>NW_028242617.1:0-565394 GCF_964263255.1 Lissotriton vulgaris
AGTCGATAAATAAGTATCTAGGAAAAGTGAAATGTCGTGTGTCCCGCCTCTGATTACTTATTTCAAATTCGAATAATATTGGGTTATGGTCAGATGTTATCTTCGGACACAATTCAATATTACAATTGCCAGCTATTTGGTCAGATGCCCAGACCATGTCGATTCTAGAACAGGATCTATGTGGCGCCGAATAGTATGTATGTCCAGCTATATTAGGGTATTTAAAGCGCCATAAATCCTTCAGATTAAGCAGTCTGCCAAGTTCCAAAATCGCAGATCTAACCTTACGCTTTCTAGTATGAGTGCCATGTCCCGTAGAATCTATTTTATAATCAATAACACAATTAAAGTCCCCCATGACCAACACCTCCCCCTTCCACTCTAACAACTCAATGATTAGCTGCTCATACACCTTTGGGTTATCTATATTAGGCCCATATACTACACACATAACAATTTTCTTAAGATCAATTTGAATCTGAGCAATTGCCCACCTCCCCCGTGTATCCGAAGCAGTTTTAAGAATATCAATACCTAGTCGTTTCTGTTTTAGAATGGCCACCCCCCTGATTGAGGCGCCCAAAGTTGTACATACCACCAACTCGTACCCTATTTGAGATAGTAGTTTTCTGTCTTGATAGCTAATGTGTGTTTCTGTCATAAGAGCAAAATGTGGTTTATACATGTCTACTTCCTCTTGTACTAATTTCCTTTTCTGCTTGCTATTGAGACCAGCAACATTCCAAACTAGTAATCTAATTTTAGACATTTCTGCTTTTTATGCGTTTGATTTTCCTCTGAATAACGACTTTAATAGTAGAGCATGTCTTATTTTTGTCTGTGATTCAGAAAAGGGGGTGGTGATGAACAGAGTGTCTGAATTAAGCAGACAACTCTTACCCAGTCCAAAGATCAGGGCTTGATCCATCACCGTTTTTTAGCTCACTGCACCATCCCAGCTCAGAACCTGGCTACATGCAAATTAGTCTGTCCCTGGCCCAGTGCATCATGGGAACAGGGCAGACCAGACTACCAAGCCAATTCTTATACTGGGAAGGAAACAAGCTTCCGGGGACCGGTTTCTGGCATTTCAGCCGTCTTCGGCCCGGCTTGCTTGAATCCTGATGGTGCAATGAGCAAGGGACTTACATCTGAGTATACCCTTCCACGCTTATGGTGGACAAAACGATTCAGAAAAGGGGGTGGTGATGAACAGAGTGTCTGAATTAAGCAGACCACTCTTACCCAGTCCAAAGATCAGGGCTTGATCCATCACCGTTTTTTAGCTCACTGCACCATCCCAGCTCAGAACCTGGCTACATGCAAATTAGTCTGTCCCTGGCCCAGTGCATCATGGGAACAGGGCAGACCAGACTACCAAGCCAATTCTTATACTGGGAAGGAAACAAGCTTCCGGGGACCGGTTTCTGGCATTTCAGCCGTCTTCAGCCCTGCTTGCTTGAATCCTGATGGTGCAATGAGCAAGGGACTCACATCTGAGTATACCCTTCCATGCTTATGGTGGACAAAATGATTCAGAAAAGGGGGTGGCGGGAAGACTGGCGGGAAAAACTATGTCAGGAAGGGGGGTGTGCCAGCCTGTGCCAACCCCACCCCTCAGGTTGGGGAGACGAGGTGAAGCACGGCCCGGGCTCCGGCCATCTTGAAGATGGGGAGCCCTACCCAATCACAGCTAGGCTCCTGCCCCCCTCCCACAGGAGAGGAGCAGGCTAGGGGGTGTACTCACCCCAGGACAGGGGCCTATTGGTCCATGCCATTGCCCTACCTGTATCGCCCCTAAATTCAGTATTTAGAGGCTCCCTGAACCTTCCTTTCTCAGATCCCGAGAAGAAAAGAAGAAAGAAGACCAAGAGGAAGAAGACCCGGCGCGCAGCTGCTAACAACAGGACAACAACAACTGACTTGCCCCCAGCCCTACCGGCCTGTCGATCCTGGAACCTGCTCCTGCCTAAATCCTGGCGACTCCTGCAGACAGCAACCTTGGGACACCCAGAGGACCTGCCTGCCTTGACCCTCTTAAAGACTGGGATTCCCATCAGCAGGGGCTCTGCTGCAACAACCCCCCTGGTGCCAGCCAGGAAGCTCCGGGTCAGCCCACTCTGCATCTGCCGAGCCCGGCCCATGCCTGAGTGATCCAAGACCACGAGGAGGCCCCCCCCGGCGACTGGGACCCGAAGTCCAGTGCCCACAGACCCTCCTCGATGAACCAGACGACGCTTGCAGATTCAGAACCAGGGGCCACCCCAACCGCGACCAGCTGAGGGTAGCTTTTCCGACACCCAAAGACACCCCTGCACCAGGCGCCCTACAGCCCCATGTGCCTCCCTTTGGGGTTTCAAGCCCACAAAGCAGAGAAACCAATATCGCATCAATATCGGAACTCGTCTGACTTTCAAGTCATACCAGATCAAGTTCCCCAGGAATACAAAGACAATGACACACAAGACTCATTAGGAACACCAGAGGGAGGTCCACATGTGTCTTAAAACTGCCCTCACACACCTTGCGGTGTCATGCTTCATCATTGGGCCGCATCAGACCTTTGGGGTACCTGCCTGTGCTCCAAGATCCGAAATTACCTCTCGAAGTGCTGGTCACCCCTGGAGAGTGTCCACCCCGAGCCTGCAGCCTTTGTTCCCTTTTTACCTTTCCCATTGGATAACATTGGGCACCCGACGGCTTAAAAGCACCCTTCACTCAGCCGCCCGAGTACCTCTGGCTGTGCCACCTTTACCCTATCCTGCTTCCCCCTTTGCCCTGAGCAAGTGACCAGGAGCCCAGCTCCCACAGCCGCGTGGCCTTCTAGCCAGCAGCCACCAACCGGAGGCCCCCTGTCCCTCTTTGGATAACATTGGGCCTAACTACCTCTGCACCCGGCCGCCCCTGCGCCGATGAGGGTGAACTAACTGTACCTACCTGACCCTGGGGGACCCCTGAGTCTATGCTTAGAACCACAACTTCACCAGGTGAGTACTCACCTGGAAACCGGTAACTCACTTACCTGCCGTTGGATAACATTGACTGGTTTGACTCGAAAAATCTTCTAAGTGTGAAGTTTTTGAAACTTAAAATATTCATATAAAATCAACCGAACTCCGAATTCCGAAGTACTCACCTGTGATCAGGAGGGATGCAAGTACTGTACCTTGTAGCTCAGTACTGAACCGCAAAAGTAATCCTTACCGGGTTTACAAGTACCCTGAATTTTCTCCATAGGAATCCATTGTCTGCTTTTCTATGAAATTTCTTCGAAGTGTCTACTTTTGAAAATTTGAAATATTCTTTAAAAATCATACGAAATACTGAAACAAAATTACTTACCTGTTTTAAGTTGAGACCCCAGTGCTGGACCCAGGAGCCTAGTACTGGATTACCAAAGTAACGAGATCGTACTTTACCTGCAACCTGAATTTTCTCCCATTGGATAACATTACCAGATTTCTGTTGAAAAGTTTCTAAGTGTGAACTTTTAAAATAGCTTTATATTCCTGAAAAATCACGGCAATACCTATAACGTTTTTACTAAACTGTTTTCCGCTTAGACCCCAGGACTGAATCTAGGAGCCAGTCCTGTAACTGCCAAAGTAATCTGCAAAGTAATAAACTGTGTTTATATAAGAAAATCCATTGAGCTCAATGCTAAATTGTGTGTAGAATTGTGTTGCCTACTGCAACCCCTGTACCTATTGTGTTTACAAAGTTTATTGCCTTTCTGAAAGTACTCATCTGAGACCTCTCATATTGAGAACAGTATATTTTGATACCTGTCGGTTCTATAAATAAAACAACTATATCTTTGATATAAAAACAATTGGTCTGGAGTTCAGTCTTTGAGTGTGTGAAACCTTTTGCTGACTGAGTGTGTACAACAAATGCTTTACACTGTCCTCTGGTACTGCCTTACTGCTCGACCAAACTACAACTTTAGAGAGTAAGGTCACACCTGGCTTTACCCTCTGTTATACCTCTGGGCTTTGTGGACTCTATACACACTGTACCTTATTCTGGTCCAGTATCTATAGAGCCACTTTCTCACATCCTGTGAGGGGAGAAAGATTTGCATTTCCAATGCGGCAGGTCTTTGGAGCTTGCCGGCTTTGAAAGGCTAATCAGCAAGTCACATATGGGAGGGGGTGTGATACCCTCTTCCTGGATAGGCTCTTGTTCTGGTTCTCCATAGAGCAAAAGGCTCTCATCCTTGGAGGTACAACCAGTGTCTCAGGTGGCAGGCTGGCAGAAACCAGTCAGCGAGCACACCAGAGGCTGGTAGGTTTTCAGGGGGCACCTCTAAGTTGCCCTCTGTGTGCATGTATTGGTAAATTCAACACTGAAATCAGTGTGGAGTCATCAATATGAGATGTTTGATAACAAACATCCCTATTTTTATTGAAGCCATCATTTACCTGGGGAATTCGTTACACTGGCAGTAATGAAACTGCCTAGCACAGGGCATATCTGCTCATGCCAGCTAAGCACCCTGCGGTAGGGCTGTAAGCCCTGCTGTAGGGGTGACCTACAAGTACTACATGCAGTGTTAGGGAACCCTGCAAACAAAACAGGTGATGGACCGAATGTGGATCAATGTCACACATTCACCCCAGTCCAAAGATCTGGGCCCAAATCCATCGTTTTTTTGCACTCCACACCACCCTGGGTTAGACAATGGCTATATGCAAATCAGCTCTGACCCTGTGCCCCATGGGAACAGTCCAGTCCGAACTACAAAAGCCATGTCCTTCCCAGAACGGAATCAAGCATCCGAGGACCGGACCGGTTTCAAGGTAACACCTCTCATCAGCCTGGCTAGCTTGACTCCAGTGGTGTGGAGTGCCTGGGACCCACGTCTGAGCATCCCCAGCGCACTTATGGCGAATTTGCAAACAAAACAGGTGATGGACCGAATGTGGATCAATGTCACACATTCACCCCAGTCCAAAGATCTGGGCCCAAATCCATCGTTTTTTTGCACTCCACACCACCCTGGGTTAGACAATGGCTATATGCAAATCAGCTCTGACCCTGTGCCCCATGGGAACAGTCCAGTCCGAACTACAAAAGCCATGTCCTTCCCAGAACGGAATCAAGCATCCATAAGTGCGCTGGGGATGCTCAGACGTGGGTCCCAGGCAATCCACACCACTGGAGTCAAGCTAGCCGGGCTGATGAGAGGTGTTACCTCGAAACCGGTCCGGTCCTCGGATGCTTGATTCCGTTCTGGGAAGGACATGGCTTTTGTAGTTCGGACTGGACTGTTCCCATGGGGCACAGGGTCAGAGCTGATTTGCATATCGCCATTGTCTAACCCAGGGTGGTGTGGAGTGCAAAAAAACAATGGATTTGGGCCCAGATCTTTGGACTGGGGTGAATGTGTGACATTGATCCACATTCTGTCCATCACCTGTTTTGTTTGCAATTACCGCCATAAGTGCGCTGGGGATGCTCAGACGTGGGTCCCAGGCAATCCACACCACTGGAGTCAAGCTAGCCGGGCTGATGAGAGGTGTTACCTCGAAACCGGTCTCGGATGCTTGATTCCGTTCTGGGAAGGACATGGCTTTTGTAGTTCGGACTGGACTGTTCCCATGGGGCACAGGGTCAGAGCTGATTTGCATATCGCCATTGTCTAACCCAGGGTGGTGTGGAGTGCAAAAAAACGATGGATTTGGGCCCAGATCTTTGGACTGGGGTGAATGTGTGACATTGATCCACATTCTGTCCATCACCTGTTTTGTTTGCAATTACCGCCATAAGTGCGCTGGGGATGCTCAGACGTGGGTCCCAGGCAATCCACACCACTGGAGTCAAGCTAGCCGGGCTGATGAGAGGTGTTACCTCGAAACCGGTCCGGTCCTCGGATGCTTGATTCCGTTCTGGGAAGGACATGGCTTTTGTAGTTCGGACTGGACTGTTCCCATGGGGCACAGGGTCAGAGCTGATTTGCATATCGCCATTGTCTAACCCAGGGTGGTGTGGAGTGCAAAAAAACGATGGATTTGGGCCCAGATCTTTGGACTGGGGTGAATGTGTGACATTGATCCACATTCTGTCCATCACCTGTTTTGTTTGCAATTACCGCCATAAGTGCGCTGGGGATGCTCAGACGTGGGTCCCAGGCAATCCACACCACTGGAGTCAAGCTAGCGGGGCTGATGAGAGGTGTTACCTCGAAACCGGTCCGGTCCTCGGATGCTTGATTCCGTTCTGGGAAGGACATGGCTTTTGTAGTTCGGACTGGACTGTTCCCATGGGGCACAGGGTCAGAGCTGATTTGCATATCGCCATTGTCTAACCCAGGGTGGTGTGGAGTGCAAAAAAACGATGGATTTGGGCCCAGATCTTTGGACTGGGGTGAATGTGTGACATTGATCCACATTCTGTCCATCACCTGTTTTGTTTGTGTTAGGGAACCCGGCACACAGGGATGTGTGTAAGGTCGGGTTTTCACTTTTGCCTGCACCAAAACACACAGCCTGCTATAGTAACGATGCATTAGTTTGGTGAGGGGACCCTTAAAGTGCCACAATATGTGCTGCAGCCATAAGTATCAGGGGGACCATTTACTAGACACGTATAGAGGGTGCTAAAGGCATTGCCGATTGGGGAACAATTGTACAATTTTGGGAAAGAGCTCTGGCACTGGGGACCTTGTTAGCAGGTGCACTCCCAGTCGAAAGCACATCATGTACCAGGGAAAAAGTGAGGGTGACCATGTCAAAAAGAAGTGCATTCCTACAGTTCCTTCAGTATATGATGACCATTTGGTCATCTACTTCTTCTAGAGCATTCGATGAAATCATTGAACGTTTCAATCTATGCAGTCCACCGGGCTCCAATATTTTGCTTTTTGGCGGTATCAAATGGCGGTGGTGGTTTCAGAAATCCAGAAGCATTGCAGCTTGTGTTGGGACTTACTGACGTTGAGAGTATATGCTGTCCCGATGACAGTCACTGTTCATTTGGACCTGCACCTTCTGTAAGCATCAGCTGATGATTAGGTCTGGGTCATCAGGCCCAGGCTGATGTTGTATGGGGACATCTTCTTTCTTGACGGTTAGTAACAATTTTGCTTTTGCAGATGTTCATCACTGCTGTCCACTTTGTGCATCATACTTGGTTGTCATTGCCTTGAGCTCTTCTTTTCACCTGTTCATCTCTGCATTTAGCACTTTTGCTTTATACGGATGATGGCTCTGTGTTACGCTGTGGTGCAATATCTCTTTATTTGGCCTTACCAGTAGGCTTCCGACGGCCTCTCCGACTCTGCTTCTCTGTTAGGGCCTTCACCTTCCTCGAGGATCTTGTAAGAGCTAGAGCAGAGCGTTGACTCCACATAGGCCAACTGTAGATTACTTCTTGTAGGCACATGGCACACAAGCAGTTTGCTGGACCACGGCAAACCCTCAGAGAGAGCAGTCTTATTTTTTTGGGGTGCATATGAAATGAAATGAAATGAAAGTGGGTTTTGTAAAGCGCATTACTACCCAAAGGCCTCGTAGCGCTGTAAATGCATTTCTCTGAGGGTCTACTGAGTTATTTAGAAAAAAGGAAGGTTATAAGAGTTTTGCGGAATTTTAAAAGATTGGACTCGTTACGGAGCGTGGAAGGTAAAGAGTTCCAAATCATGGCCGCATTCAGGGAGAAGGAGCGTCCACCCCACCTGGCCCGTTTGATCTTACGTGTTGTTGCCAGAAAGGCCGTGCTGGAACGCAGTGATCTTTGGGGATGGTAAGGGGTGGCAAAGGAACAGATCATTGCGGGGGCGTTTTTCCACATGGCCTTATGCATTATGCACATAGCCTTGAATTTTACTCTGGCTTGGATGGGCAGCCAGTGTAAATTTCTCAGGGCAGCATATCCCCTACTCATCACCATTTGTTGCATCTACTCCAACTTTGGAGCACAGGAAAGAGCACGCCACACTTGAAGAACTGTAGCATATGTCTTTATTCTTCAGCATGCGACCATTAACTGAATGCATTACGTCATAAACTTTATTGCTCACAGCCAGACACACCCCAACTAATTATGTAATTCAGTAAGGAGTTTGCAGAGGACCACAAGGGTCCAACTGCACACAATCATGCAACACTACAACCACAATATATATAACACTATTATGGCTGCCTTAGCATTATGTCAGAAATATGTAATATAGTGATGAATTCCAGGGCCAGCATTACAGTTGGTGTAGGCCAGCATCATGCCATGAATCTCCACAGTATGGCAATGATTGCAACAATTATACCATTGTCAGCAATATTCTAGCAGTGGGCACCATCATGAGTGCCATCAATGCTCCCAAATGCCAAGTGCAGCATTATGCCAGGTCGGGTCCCTTAAAGCCACAGGCAACCACAATACAAAAAGATGTACCACCATCTTGACAGCATATAGACCATGCAAGGAGTGTGTGCCATCATGTCTCAAATGCCCTCGTAATGGTGAGAATAACAGAACTTTTGCCAAGAATCTTCACTATTACGCCAGACCCCAACTCCTGGAATCCATATTGCTGTGATTTGGGGTGTGATGTGGGCTGCCCAGTTACTGACAATCTGGGTGGAGGATGATTCAAGGCATCAAGGCTGGGTGCCACAAGTGCTGTGGGTGCTCTTCCTGCAGGAAAAAGTTGGCTCTAGTGGATCATTTTTGGTGTAGTACTAAATTGCCTTAATCCCTGCAGGGCTTCATTGTGGGTGGTGATCCACAATTATATCGGCACCACCCTATGACAAGAACCCCGAAACCTTGCAGGTGTCACAATCTGGTAGATTTTCCTCCAAAGGAAACTGTGACGTGTGCAGAGAGTAAGAAAACCAGTAAGTTTTTCTATCCCTTACTCGGAGTTGTACTTAACAAGAATTTATGGGTGTCCTACAAGCCTGTCAGAGAGGGTCTTGCTTTTACCCGTAAAAGATAATAGGACTGTGCCTCTTTCCCCCTAAACAGTGCAATAGACAACAAACTTTTTTTTTAATAGTATTTAATATGTACCAATCTTTCTAAAATCATGTGAATAAGCATTACCATTGTGATAATGAATATTTCAGCAATTGCAAATAATATTAAGATGAATGAAAATACAAGCCAAACATTGTTCATCGCACATCACTAAACTGTTAGTCTTAAAAGTTCTGTCTGCTTTGTGGATTGAATTATTATTGTTTAGATTATTACCAAGATATGTTCCCACCCTGCATGCCTCCACCAATGATGCCTGCATAGTAGGGCTTTAATTTGACCAGTACAGGGTCACACACTCTGAGGCACCAACACCGGAACATGGGCATGAGCATTAAGCTGAGGGCTAGGGCGTGGCTCCCACTGCAGTGGAACTCCTGGAGGCCACAGGGGTTCGAGTTGTGCTGGTTGAAAGATGGGCTTGTTGGCTATCAAGATGAATCATTTATGTATGGATCTTTGTTAGGTAGTGGACTGAACAACGGCTGTCAAAGATGATGTTGACATTTTGAAATAGGAGGTTAAGGCACTGAGGGACTCAGTGTCTAGACTTATGTGTAGTGCTACTTACGTGGAGGGGCGCCTGGAGGATTCTGAGGGGTGTTCCAGGCAAAATAAATTACATCTTATGGGCTTTCTGGAGTGTGCGGAGGGCCCCTAGGCTAAGCTATCCCTGGAACATTGGCTAGTGAACAGGCTTAAACCCCACTGACCCTCCAAGTTTTTTATAATTGAAAGGGCTCACAGGGCACTGGCGGCAGTTCCAAGGTCTGGGGCGCCGCCTAGAGCGATCATAGCCCTGCTCTTTAATTACTGTGACTGGTACATCATTTCACAGCATGTTCGCACACATAGCCCCTAGATATGAGGACACACAAATATTCATATACCCCGACTACACCTGCAGGGTCCAAGATTCATATAAGAACTTTCAGCCTATCAAGAAAAAACAGAGAGACTGAAATATAAAGTACCGCTGGATATTCTCTGCTAAGCTTGGAATTCCATATGATGGCCGAGTCCACTTTCATGAATCCCACCAAAAGATTCCATTTAGGCTGGACACTTTTGGCCAGAGCGGTACATCTGGATCCCCCAGACGGGAAGAGAACCAGAACCAGCATGTGCAGTGTTCTAGCAGGAACAGGGGAACTCCCCCAGTGGCGAGGGGGGGGACCGGAGGATTGTGAAAGAGGTTGGATCCTGGTATGCTGGGTTGGAACCCTGAGCCCTGACATGTCAGGGTCATCTGACCTAAATCTTTCTCACAAATCTGGCTTGTACCAGATAAAATGAGTGACAGTACAGAGGCTGGCAGGATACACTTGGCCTTACTGCGGGCCTGGTTGTGTAATGTTGGCCCATCTGGAGTCACTTGCTCCATTGAACAGAACACTTGGAAAGAGTTGATGTCAGCAGTACTGTAAGTTTGGAGAGGATCTTGAGGTGCAGGTGGATGCTAAAGTTATACTGGGGGGTAAGTGGAGGGATCAGCATGCAGTGATGTGGGAATATGTAGCTTTTTAATCGCATATGTCTTCACCACATTGGAGTAGTTGTTTGGTGTAATGTCTCGTCTTGTTGATGTGTTTTGGTGGAGTGATCATGATCCTCATGGCAGATGGCACTTTGGTATTTTACAATGGAAACCAAGGCCCAGTGGTAGGGCCCTGGTGCCTACTACCCTTGGATGTGTAGAACGCAGGAAGTAAATACAAGTTCCTTATGTGGAACGTTAGGAGGCTACTTAGACTGGAAAAACGCTATAGAGTGCATGGCTACTTAAAAAGATATGGAGTTTCAATTGTGTTTCAGCAGGAAACTCACTTGTAGGGTGACTGAATTGCCAATTTACGGAAAAAATTGAGAGAACAGGTGTATTCCACATCTTATTCTGGGTACGCATGGGGGCTCTCATTTGGATAGCCCCTGGGGTCCCATTCTGGAAAACACAGTTGTGTGTGGATCCAGAGGAGAGGTATGTCATATTGTGTGGCACCCTGGACGCTCATGAACTTTGCCTCATTAATGTTTATGCACCTAACTCGGATAGTGCAGATTACTTTGGGGAGGTGGAGACTGCAGCACTAGGGGTATTTTCCCAATAAACCCGTAATGGCTGGAGACTTTAACTATCTTCTCAGTGGGGGCATAGGTCTCCCCCACAGCAGGGCACAAAGCCACATATGACCGAAGCCCTAAAGAAGATGATGGCGGATATGGGATCGATAGATTAATGGCGGCTCCATTATTATTAAAATGGGATCGGGACCCAGATTTGACGCATGGGTCAAACTGTTATACACGCAACCGATGGCACGAGTGAGGACTGGGAACTATGTCTCCGACGACTTCTTATTGCAGAGAGGGACGTGAAAGGGTTGCCTTCTGCCCCCCTTTTGTTTGCTCTAGCAATGGAGCCTGAGGCATGCAGAATGCGTCAGGTACTGCATGGTTGGGGATCCAGGTGGCCTAGAAGGTGCACGTTGTGTCCTTATACACAGATGATATACTTGCGTCAGGCGGCCACCTCGGTCCAGATCCTCCTGAACATCCTGAGGGAATATGGGGAACTGTCAGGGCTCCACAATAATCAGTGGAAGTCTGCCTTGGTCCAAGTAGGTCAGCTAAAAGGAGTGGACATCGAGTTATTGTTACCTGGGGTGGGACTGCCTTGTAGGACGCGTACTGTATGATACCTTGGGCTACACACTGTGCACAGAGCACAGCAATGCCACACCCTGAACCTAGGATGGGTTGTTGCCAACCTTCACCCCTCTCTTAGGTTCTGGAACACCTTGAAACTCTCCCTGATGGGGAAAATGGTGCTGATTAAAATGGTGAAATTCACTCCAATTACTTTATGTGCTGCAGGGCACTATGTATGAGATCCCCCATGGAGTATTCAGATAATTAGATCCACTCCTGGTAGAGTTACTAAGGGCAGGGAAAATGTGCAGAATGGAACTCTCCACACTTTAAGTTAGAATGGGGCAAATGAGGGATGGAGGTCTCGGACCTGAAATTGTACTGATAGAGCGCGCAGTTCACCCGGGTCACCGAGGTTACCAATTTCTTACGCGCACTGGGCCCTGGCGTGCATCCGTACAAACAATGACTTGCGTGAACCGGGTGAAATCCTACACGCTGCTATGAGCAATTAAAGTTTAACTTCACGCCTCTGCTGACCATGTACCTGACTTACCACAGGCACATTACTCTTGACAGACCAGGAGCTAGCAGGGAATAGGTGACAAGGGATCTAGAAAAATACACTTTATAATCAGAACATACTTATCCACGACTTTTTGTAAAATGACCACAGACACCTGATGAGTTTAAACTTTTATATAAAGATTTCAAAGAAAATATGCCAAAGCAAAAAGCGATATGCAAAGAAATACATCAATCATTAAGATCAGAACCACAATATAGCTGTGAATTAGAGCAAGTACCATTTGAGTATATGGGAACACTAAAGGTAAAATATTAAAAACAGAACTAGTTCACCGCAACTTTATACTAGAACATGGGATATGGATGGGACCTAAAACATGTACTTAACCTAGACTATTTAGGCTATTCTTGCTAAGTTCACTGCAATCATACTAAAGGAAAGGGAAAAATAGGAACATACTAATAAATTCGATAGTTCAACAATGTTCTAAATGAAGGGAGAGATGTGGAACAAGTCTAATAAGCAATTGCAGATATGATCGGCATTTCAGGAAACAATATCACAGGCAAGACTGCTATATTTAAGAAAGGAGAGTAAGGAATGAGAATGAGAGAGAAGAGATAGAACTTTTGGGAAAACGCAAACCCACAGCTTATATTTACCTAGATAGGAGTGAGGACTAACCCTGGCCACGGGTCAGTTAGGAAAGACGGGGACAAGGACCCTCAAGGATTGGAATACCAGAATGCGAGCAGGCACAGCTCAAGGACAGTTCAGGACAGGATACCCCTCAGGTTTGGGTCAAGACTGGGCCTCCCAGGGTACGACCAACACCTACAGCTTCGGATGCAACGCCTGCGTTACCCCTCTCCTGCAAGTAATCCGCCAGCAACCCCGATTGGGTTTTCGAATTTCCCCAGCAAAGTGCTTCGCCAGCACTTAGGATTATTTCCACCCCTTAGGAGTTTGTGGAAAGTATGGACAGAGTGCTCCGCAGTACACTCAGATTGAGCACCTATAGAGTTCGTAGGGTCAGTGACAGGTCTGCTACTCGGACAAGTCGGACAATTTCTCTATGGAATACCCGGTCAATTATACTATTTGGGGTCCCTCAGACCACCCACTAATGTTGCAAGTGACAGTTTCCCACATTGTGATTGGTCAGGAGAGGTGACCTGGTCTTTGTCACCTCCTAGAATTCAGTGTTCCCATCATGAATATGAAAATTTGCACATCCGCCCCTTGAGTTCACGTTCCCATCATAGGAATACAGAAAAACAATACAAGTGCATGGCAAATAGCAACAGTGTCTCTTCGCTCAAGGTAGGATTCGATCTCCTGGAGAGAGTTCCCAGGCGCATTGGGCTTCATGAGCCAGCTGGCTTGCTTCAGCTTCTGCGCAGTAGAGTTTCTCCCCGGTCACATGTTGGTGCCCAGCAGAGCCTCAAGTATGGCTCCGCTCCCGATTTTCCCAGCCCCAGAGACGCGGTACATGAAAAGTAAGCGAGAACAAATTAGAATCATACATAAAACTGATCACACTGTATACCAGGGTAGATTTTACTACATCCCTTACTTTATAATATCTATAGCATTACAGTTTAGTGCGAAAAGGCGGATAGGCTGAAGCAGCTGTAGCAAGCACAGTGCGTGGTGAAAGACAAGCGGCCATGTTTGCAACAGTGCGCATGAGCAACTTATTCCCTCCAGAATGCGAGTGCGTCATATCACATGGGTATGACCGACGCATGCGCAGACTGAATTTCAGCGAAGCGGCCATTTCTTTAGTGCAAGCTTTGTTAGTATGAAAAGACACACAAGCAAGCATCCTGGGGACACCCGCGTATTGGGGAAAACGCTGAACAACTGACGAACAACTGGATTAATATGATTATACATTAGACGAGGCTCTTGAATGAGAGCAAGTCGCTTTACGTGCGAATCCTTGCTCCATCAATCCCCTCTTTGATGATATTTACTATCATCACCACATAACGGAAACAGATGCCAACTTTTTCCTTCATCCACATCACTCATCTGTATTTCAACAAACTTATTGTTGATTTTTCTTTCAGCTTCTCTATGAGAGTGGTGATTTTTCACCTTTTTGTAGACCTCATTCCTTAATTCTTCTAATTCTAATTCATCAATATTTCTCTTCACCCTCCTCTTATTTACTTGGTACTTCTTTTTGCACTTCTGACATTTGCAGCAGATGAAGAAGACCAATACAACCACACCTATTACAACTATTGGCATCAGTATTTTCCATAAAATATTTCTACCTAGGTTAGAAAACCAACTACCTATAGAGGAGAGACCTCCAGTCAGTCTCGTCCAGGCACTGTCAACCCCCAATGGTTTGTGTTCTTTTTCCAAATTAGTTATGTTCTTCACATATTGCTTTAATTCGATACTTTTATCAGGAATGTAGGTGCAACAATGTTGCACCTTCAGCATTCTACAGACTCCGCCCTCTTTTGCCAATAAGGTGTCAAGAGCAAGGCGATTCTACAAAACCATCGATCCGATCGCAACCATTTCGGTATTGACCAGCAGGAATCCAGCAGCAGTGTCCGTTGATAACCGGTCCACAACTGTAGACAATTTGCAGATTCTATGGGTGTTCAGAACTACCCCCATTCCAGGTATCAGTGCACTAAAAATGTCACCTATAATTTCACCTACACTCTCACGTTTACTACGCACTAAGCCATTAATATCATCATCGCTTCCAGCTGCATTATTCACATGGTATATTTTTGGGAAAACAATGCCAAAGTAGCAGCTTCCATACCAGTGATCCGGCAATTTGAAATAAGCCTTGTTCCCACATATATAATATATTCCGGGAAACACAGGTTCTGACCCATTTTTTAAACCCCAACCTCCAATTACCTTGTAATTATGTTCACACTCGCTGGAACCGATGAATACATTGTTATAGTACTCTGTCTTTTCCCTATGGATACAAAGTTTCCCCTTTCGTTCAAAATCCAGCAACAAGGCAGGATTAGCTTCGCCTTGCGAGGTGTTATCCATGTGTTCAGCCCACCTAGGGACTCTATCCTTTTCGTCATTTGCTTTCTTCTGGAACTTTTCTCTCCTTCTGTCTGCCATTTTTATGAACATCTTTTCCTGCTCTTGCAGAGAACAGGTCAGATTAGCTTGTCTTGCTTCGTCTAAATCTATGTTACCTATAGTCAGGAAATATTCTCCCATATAACGGGTCACCTCGCTCCTAATATGTACAAGGTTCAGGTGTCCTCTAATAGGAAGTTCAGAAAAGATTACGTCAACATTTGAATAGTAGTACTGTAAAGTGCTCCTATAAAACAAGCTAGCTAATATACTACAGGAAATTCCATATGTTAACGGTAGATGGTGATATGTCACGCCTTCGGCTACAGAGGTGGGTAGCTTCATGCAGACATAGCAGTCTTCTATTTCCATAGCCTCTACGTAATGTACTAACAAGTTAGCAAAAACATTTAAATGCGTCCGGTTTTTCATTTTGTGAAAGTGTAGTCCATCCTCATCTGATGCTTCTAAATTAGGTCGGGTGTGTGTCAGACTCACTGGTTTGTCACGTCTCTCTAAGCTTCGTGGTGTCTCTGCAGTCTGTACAGCCCCTACGTCTATTGCTTCCGGTTCAGTGGGGGACAAGTTAGGATTTTTACTTATCATAAAAGGTAAGAAAAGTGTTAGTCCTATCCACATCACTATTAGCATAGCTATACTACATAAGGATATTTTACAGCAGGTTTTGCAACACCCAAATCTGGACCTTCCAGTGACATTCGAATCAGACATTTTAGCTTACAGGTGGCTTTTGCTACCCCTCTCCGCTTCTTTGTACCAAAGGCTCACTTCTGGGCTTTCTCAAGGAGGGTCTTCGTCAGAACTCCGATCAGTGACGGACTCTTCGTCACTTTTGCCACTGTGGTCCAACACCAAGTAAGTCCATTCAGGGCTCCGATACAGTCGGTTCTGCTTCTTTACTCTGTCGCTCTTTCTCAGAGACTTGCCTCGGGCTGCTTTTCTTTCACTTTCAGCCCTTTTTCGGTCTTTCAGTTTTTCTTCGACTGTCTTTAATCTGAGCCTCAGCCTTTTGACGTATCGGGGTGCACTTCCGTCTCTGTGCCTTCCAGTAGTTGAGGAAACTTGGCCTTCCTCGTGCACTCTTTTTATTTCACTTCGTTGTGGCACCTCTGTTTCCCTACCTGTCTGACTAGTTCCAGGTCTTTCATCTATTTCTTCTGCCTGGTCCCTAATCTGATTCTGTTCAGGTTCGAATCGCACTTGCCTTTTGTTTTCGGGTGACTTTATTTCTGTTGCCTGAACACGTTGGTCTATTTCTATCTGTTCCTGTTCATGCTCTTCGATCTCTTTGTTCTCTTCCGCATGAACGTCAGCTTTAATCACTATCTGTCCCTTTCCAGACTCCGGAGTTTCAGGAGGAGTCTCGATGCCTTGATCTGACCCTACTTGGCCTATTTCCTGATCAGGTGTGATGTGAGTCTCGCCGCCCTGACCTTCTTCTTCTATTTCTAGCTCTCCTGGACTATCCCACTCACTGTCTAGGTAGGAATATTTTCTGGTTCGTATTGGATCATGAACCTGATCGTCGGCGGGGAACCAATCAACGTCTCGACTTGTGCTCGGCAGTTCGATGTCAGCTAGCTCCGGGCTCTCCTCCTCGGGGGCCTCTTCAGCTGCGCTGCCTTCAGCTCCAGTCGCGTTTTCTCCAGTTACCCGCTTCGTGTGACTGGCGTGGATCCACTTCGGTACACCAGCACACTTTACAGCAGTTGTAGTGACGAGGATCACTTGTCTCGGCTTTCCCCACTTCGGTTTCAGGCAACTCTTCCGGGTGTGTTTCTTTAGCACCACCCAATCTCCTGGTTGTAGTTTATGTGCTGGAGTCTTTGGCCATTCGTCAGTTGTCTCTCCAATCTGGTGAGAGAGAGAACGCACTTGGTCACCCAGCTGCTTGCAGTATTCTAATACCATATCATCAGAAATGCTTAGCAGTTTGTGTCCGGGTACCCATGCCTGCCGCATCACTCTTCCCATTAACACTTCATGGGGGCTCAGGCCAGTTTTTCGGTTCGGGATACTTCTCAAACTCATCAGCACAAGGGGTAAAGCTTCTATCCAGTTTATCCTTGTGGAATCACACATTTTTGCCAATCTGGACTTCAGGGTGCCATTTATTTGCTCCACTACCCCAGAAGCCTCTGGACGGTAGGCACAATGCAGTCTTTGCTTCATTTTAAATGCTGCACAGAGTTCCTCTAGGACATCGTTGGCAAAATGCCCACCTTGGTCTGTTTCGATTGTCTCAGGAATTCCGTATCTAGGTATCAACTCCCTGAGCAATAATTTGGCTGTAGTTAGGGCATCATTTTTCTTTGCTGGATAGGCCTCCACCCACCGGGAGAATAGGCAGACTATGACTAAGATGTACCTATACCCTTTGCACATGGGCATTTTTATAAAGTCTGCCTGCATTCTGACAAAGGGACCTACTGCCTTTCCAATAGTACTCTGTTCTACTACAGTCCTTTTTCCTGCATTGAATTGCTGACACACTAGGCACCTCTGGCAAAGCCTTTCCGCTTGGTTCCTGAATTTTGAATTACAGAACACCTTGTCAAACACTCGACACATTGCGTCCCTTCCCATATGTGTTGGTTCATGTATCATCCTGATCATGGGGTCTATCAAGCTGTCAGGCAGCACAGGCACCCCAGCCGAGTTTACCACTACACCATCATCTCTCAATTTGCATCCATCTACTGACCACCTGCCTTTTTCTTGCCTGTCTGTTGCCTGTTGCAAATCTTTTAATTCTTCCCAAGTTGACACATTCTCAAACAACATAAGTTGGCAGCTGGTTCCACCCCACAACCCAATTTGGAGGGACATTTGGTATCGGGCACAAAATTGGGCAATTTGGTCAGCGTATCTATTAACGGCTGTCACATCATCATTTCCTGATCTGTGAGCCGCACACTTGACCACAGCCAATTCTTTGGGCAATTGGATAGCTTCCAGTAAGTTATGTACCACCTTTCCATTTCTGATAGGGGTACCTGAGGAAGTCATGAATTCTCTTTGCAACCACAATTGGCCGAAGTCATGAACAACCCCGTAACAATACTGGCTGTCGGTGTAAACAGTTATTCTTTTGTTCTTACCCCTATTACATGCTCTGGTTAGCGCAATGAGTTCTGCCACTTGTGCAGACTTCACTTCACATAGGTAAGATGCTTCTATGGTGTGCGTCAATGTGACCACAGCATATGCAGCACACAGTCCTCCACTTTCATGTCTTAAACACGAGCCATCTACAAAGATGGTAAGATCTCCATCAAGTAAAGCTATCTCGTGGATGTCAGGACGGGGCTTAGTACTGAATTCGGTTAAATCGATGCAATTATGTTCCCCTTCCTCTTCAATTTCTATATCCAGAGGAACAGGTAACAGTGTCGCAGGGTTTAGGACGTTGCACCGGGAAATGGTTACATTTTCAGCACCAATCAAAATTCTCTCATACTTAGTCAGCCGACTAGGTGTGAGGTACTGGGTCTTAGTTCTAGTCAGTAGGATTACAACAGAATGAGGAACATATACAGTGACATGATGTCCCATGACAATGTTCTCACTCTGTTCCAGACGGACGCAAGTAGCAGCCACTGCTTTCAGGCATCCGGGTAATCCAGCAGCCACCGGATCTAGGGTGGCCGAAAAATAGGCCACCGGACGTCTGACCAGTCCATGCTCCTGGGTCAGGACTGAAAGAGCACAATTTTCCCTAGTGTCACAGAATAGTTCAAAGGACTTGGAATAATCAGGCATACCCAATGCAGGAGCGGTACATAGACAGTTTCGCAATGTTACCCAAGCGTTCATGCTCTCACTGTCCCAACTGACGGGGTCTTCCACTCCTTTCTTGGTCATTTTTATTAAAGGTTTTGCTAGAGCTGCAAATCCTACAATCCATTGCCTGCAGTAACCCACAACTCCTAGGAACATTCTCACCTCTTTCTGAGTTCTGGGTAATTCCATTGCTTTAATTATTTTGATCCTCTCTGTAGTGACTTTCCTGATTCCTTTTTCTATCTGGTGCCCCAGATACTTCACTGAGTTCTTACAAAACTGTAATTTGTCAGGCGACACTTTATGTCCTCCCTTTCCTAGGTGATTCAGCAAGGCAATTGTGTCGGTGACACAGTCCGTCTGGGTTTTAGATGCCACTAATAGGTCATCTATGTATTGCACCAAAACAGACTCTCTCGGCAGCACTAGAGTTTCAAGGCATTTCTTTAGTATCTGGTTGAAAATCGAGGGACTTTCGGTGTACCCCTGAGGGACACGATTCCAGACATAGATATGGCTGTCAAATTCAAAACTAAAAAGGAACTTGCTTTCTGGATGCAATGGGATGGAAAAGAATGCATGGCACAGGTCGATGACAGTGAACCATTCTGCATTCCATGGAATCTGATATAGTATCACTGCAGGGTTGGGCACAACAGGACAGCAAGGCACAACAATTTGGTTTACCTTGCGCAAATCTTGCACTACCCGGTACTTTCCACTAGGCTTTTTGATCCCAATGATAGGTGAATTACAGGGACTGCTCATCACTTCCTCTATTATTTCCGCTTCGAGCAGCCTGGTGATCTCAATTGCGACGCCTGCTTTCACTTCTGCACTCATTCTGTACTGTCTAGTTCTGGGGTATACAGCATTCGTTTTTATGGTTATTTTAATTGGGTCCACATTTGCCATTAAGCCTACATCCTTTCCTGTGAAATCCCACACTTCTGGTACTACTCTTAACTGGAGCTCTTCAGGTAAATCCTCAACTGACAAGGTTTAATATCAGAATCTTGTCTGACCAACATCAGTTTGTACAAACCATCTTCATCAGGGGTCTGAATTTCGACGCCTTTTGGTGTGCAATAGATGGTACAGTTCATCTTACACAACAAATCACGCCCTAACAAGTTCACAGGACTGGAATCACAGACCACAAATCTGTGCATTTCTTTGAAATTTCCTATAGAGATTTCCATTGGTTCAGTTACTGGAGTACTTATTATTTGATTGGAGACACCCACTACTTGGATCGCTTCTCCCGAGAGGGGTAGGTTAGGAACATCCACGGTTCTTACAGTGGATCTGGTTGCACCAGTGTCCAACAGAAAGGTGACGTCTTTTCCTTCAACCTTTCCTTCAATGTATGGTCCAGTCTGGTCTACCGGTAAGGAGGCGCCAAGCACGCACTCCTGGTCCTCCCCTCTCAGGCCCCGTCAATCTTGATCTTCACAGAGGAAGGAATCATTTAACAAATACTGTGGAATGGCTGCATTTCTCTCATTCTCGACTTCCCATACTTCCGCCCTCTCATTCTGCTGACCCTGATTCTTAAAATTTTGTCTAGGAGCGCGAGGTACTGGAGGTAATTTTACCTGTTGTTGGTTCTTCCTTGTCCCCTCTTTCTGCACCTGTGGATTTAAACCATTTACAGGGGCATTACCGGCCTGCAGGTGTGGACACTCGTCTCTCCAATGCCCTATCTGGCCGCACCCGTGGCAAGGAAACTTCTTCATAGCCTCTTCCCGACTCAATTTTGCTCGGGGCTTCCCTCCTCCCCCAGCATTGGTACTTTGGGTATTATTATTAGAATTCAATTTACTTAACTGTTTTTCTTGCTGTTCGGCCAACTTCACTTGTGCCCACATTACTTTCTCCTTGAGAGCTTTCTTTTTATTTTCAATTTCGTCTTCGCAATACTTGGCATATTTTAAGACATCGTCTATAGGTTTTCCCTGCCAACTAATTTTATTGTCTCGAATCCATTGGGATATTTCAGGCCTTAATCCTAGCACAAATCTGTAACTGAAATGGGTCATGTCCTTCATGTCCACATTATCGATTCCACTGTAAGTCTTAAACACTTGCAGCAACCTCTCATAAAAGGAGTGGACAGATTCATCACGCTCTTGGGTAGTTCTATCTATCCGGGTCCAATCTGTTTCCTTTGCGGGTACCTTTTTCTTGAGGTATTGTATGACTTGCTCATACTTCCTCATTACTTCAGGTGCGGGAGCTCCTGTTTTCTCATCTCTCGCAAATTCCTCACTAGGCCAATCAATCTCAATTTTGCAATCGGTCCATAAATCTACAGGAACTACAATGTCGAAAAACCCATCCAGGTCTTTCAGGAGACATTTCTGAACCTTGATGAAGCGCTCAACCTGTCGGTACCAATCGACTGGTTTCTCTCGGAGTTTAGGGAAATCATTGGTAAAGGACACAATATCCTGTCGGGACCAGGGGACATGGACATATTTCCCCCCGGGGACCTCTCTCATGGGACACAATTTTTCTGTGGGTGTTACTTCTTTTAGCACATATTCTGAAACCTGAGACTTAGCTCTACTGTCTTCCTTTTTCTTTGCCCACCGGGTCTTCCATTTTCCTACATCCCCCCATTTCTGTAAGAGTTTCAGTAATTCCTTTATCTGGATCTGTTTTCCCATCACATTCAAGCTTTCTAAGTCTTTGTCTGAAAAGTCTAGGGTTTCTGAAGAATTTTGGAGCGACTGATATCTATCCCCATTTCTGTGGCAGTGTCCATTAATCTCTCATGGAGCAATCTAGCGTTTCGGGTAAGATTTTTACTGATGAACAGTAACTCTTCTTCACTGAAGGAGTTCAGGCGTTCCACTCCCACATTTCCAGCCATCATCTCTTCTATTTCTATTCTCAATTTATATATTTCTAATGCTTTGGGTTGAGGAGTGGTCTCTTTCTCCAGCTCTTTGGTCCATCTGTCTAATTCTTCTGGGGATACTACTGTGGCACTTCTAACCCCAGACATGCTTTCAATCAGAACCTCCTTTGTCTTATTCTGACTTCTGGATCCTGACATGCTAGTTCTGGTTTCCCTGATGGGCATATCCATCAGGACCACTGATTCGCATTCACTTTCTTGATCATCATCTATGAGCATTTCTTTTCTCAGGAGTGGAATGCTAGGAGTTGGCATAATTGGGGTGATAACAGGAGGACGAGGACTAGCCAGGCCATCCCTATACAGGGGAATAGCAGGACCAATAGTTACTGGAATAGTCAGGGAATCTGGATGGGGATGAATCTGGGCTATGGTTCGAACTAAATCATCTCGCTGTCTAGCCAGGGCTTCTTTCTCTTTTTCTCGTAAAGCCTTTTCTGCGGAATTGTCATGCAATACTTGAGGAACTAAAGGAGGGTAAATACTTGGGGCAGTCGGAGTAAACAATCGAGGAGGGCCTTCCCCAAACGGCTGATAGTTCGGGACCGTGGTCTTAGGTCTGCAAAACCCATCCCCTTCACTGGTTTTACTATCTGTACCCGTTCCATCTGTATCACTATCCCTCCGACATCTGGGATACTTTGAAAAGGGGTTTGGTGATTGCACAGGTTCTGATTCTGCAACATAGGGAGGTGGGTTTTTCATTAACAAATCTTCTAGGTGCTCATCTTCTGAGTCCCCTACAGGCATTAGGTGATGGGTCTTTTCTTTACTTTTTCCTTTCTTTTCTTCTAATACCCCCATCATTGGAAACAATCCCTCTGTCATCATGTTTTGTCTCCACTGTTTCATCTTCTGCTCTTTGGTTTGCGCTTGCACCCTCGGATACCATTTACTTAATCCCTTGTCCATCCGGGGTCTATCTCTTTCTAGAGCCTCAATCTCCCATTCTTCCAGGGCTTCGTACTGGGTCAATCTAGGTCTGGGGTGTAATTCATTCATGCGGGTCCTCAAGTTAAACAGGATCCGACCATTAAATGTACCTTCAATAGGGAATGCTAGGACTCCGTCATCTGCAGTATACTTTGCCCAGTTTTCTAACCATACACAGGTATGATACCCTTTGTCAAACATCATGAAAGAGGCAGGAGTATTTGGTGGGGGAATGAGCACGCCTTCCCTCGTTCTAATGGGCTTGTCTGTTTTAAAAAAATTCTTTACTTTGTCAGTAAATGACATTTTCCTTTTTATTCCATACATCATGTGCGGTCTACCTCGTAAAATCTGATCCTTATGAAATCCTAGGTACTTTGGATTCGGTATAAAATCGGGATACCACATACAACTTTCCAGACTCGCTTCTAACTCGGCCTGATTAATTTTGTTTACCTTTGTGCTTCCAATGCTAGCGCGACTTCTATTTCGTAGTAACCAATCAACTCAGTGAATACAAAAAATCCTTAACCAATGGGTGCGCGGCCTTTTCGCAAGACAGAGTCTCACGCTTCGGCACTCACCCCTCCTTCACAAATTCGGCTTCACTATACACCCGCGGTCTTGACCAATGCCAGCGCGGTGCGGAGTGACGTCAGAGCAGTCTTCCGACCGACTCCCTCCTTCACAAGGTAACGGAAACTTTTTACTTTCCCTAAAGTGCGAATGCAAATCTTAGTCAACAACACGCAACGTCTGCCACTGTGCCTGAGTGTTCTAAACAGATAGAAAAATTGTCTTTCGCTACTAGTAAACCACTTCTGTCTACTTTTCATTCACTCGGGGTAGACTTCTTTGCCTAACCTCTCATACGCGTAAAATAGAACCTGTTATTCCCCTGACTCATCCACTTCTTCCTGGGATATATACTAAGTCAGGCTTTCACCAGCGAACTAATTTACTTACCATTCAAGCCTCGGAGACCCTACTACTCCTTCCGTATGCGACCCTTACTAGGTGATATCGCAATGAAAGTTTTATAAAGGGACTCGTAGCTATCATTTACTCAGATACAAAAAGATCCTAATTAGTGCTTCCAGTTATTCCTAACCCTGCACTAATGACTCAAGCAAGTGACTTCAGCAGCTAACCGGATTCTGCTCACCGTTAGCTATAATACCTCCCCGGGGATTCGGACTACACTGAACACTTACAAACAATTCTTTTGTTAATATTGCATACAACACTTATAGCAGCAATGCAAATTCATATACATAGACACATATATATCCTTAAAACATTTCAAAATCTTTGAATCAACGTAATAAAAAAATCAGCAGCATAGAAATTTTAGCAGCACATTTTATTTTCACGGTTCATTTATCAGCTATCCTGTCTACCTAATTTAAATAGTCCTAACCATCCTCTGGTTACCAGAAAATTACTGATAGAGCGCGCAGTTCACCCGGGTCACCGAGGTTACCAATTTCTTACACGCACTGGGCCCTGGCGTGCATCCGTACAAACAATGACTTGCGTGAACCGGGTGAAATCCTACACGCTGCTATGAGCAATTAAAGTTTAACTTCACGCCTCTGCTGACCATGTACCTGACTTACCACAGGCACATTACTCTTGACAGACCAGGAGCTAGCAGGGAATAGGTGACAAGGGATCTAGAAAAATGCACTTTATAATCAGAACATACTTATCCACGACTTTTTGTAAAATGACCACAGACACCTGATGAGTTTAAACTTTTATATAAAGATTTCAAAGAAAATATGCCAAAGCAAAAAGCGATATGCAAAGAAATACATCAATCATTAAGATCAGAACCACAATATAGCTGTGAATTAGAGCAAGTACCATTTGAGTATATGGGAACACTAAAGGTAAAATATTAAAAACAGAACTAGTTCACCGCAACTTTATACTAGAACATGGGATATGGATGGGACCTAAAACATGTACTTAACCTAGACTATTTAGGCTATTCTTGCTAAGTTCACTGCAATCATACTAAAGGAAAGGGAAAAATAGGAACATACTAATAAATTCGATAGTTCAACAATGTTCTAAAGGAAGGGAGAGATGTGGAACAAGTCTAATAAGCAATTGCAGATATGATCGGCATTTCAGGAAACAATATCACAGGCAAGACTGCTATATTTAAGAAAGGAGAGTAAGGAATGAGAATGAGAGAGAAGAGCTAGAACTTTTGGGAAAACGCAAACCCACAGCTTATATTTACCTAGATAGGAGTGAGGACTAACCCTGGCCACGGGTCAGTTAGGAAAGACGGGGACAAGGACCCTCAAGGATTGGAATACCAGAATGCGAGCAGGCACAGCTCAAGGACAGTTCAGGACAGGATACCCCTCAGGTTTGGGTCAAGACTGGGCCTCCCAGGGTACGACCAACACCTACAGCTTCGGATGCAACGCCTGCGTTACCCCTCTCCTGCAAGTAATCCGCCAGCAACCCCGATTGGGTTTTCAAATTTCCCCAGCAAAGTGCTTCGCCAGCACTTAGGATTATTTCCACCCCTTAGGAGTTTGTGGAAAGTATGGACAGAGTGCTCCGCAGCACTCTCAGATTGAGCACCTATAGAGTTCGTAGGGTCAGTGACAGGTCTGCTACTCGGACAAGTCGGACAATTTCTCTATGGAATACCCGGTCAATTATACTATTTGGGGTCCCTCAGACCACCCACTAATGTTGCAAGTGATAGTTTCCCACATTGTGATTGGTCAGGAGAGGTGACCTGGTCTTTGTCACCTCCTAGAATTCAGTGTTCCCATCATGAATATGAAAATTTGCACATCCGCCCCTTGAGTTCACGTTCCCATCATAGGAATACAGAAAAACAATACAAGTGCATGGCAAATAGCAACAGTGTCTCTTCGCTCAAGGTAGGATTCGATCTCCTGGAGAGAGTTCCCAGGCGCATTAGGCTTCATGAGCCAGCTGGCTTGCTTCAGCTTCTGCGCAGTAGAGTTTCTCCCCGGTCACATGTTGGTGCCCAGCAGAGCCTCAAGTATGGCTCCGCTCCCGATTTTCCCAGCCCCAGAGACGCGGTACATGAAAAGTAAGCGAGAACAAATTAGAATCATACATAAAACTGATCACACTGTATACCAGGGTAGAGTTTACTACATCCCTTACTTTATAATATCTATAGCATTACAGTTTAGTGCGAAAAGGCGGATAGGCTGAAGCAGCTGTAGCAAGCACAGTGCGTGGTGAAAGACAAGCGGCCATGTTTGCAACAGTGCGCATGAGCAACTTATTCCCTCCAGAATGCGAGTGCGTCATATCACATGGGTATGACCGACGCATGCGCAGACTGAATTTCAGCGAAGCGGCCATTTCTTTAGTGCAAGCTTTGTTAGTATGAAAAGACACACAAGCAAGCATCCTGGGGACATCCGCGTATTGGGGAAAACGCTGAACAACTGACGAACAACTGGATTAATATGATTATACATTAGACAAGGCTCTTGAATGAGAGCAAGTCGCTTTACGTGCGAATCCTTGCTCCATCAGTACTACTTAGCGGCCCACCTAGAATAATAAATCTATTAAAAGTGATCGTTTTTAAAGATGAATTTAGAAACGTTCAAGCCCCCCCCCCCCCACTCCACGAGGACAATACTGTAGTAAATTAAGGAGCAAGTCAATTGTCATATGCACCCAATATAGGCCTATATGTGGCCTATATTGCTATTATACGTGGAGCTGCATTATATTTTATTTAATGAATCAGGAGGGGTGTTTGTACAGAAAACATCCTGAAAGTCACATCCCTGAAGATACAGTCATATGTGATAATGACGAAACAGTAAGCTCGGCGAAATAACATAATTGACTAGAATCACACAATTTAGTCAGCAAGGCAGCCCGGGTTTGATCCCGGATTTTCTGGTTTCACATTGTGCAATTCAGACACTAGGGGGCAGCTCTTTCTCTCTCCCACATCATATAAATGTGTATTGCTTGCTTTGCCTATACATTTTGGTGAATGGGGTTAGAGCGTGAGAGGCAGCCAGAAGCCACATGAAAGCTTGGCTCGTTTTGGGCTCGAGAGCACAAGAGGACTTCGAGCTGAGGCAAAGCCAAGCATCTGGCTCGATTTTTCAGTGGCTCATCCACTATTACCTGAATGAAGTACAGACCACAGAGCATACTTTCAATGGCACAGCTGACTCCCTTTCGGCGACCTAATTAGGTGCACAATACTCCTTCAAGAGTGCATTGTGCCCAGTGTGCCCATAACATTAATTTAAACATAATGACACATGTTCACTGCTTGTTAATTATTATCCAAAACAGATGAGTTTAAAGTTGAGTTTATTCCTCAATAGAACACACGCAACTAAGCCCTGGGAGGCAAAGTTTGCTCCTCTCCCTTCACGCAGCCCACTGACTTCTCAGAGCTCCTCAAAGCTAAACAATCCAGACACTGAGAAAAGTCTTAAAGAAAAACAACTAAACAGAACAAGTGTGCCTGCAACCATATGAAAAGCATAACACTGTTTTGTTTAAACAGTGAAGACACATACATCGTTTTCATTTTGGCAGCAAAGTCCGTTTTCATTTGAGATGCAAAATGTATGCTCAGAAAACTAACATTTTTTTCATACAATTTCCAGACTATTTTTTTCTGTTTTCAGTGATACTCATATTTTACAAATTACTTTGACGGTGTAGATTCTTCTATTGAAGTTTCACCAATCCGCTTCCTCGCTGGAGAGTCCTCTGCGGCTCAGCCATTGGCTGCTGCCTAGCAACGCGCCCGGACGCTCACTCCGGTGTCTTAGACAGCCGTCTCCTTGACGCCCAGAGACGCTTTCTCCCGGCTCCGAGCTGTGGGCGCGCTCGTTTCTCGCCGCCGCGTCCAGAGCCGGTCTTTCCCCGAAGCCATGTCGGTGTGCTGTGTGCCGCCCCCTAGCGCTCCGTGCCCCGTGCCTCCGCGGCCGGTGCTCATCTCCCGCCCTCCGATCCCCCAGAGTGTCCCGCCATGCTCCATCCCGCCCCCGGGACCCACCGAGCCCGCCCTGCCCCTGCCCTCCTCCGGCCTGGCCACCGCCGGCTTCCGCACTGCTAAGTACCTTCCGAGCGAGTGGGCGGTGCGGTGCCAGGCCGGCTTCGCCCAGGCCTACTCTGACCGGGACACCTCGGAGCGCGGGCGGCATGACTCCAAGCGGATGGCGGCGGAGACCGAGGCGCGGTCCCAGCGCAGCCAGGCCGGGGTGACCAAGGCCCTGGGCGAGCGGCTGCAGGACCTGCACTTCTGGCGCTCCGAGCTGTGCAGAGAGATCGGGGATCTGAGGTCCGAGACCGACCTGCTGTTGGCCCAGAAGAGGCGGCTGGAGAGGGCCCTGGACGCCACCGAGACCCCGGCCAGCATCGCCAGCGACAACCTGCAGTGCCGGGAGCGCCGGCTGGGGCCCGACCTGGTGCGGGACGAGGTGGAGGTGGAGCTGATTAAGGTAGGTGGATTGAGGCGATAGAACGAGGCAGAAGCAGGATCTACGCTGCTAATCGAACATATCCAGTTCAAGCACGACACTGCTCTGATGTATGCCCGTTCAAGAAATGTTTTTAACTTTTTAAGATAAACTCGGTCACTGACCAAGGAAACTGGAAGTTCCCCCACAAACTAAACCAAGATTGGAGAAGTCCACCAGCCACTCGCCACATAGTGGTTTAAAGATTTTCAAACAGCTGGCATAAGGAAAGCTGGGGTGGTATCACTGACAAATAAGGAAGAGAAGAGGCCTTCTGTCACAGTTCCCCCTTTATATTAAAAAGGAAGACCGGTAACCCATCTCCTGCAGCCAGGACCAGAATCAATACACCACACCATTATTGGTGCCCTGCCTTAAACCCTCACGAAAGGGTGTCAAGCAATATTCTTTGAAGCCGGTGACCCCAAAGAAACTGCAGTCCTGAGGAAGGTGCTACAGTATTTTGTGTTCCTTGCACCGAAACGCGTCAACGCATTTTTTTGATATAGAATCCAAGAAAGGTCTAGTGAGCAACTGATATGCACATATAAGTTGTACTCTTGCCGTCACTCCTTGATCAATTTATGACCTCTGGATCCAGTAATTAATGGTGGTAAAGACATCAGCTAACCACATTCTGTTGGGGGTTGTGTATGTTCCTTATTGTGACTAACTGTAATTTTTATCTGTAAATTTCCTTTTACCTTGGATGACTAGGATGTGTAATACTTCATTTCAATTTTAGAATGTATGTGATGAACTGTAATGAACTGTTATGATTACTTGCTTTTTGTTTTACAAACATTTCTTTCAAAGATTTTTCTTTGAAATTTTAATTTGTCAATTGGTGTAAATTCTTCTATGTTTTAATTAAAAAGACTGTGAACGTTCGAATTTTAGTGCGGAAATTTAAATCCCTTTTTTATTCTTTACTAGTTGAGTTCTCTAAATTAGAAGATTGTATGCTTAGACAGATAGGTACGGAAGTATAGTAGTCCATACTTGAGTGTGCACCCAGGGATTTCCCTTTGACGGATTGACTACCGTAGACAGGGTAGACACGTCATTGATGGATACCTAGGTGTGGGTAACTCTTTGCAAGGACTCGAGACATCTGTACCGGGCATACCGTGCAGAAAGGAGGCCCACTAAAAAAAGCACATCGATTTTCAATGGTGTCAAAGCAATTTTACTGACATATAGCTCACTAAAGCCGTTTGAACGATGCTATTCTATGTTGGTTGCATGCTAGTTATATTATGGTGGGTATAGGACGGCAAGTATACAGTTGACTACTTCATCAGTGATGCCTGAAAGAAGGAGGCTGCCTGTCATATTTACTTGGTTAGATGCAAATTCGTCTCTAAGCTTTCTCGGTTTTCAGTCCTATTATCAGTCGGTACTGATTTCTCGAAAAAGCTTTAATTATTAAAATGCGAGGCTTCCATAATCATTTGGCACAATAATTCCAATTAATATTGAATTCACAATTTCTGTGGTGACATCATCAACCTCACGCTCGCGATTTTTGTCAAATTCCCATCACTCTCTAATTACTGTTCAAATCTTGTCCTTCTTCAATCTTTTCTGACACTAAAATCGGTCTCTGGCAGTGCAGCTCCTATTGAACACTTAAACACATATTTACATCCAAGCGCTCCACTAACCGCAGTAGCACAATCAATCACGTCATCCCTCCTAGGTTAGACATCGACCTTTCCTTCTGTACGAAAATAACAACATCACAATCAGCACCTTAGAGCAAAATATGGATAAAACGTATGAAGAAACCATGACATGATACTTTATCACACCTGCATGGAGGACGATGCCTCTTCTGTGTGTGAAGGCTGACTACTGGCGCAGTTGATTGACACCTTGAAAGTTAGTATGACGTAATAACCATCTCTTATCAACGTCATAAAACACCTGCACAGAAACCGTCCTTGCAGTGGAAAACCTGCCCACTCTTTTTCCACAGTGACGTCATAACCGTCAATTCCACCATATAAGCAGGATTTGTTATCCCGTTTTTAAAGTCTGCGTTATTAGTAACCTTTTGATTTTACAAAAATTATACATAGGATATCATTGCTTATAGGGCTTTCAGCCAGCCTGCTTCATCTATTCTTCCGTTGTTGCGTTAATCACATTTTTCTACTGCCCACTATAGCATACAGTATGTGTCAAGAGTCAGTCCACTTCTGCCACTGGCTAGCTTCATTGTGAGTCACTGGCATTCTGTTTTTAGGTCGAGCATTCAAGACCTCTTGTCTTGTATATACTTTTGTATATACTTATTATATACGTATATGTGTATATACTTTGTGGGCTCTGGGGATTAGCCCTATCCCATGTCTGCCTCTGCTTAGGGACTTTTTTCTGTTCAACTGCCTCTATTTAACTGTCTTGATAGAAAACGACCAGCAGAGGTCAGTAAAATACCAGAATCACTTTAGCATTCACTAGATTCCATTCCATCGAAATTGTCTTCCACGAGCATCCGTAGACAATAATGTTTTTTTCAAATCTTATATTTTCAGTGATATGACCACGAAGGCCCTGATTTTATATTAAAAAGAGAGCTTTGGACTATACCATTTCCCGCTGAAAGGCAATATTTCCCTCCATGTGTTCCCATACCTGGTGTATCACGCAGTTTGGTGCTAACTTTCCCTCCATGTTAACCGCTTCGCTGCGGCGCAAATTCCGCCAAGGTGTGGCGGAATTTGACGCATGCGCAGATTGGAATGCCTCTGGCCATCCGACGCACACGCCCACCGCGACGTCGGACGGCCGGGGGGCGTCCGACGCATCGTAGAGGTTAAAGGACAGTAGATGTTTCAGCACCCAGGCTAATGTGCTGCACAGCTAAATATATATAAAGTCCCAAAGGCGAGATCGATTGCATGCAAATGCTTGTTTCACAAGCGGCACATCCACACGCAACGTAGTTCTCGTCTATCTAGGGACTTCTATAGCAAAGCATGCTTTTTGTGCCCCAAAAATGTTTTTGCTCTCTCCCATTGTTAATCTTTGTATATATATATATCCTGTCTGACATCTCGCACCAACTTTAATAAAAGTCACTGCAGCCAGCAGTGAGCAAGTTAATTTTGGAGTCCGTGTTTTTCTCCGTTTGGTGGTTTCAATCGCCGGAGCGGCAATTGAATATATATATATATATATATATATATATATATATATATATATATATATATATATATACTGGCAGCCCGCCCCAGCGTTGCCCAGGACAGAAGGGGGCTGGGGGCAGCATTTCAGGCTTGCGTGCACTCCCGCCCCAGCCCCCGCCCGCCACAACATTGTCCATGTCCCGGAGCCTGAGCCTTACCTTAGCCGCCGGTCCCGCTCCAGGCGCTTTTCCTCCTGTAATTCACAGTTTGCTACCTCCCGCTTCCCGCGCATGAAGCTGCGCCAGTCACTCCAGGACTCACCCCCGTCCGCGCACTAAGGGATTGTCCGGTCCCGCTCCAGGCACCCTGCCCGCACAGGCCGCCACTTCGCCCAGCAGCAAGCAGGGCCGCGGCAGTCCTCCCAGCAGGTCGGATCTTCCGTCAATGGGCACGATCCGCAGAGCTGCACAGCCTCGGACACCCCGGGCAGCACGATTCGCCGCCATTTTAGGAAGTGTTGCCAGGGAGTGCAAATGATATCAGCACGCACGTGGGCACGATCCGCAGAGCTGCACAGCCTCGGACACCCGGGGCAGCACGATTCGCCGCCATTTCAGGAAGTGTTGCCAGGGAGCGCAAATTATGTCATCACGCAGACGTCACGGCCGGCGCTACTTGCAAGGGACTGCTTTATTTTTTATTTCTAAATTTTTTAAACAACGTATATTTTTTTATTTTAATAGCCTATGTCCTTCTGCCTGCCCTGAGGTTTTCAAATATGTCTTGGGTGTTTGGATTGGTGGTGTACTTTTCGAGTTTACCTGGCTCAAAGTACACAGTTCTCTCTTTATAATAGTAGTATAGATATAGATGAAAATCAATGAAATTATTATTGTCTCTTATTTTAATTACATTTTTTAGAGATTTTAGTATTTATCGTTTTAATTGTATAATATCAAAGTGTCAATATATATTCAACTGATGGACAGCCAAACTTAATACCAGTAATTGTATTATCATCCAAACTTAATCCTCAAACTTGAACCATCTACTTGATGTATTATGAAGAAAATAATATAGCTGGTTAGAACCACCCTATTGTTGTTATCATTACCAAGCACAGGAAATCAAGAATGATCAGCATGAATAAATGTATGAGACTGTATTCAAAATAAGGAAGTAACTAGTGAACAAGAATGATCTATATATGGTCTTCCATTTTCTACCTCTGGTTAATAATCAATTTCAACATTCATAACTGTATTGAGGCCCAACAGGGAACCTTAAGGGCATAATATGAACACAATGCAGAGGGAGAGGCAACTATAAGCAGCAACTAAGTAAAATGATTGAAAGGTCTGGGCTCAGTCCTATTCAGTCATATTAAGTCACACATATTTTTACCAGCACAAAATGCACTTTTTTTGCACATTTACACATTTTGTCTTAGCTTAGTTGGATGGGTAAGGGTCATCATGTCACAGAATGGAATTGTAATAGGATTTAACCCATCATTTGAACATACTCAATGATAAAAGCCATATCGGGATTTAACCTGTTATATCTTTTTAAATCATGAAAAGGTGTTTTAAGCATGATTTTAATGCAAATATAAATATATATGCATGTAATTGTATTTTGCATTGATTCCGGTTACTGAAATGCTCAGAATTATTGTGAGTCTTTCTTCAATATTCATGTAAATGATGAACCAATCAGGAAGTAGCACTGTGCACTTTAAATATTCACTGTATATGTTGATGCACTGTCATGTGATCAAGGCTTTGTGCCGAAACGTTATGGCGACAGCTGAATAAAAAAGAACAGCATCCAAATTACCTGGTCCGTGTCTGAAAGGCGTTGTCGTGGGAGGACGATCGCGCAAAGGAGGCGGAGGTCGTTTATATATATATATATATTCGTGCCCGACGTGAGGAGCGCGGGGAGGAGCGCGTCCAGGAGCGCGAGCTGGACCGGCAGACATGGCGCGGGGAGGAGCGGCGGACAGGCGGTGAGGAGCGACGGACAGGCGGGGAAGAGCGGCGGACAGGCGGGGAGGATCGGTGAGCGGCGGATGAGGTAGGTTATTTATTTGTTTATTTCGGAGCGGTGAGCGGCGGAAAAATGAAGCAAAAATGAAAATCGGGAGCAAGAGGAAGCAAACGGAGCATTACAAAAGTGAGCCAAATGGTGCATTACAGGAGGAAAAAGTTACGTGTGTAGGTTACAAAAGCGTACATCGTGAGCAAGAGGAAGCAAACGGAGCATTACAAAAGTGAGCCAAACGGTGCATTACAGGAGGAAAAAGTTACCTGTGCAGGTTACAAAAGCGTAGAAAGTAAATATAGAGTTATAGGAGGAATAAGTGACGTGTGCAGGTAGCAAGAGGAAGCAAACGGAGCATTAAAAAAGTGAGCCAAACGGTGCATTACAGGAGGAAAAAGTTACATGTGCAGGTTACAAAAGTGTACAAAGTAAACATAGAGGTATAATACTGCAATATATGGAGGAAGGCTCCGGTGGACCCACGGACAACCTCGGGGCGGGCGGGGGCCCTGAAGCCTAATTGCTCCCGGACAACGTCGGGACGGGCTGCTAGTATATATATATATATATATCTTCAAATCCTGCACAGCCGCCACGTCTTGATTCACGCGATGCAGGCAAAGTAGGACACGGACCCAGATTTCGTGCTTGTTAGATTTTTATTTACCCAAGTGTCAGAGACGCGTTTCGCAGCGCGAACGCCGCTTGTTCACTCGACAGTTTGTTAATACTCAGGAAGCATTTTTAAAGTGACAGTGCATGAATTGGTGAATCACGTGTGTTCATTTCACTATAGAAATAGACAAAACACTCTCTCTGTATTTCACAACTACGCTTTGTGCAAATTAGGCTTTCAGTTGATATACAAATATAAGTAAAATACATTTTTGTATATAAATCAACCATTTTTGTAATCACTAAATATTCATTATTCGATTAAAAATATATGTATGTATATATCTCCAAACCGGTTCCAAACACCGCTACGGCAGCGATCAGACTGGGTGCGGTCCCCTGCAGCTGAACCACGGTGCTGTTAATTTCTCCACAATCCCTCAAAACAGAAGGACAAACGGGTCGCACTCCTGTGGTCGCTTTTAGCAGTTATTTCATAACGCAGCAAAGGGCAAATCAGGATCCTGATTTGCCCTTTGCTGCATTATGAAATGTAAAGAAAAATAAAAACTGCTAAAAGCAACCCCTGACACTATGTCAGGGGTTGCTTTTTTCATTTCAGGTTGGCTTGAGTTGGTATTTGACCAAATCAAAGCTGTATTACTGTGACTGGAGTGGTTAATGGCTTTTGTCATTTTACAGCTCGGCAAGGACAGCACTGTGCTAGTCCTATGCTTAAAGACTTTTCTGTAGAAATGGCAAAAGACTTTGTCCTTTTCTATCTCAGCGTGGATAGCACTTTGCTAATCCTATGCTTAAAGACTTTAATAGAAAAACAGACATTTGAGGTGAGCAGATCTAGAGTGTCGCTGGTGTTGAGAGTGCTTTCCACCTAAACTTGAGAACTACCCAGAGTCTCTCCTTCTTTTTTACACACACACACACACACACATATAGGAAGGGTATGGATAATAACAAACACCAGGCGCTGGTACTCCTCGATCTCTCCGCCGCCTTTGACACGGTGGACCATACCATCTTACTGTCCCGTGTCAAGGCGGCTGGAATTGAGGGTTCAGCCCTGATTTGGCTTTCCTCCTTCCTGAGGGACCGCACCCAGGCGGTCCGGCTAGGAGACTTCACAACCACCCCACTCCCTGTCACCTGCGGTGTCCCCCAGGGCTCCTCTCTTTCCCCCTTGCTATTCAATCTGTATATCTTTCCTCTTATTTTCGCTCTTCAGCAGCTGGAGGTCACCGTGTACAATTATGCGGATGACCTCCAGCTCATCTTTGATCTATCCTCTTCCCCCCTTTCCGTCTCTAATTTTCAATTCACCATGACATTCATCAGGGACTGGATGAACCACAACCATCTTAAATTGAACGCGGATAAAACCGAGTTGGTTCTCTCCGGTGGTTCCTTCAGTCCCTGGAACTCTCTCTTCTGGCCCCCACTCTTGGTCCCTCCCCCACTCCTTCAACCACGGTTAAAACACTGGGTGTTAAAATGAACAACCAGCTCACCCTCCATTCACAAATTAGCTCGGTAGTCTCCTCCTGCTTCCTCACCCTCCGAACCATCCGCACTGTCTCCCGTTTCTTTTCTCCCCAGGCACTTAAGGTGATCATGGCCGCACTGGTGATATCACGGCTGGACTATGCCAATGCCCTCTACAACGTTTTAACAAAATGGGGTGACCCTGTGTCCCTCAGAACCTGGGTATACGTAATTCACAAACAAGTGGTTCTGTTGGGTATAGACAATTTCTTTGGGGTGGGCTGTGAGCAGCTCCAAAGCACACAAACAAGCAAGAAGAAGTTGAATGATGTGCATTGAGTCCCGCACATAGGATTTAGTTTCAGGTATAAGTGGTTGTAGAAAGTGATCAATAAATTGATTTACTGGTTCTAACACTGAACCACAGCCAGATATTATGGGGACTCAATGCACATCATTCAACTTCTGGAAGGACAACCATATGACGAAGCCACGCAGTTCATGGTTACACTTGACGTCTCTTCGCTGTATACATCGATACCACAAGACCAAGCGATCAAAGGCATCCATGACATATTGGAGAAACGTCCTGCTCCCCACTGGATACCTACATCCTTCCTGATTGACCTCCTTGAAATTACCATGAAGCGTAACTACTTCGTGTTCCAGCAACAATTCTATCTACAATGCAAAGGGGTAGCGATGGGAGCGACTTATGCCCCGAGCCTGGCAAACTTATACATGGATCAATACGAGGAACGTCACTTATATACAGAAGCAAATCCATTCATTGATTCCATTGCGATATGGAAACGTTACATCGATGATGTAATAATGATTTGGACTGGATCAGAAACTTACCTACAAGATTTTTACCTCTGGCTCAATGCGAGAAGTACAGACATACAATTCACTATGAACTATGACAAAAAAAGCATTGCTTTTCTGGATCTTGTCTTCAAGTCAGAAGAAGGTGTAATAATCTGTGATCTTTACAGGAAACCCCAGGAGAAAAACACTCTGCTGAAATATGACTCCCATCACCCACGCAATCTACGAGATAATTTGCCGTTTGGTCAGTACCTGCGGATTAGACGCAATTGTACTAAGAAAACAGACTTCTTCAATGAATGCGAGACTCTCACGGCACGCCTACGTGAACGTGGCTATCCGGTGGGACTCCTAAAACGGGCGAAGAAAAGAGCTTGGTACTGCCCGAGAGAAGAACTTTTGACCCCAAAAAACAAAAGTCCAGATTCTGTTGGCTTGGTTTGTGTCACAACTTTCCATTCAAAGAGCAATGTGGTAAAAAAGACAATAAAGAAATATTGGAATTTGGTGGCATCTGAACTAAACACTGAAACGACTCCACTTTTTGCATTCAAAAGAGGGAGAAATATAAAGGACAATGTAGTCAAAGCCTTCTTGGAACCACCGAGACCATTGACTCTCAGAGACCATTTAGGCTTACCACCTATAAAAGGACACGTCAGATGTGGAAACTGTAAGGCGTGTTCAATGTCTATGGATGGACCGTCGTTTGTCTACAATAACAAAACCTATAATTTGCCCATCCTGACAAACTGCAACACCTCTAACGTCGTGTATATCATCCTCTGTCCCTGCAACAAACCCTATGTAGGGCAAACGACACAAAAAGTAAAAACACGCATATTGCAACATATGAGCAGGATTCGTTGCAAAGTACAGGGCGCACCAATGGTAGATCACTTCCTTACCAGTAATCATGACCCCACAAGCTTGCGCTGGCGCATCTTAGAAAAAATCATTGAGAATCCGAGGGGTGGTTCTCTGACCACCACACTGAGCAGAAAAGAATGTAAATGGATCCACATTTTGAATTCTGTAAGCCAGGGACTGAATGAACATGAGGAAATCTCGAAACAGATGGCGCTACTTTAACCTGTAAATGTCTAAACTAGCCCCGTTTTGCTGTAACATACATGTTTCCATGCGATAACTCACAAATGTTGATACCTTACTCCAAATATGTAATCAATATGTAAAACCATGAACCGTGTGTTGGTTTGTATGTAATAGCCTAACTAATCAGCTTTCCCGCAATTTACCCTGACATAAAGACTACGCCCCCTTCACACCAAGCGTAGGCCTTTTTGTTGCATAGCAACCAGACGCACCCTGCGTCCTCGAGGAGATAGACTTCACGTTGTCTCAGGCTACGCCTCCGCTCTGATTGGCCACGCTGACTCCAGTCTAACTTCCGGTTTTTGGGTTGCCTGATACGAGTATACTTAATGTTCCAGTTTTAGCTCCTCAGTACGAGCCTTTCCCACGAACAGCTCGGTTGGCGTTCAGATCCAGACCGCCTTTGGCTGCATCGCGGAGTTTGATCGCTGATGTTGCTAAATCAAGGGTAAGCCCACGTTACTGGATACCGAGCCACATCCCATGTTACAGGACTCCGTCTGCAATCCATTTGTTCGGAATTGCGGCGTTTTTTTAAGAATCACTTAGGCACGTCCATAGGTTAACGCTTGTCACCTAGGCACTATAATGACCTAATTTTGTTTGTTTGGATCGGATAACACTTGATCCTAAACAAGCCTTTTAAAATAATTCTTTTAGGTTGACCAACGGGCTACCCTTTGGAAGAAATCACCTCCTGACCGATCCCTTTGTAAGTAACCTTGAGCGACTCTCGTCAATAATTGACGTTTTGTACAAACATCTCTCTGATACCTATTCCTTTCCTTTCAGCCCCCCCCCCTGTCTTGATAAAGACCCGCCGCGACTACCAACTGGGGCGCAACCTGGGTCGAAACGTCGACGCTCTCACTTTTGGCCAAGTTAACTCCAGGAATATGGACACTAACCACTTATTTTCCTTGGAACATTTACTTATATAAGACTGGCCGCATAAACGATAGAAATCACATCGTTTCAAACCTCCCCCGGTCCTCTTTTTCTTTGTGATTTTATTGTACATAAATGTTTTTGTAAATAAGTGTCACCAATATATGTTTCACTTGTCACTTGAATCACCACAGTCACTACTCACGTAATTGCCTAAGTAATTGTCAGTAATGTAGTGGAATGAAGTAATTCCAATTATATACTTTCCTTTTTCTGGTTTTAAAAAAATATAAAAACTTTGACTATCAGAGAGTTTTGCTTGTTTGTGTGCTTTGGAGCTGCTCACAGCCCACCCCAAAGAAATTGTCTATACCCAACAGAACCACTTGTTTGTGAATGCCCTCTACAACGGCATCCCAGCATACAGCCTGCGAAGGCTTCAGATGGTCCAGAACCAGGCGGCCCGGTTGGTCTATGGTCTTCCACGTTATCATCACTCCACACCGCTCCTCAGGGAGCTTCACTGGCTTCCTGTTAAGGAACGCTCCCTGTTTAAGATCGGCTGCATGGTCTTCCAGGCTCGTCAAGGCACTGCCCCCGCCTTCATTTCTTCGCTAATAAAAAATTACGCCCCCACGAGAGAGCTTCGTTCTTCCTCCAAGTCTCTCCTTCAAATCCCGCGATTCAAACGGAAAAAGTGGGGTGGCACCACCTTTTCCACCTTGGCGCCCACCTTCTGGAATTCCCTCCCCGATCACCTTCGCTCTGCCACTCATTATCTTTCTTTTCGGAAAGACCTTAAAACGTTTCTTTTCAGTCAGGCCTTCCCCGTGTAACTTCCCTTCTCCTCTACGACAGTTTTTTTTTCTTTGACTCAGTTGCCTAACTCTCTACAAGCGCCAAGAAACCGTACGGTGCACGCTGCGCTCTATAAATGTTTTAAATTGGAAATTGGAATATATATATATATATATATATATATATATATATATATATATATATATATATATATATATACGTGTGTGAGTGCCCATCAGCTCCCCCATCAATAGAGTCAGTAAATAACATGAAAAATAAGAAACAATGACAAAGCCAAAAGGCTGGCATCCAACACCTGCAGTTATTTTACTATCTCTCTCATCATAATCCTGCTCTTCCTGAGCCTTATGCCCTTTTCCCCAGACCCTGTTTGCCGAACAGAGATGCACGCGGGCAGTCTCCTGAGTTACCCGCAACACCCCGGCCCACTGCTGCCCAGGACAGTGTTAGCCCCCACGTAGCAGGGGCGTAGCTTCCATTTGTGCAGCAGGTGCAGTGACACACAGGTCGGGGTGCTTGAGGGGTCTACGAAGCTTGGAATATTGGTGTAATTCACAGCTCAATCAGCAGGCAGGAGGGATGTTTCCTTCCTTGTGCTAGGGCCTATGACCTACTGTCGCTGACCGGCAGATATAGGGCCAGCAAAAGTAATTCTCTACCATAACAGAAAAAGTCCGGCAGGCATCGTCTTTCTAAGTACCCCTCTGCACTAGTTGAACACCTGCACAGTGTAGTATGAGTGCAGTATCTGCTTGACCTGCAAGTGTGGAAGTGGTTATATGGCATGAGTTCAACCGTGTTTCAGTGCCTTAAATTCAGGACACAAGTCCTAAATGAAGAAGTGGCAGGACTAACCAAGGTATGAAATTGACATCATGGTATGTAATAGCGCAGCGCATAATGTCAGGACACGTGACAACACACATGGCATCACAGGAAGTGACCTCACAAGAAGTGACATCAGATAATAAGACTTCATAGATAGTTTTAGCAGGTTTTTCATGAGTATTTTTAGGTGCATTTCGAGATTTAACAAATGAGATTTTGTGTTAGGATTATGCTAAAAAAGTGGCACAACCCTGATGAAAAATCTGGGCCTCAACTAATATATAAAAAAAAAAATTCTGCCACAAAGTAATTAGCAGCAATGAGAGACGACGCAGTAGATTTGTTCTACTTAATTGGTTGCAATGTCTTCATTTTAAAATATTGTATTGGGTTAAGGCACCTGCTGCAGAGATCCTTGTGTGCCCATTAAGTTTCAGGGAATAATACTAATGGTAAGATAACTCTGAAGGTTAATGCATTTGTTGGAGGGATCTGTGTTTTGTTTAATCCCCGTTTTGAGGCAAGTAGCATAGAGAGTTAATGTGCCACCTACTAAGCACAGAATGTAACATGCAGCTGACAGCTTTTTATTTTATGTTGTAGGTCAGTGTGTTACTGGTTTTAACACAGAGATCTTGTTGTTACTTGCAGTTCATAAATTGTAGTCCCTCTAATACAGCACAGTGAGCTTTGAAGAACGTGTGACTCCTACACCTTGTAACCCTCACTGTTGTATATAACACATCTTGCACATTGATTTACACACTTACATGATTTATTGTTAATGTATAATGTTTGCGTGTGGTGTAAAGCGCTCAGACACCCTGCGCTGGGGTGAGTAGCGCTATAAAAGAAATAAAATAGGGGTATTTTAATTCTTATTTGTGTAAATACTGGGAGAGGTCCAGACATCTGACATTCTTACAGTGCATGCTTATCTCATGGATGTATGACGGAACCACACATGGAATTACAATGCATGCAAGTACAACACGTCCATTACAGAGCAAATGCCTTTATCAGGCATGCCTTTACCACGCAAATCTTTACCACGTATGTGCCTTTACAATGTGTTATATATATTATAACTTGTTGTAAACGCATGCATTATAAAGGCATGTGTGGTAAAGGCATTTGCATGGTAATGGATGCGCGGTAAAGGTATTGCAGGGTTCTGACCGTTTGATAAATGATGTTTCCCATATCTCTTATATACAGGGATTGAAGAAAGTCAAAACCATGCCTCCCTTAAGTACTTGTGAAGTGATGAGCTGTGTGCCTTTGTTTCCTCTCCATTGCATTTGAATCACAGTGTGGGCACCAGGCCGCGCCCAGCCCGGCTACAGGAACAAAGAAGGCCTGATGGCCCACTTACCTTTGGCCTTTAACTATGGCCCAGCTGGAGGTGAAAATAACAAGCCCCCTCGCCTGCAGTTTGCTGCTCGGAACAAAGCAGACAACTTGCAGGCATTGCTGAACGTGTCCCAGTGTTTGAAAATTACATTGGGACAAGTATAGCATATTTCAGTGGGGCCCAACTTCTTGGCTGGGTGGACGGGGTCTACCCTGTGAAAATATTGGGTAGACGCTGTGTACCGCATGTACCCCGTGTACCCCGACTTGTGCCCTGCTTAAATGTATTGCTATAAAACTCAATGAGGCTTTCAACAGCCCTTTTTATAGATGTAATGTAATGTAATGATGTTTTGCAAAGCGCATGAATCACCCTACATGGGGTATCCCCGCGCTGTAGACCGCTGGGGAACCCGTCCTGGCTTTCCCTGTGAGATGGACCCTACTGGGTATCTCCAGGGTGAAACCAGGCATCCCCGGCGGATGTGGGGGGCCGTTGTGGAGATGAGGCAAGCTAATGCCCATAGTTGCCGAGTGTGATCCCTTGTTTAGAGTTGGCACCGAGGCGAGAATTATCAAGTCCGCTGACCCTGGTCCACGACCCTGCCGCGTCAGGAATTGAACCCTGGTCCCGGGCTGTCCTCTGCTTCCGGGTCTGCCGCCTCTAACCAGTGAGCCACACCACTCCACCACAGTTAAACTTGTTTCCTACTTTAATCCTACAACTAAAAACATGAAATTACTCAAACAGTTTGCTTTTAGCTTAATAGGAAATTGTGCTTTTGTCTGCAGGAAATGGAACTGATTCGAAACGTGCAGGAACTTCTGAAGCGAACTTTAGAGCAGACCGTCATGCAGATACGGTAAGGCACTCTGGGAGGGATCTTTTGTCCTCCACATGCATTGTTTAACATGTTTATCTGTTCCATGGTTACAAGAGCTCAGTTACCAAGGACTGCTCACTGTCAACCTTGGAGACCGGTTTGTACATTACAGTTTCAGGAGAGTGATGGGGTTAATTAAATGACTGCATGCACACAGTGGATTCCTTGCATATTTGTGGCACCTGTCATCTAACAACAAGCTAGTTTGCATTCATTCTAATATGGGAAAATAGGTGAAAAACAACCCTTGGGTATAAAGTTGAATCCTAGCCTCTGTACTTCACTGGCCCAGCCATTGGAGGAGCAGAATTTGGTCCATGCGCTTTAAGACCACCCAAATCTTCATCTTCATCAACCTCTACATCACCTCCTCCCCCCCTTCCCACGGTATGTGGTGGGAGCCCATGGTCCTCCTTTACAGAGGCTTCAATCTCCAGAGAGCGGAGCTGAAGTTAAGAGCACTGTGGCTGGCCTGCATTTTCACCCAACACACAAACCATAAATTCAGTCAATGTCTGTGGCCGCTTTATCTCAGCTGGGGCTACAGCATTTTACTCAGTCAGCCAGAAGGCAACTCTGACCTGATCCATCAACCCAAGGAGGATTCTGTGAACCTAACCAAATATGTATCATTAATATTACATAACTACATTATTTGGTAAGCTATAGCTCAGAAGCATTTGAGAAATCGTGAAAAAATGACCAGTAGAATGTTACATTGAAAAGGACATTTACAGACCCGCCTTCGACTCACCTACTTTTCACACAAACAGCCCTTTCCTAATGTTTTTCTAAGAAACAGTTAGCCACATTTTTTAAATTGAAGGTCCAGAGTTGTTTCTCTCTTAGCACATTATTCATCAGGTGTAGCACCTGTTTTGTTACTGTCCATAGGATGTCACAGTTGCTGATTCCCTAATCTATGTGACTGTCTAAGGTACTGTGCATAGCAACCATGTTCCAAGATGGCCGCCTTGGTATAGTAGTCCATTGGCATCATGCATATATCTGAGCCTCCCCCTCACTCAGTCATTTAACCCCTTCACTGCGGCGGCAATTCCGCCGCAGTGCTAGGGGGTGGGGGGGGGGGGGGCGCGGCTCACCTGCGCTTGTGACAGAACCGCTCTGTCACGCGCCTCGGGTGAGCTGTGCTAGTGACGGAACGTTTCCGTCATGAACACGCCCGCTCAATAGAACGCGCCGCGCAGGCGCGAAATCAGGCGCGGCGAGCGGGCCATGACGGAACTGTTCCGTCACTAGCACAGCTCACCCGAGGCGCGTGACGGAACGGTTCCGTCATAAGCGCCGAACGTGTCAAAAACTAATTTGAGGTGCCACCTCATGTGATTAGAAACAAAATAGTGATTCCACTCATCAGACCAAACAGTAAATATGTTCATTGTTCAACTCCATTACGTATCAACCGTCTGTATTTTCTGTTCCCATGACACACAGCACCACCTTAGTTTAATGCCGCAGCCATTCATTTGGCGTAGGTTGTCCAGTAATTTTTCCCATCATAATGTGTAATAACACTGCCATAATGTGCAACATTTCTGTCAGAAATGATATTGCTGTTACTCAAGAATTAAGTAAATAAACAAATAGGTATGTGGAAGTCTCATTCCATATTGTGTGCCAAATAGCCACTTAATGTTGGTTGTTTAGGGGTCAGACAAACGTTATTGTTACCCTGTGCAGAGTATGGGGCGCCACTTAAACCTGTACTTTCTATTATGTATAAAGCCCATCTCCAGTTTTTACATCACTTGTTAGATAAGATGATCAGCGGACAGGGAAACAGTGTAATAGTGGCAGTGTGAGTAGGAAGAATGCAGAATTCATGCTTGGCAGATGTGTGGTAGAGTCAGGCACATGCATCAATGTTGGCTTTTGCAATTCCTTAATTGCGATTTTTAAGGAATCGCAATTAAGGAATCGCAAAAGCCTATACATGTAGAAACCGCTTAAAAAATAGTGATTTCTAAACCTTCCTTAATTGCGAGTCGCAAATTGCGAGTCGCAATTAAGGAATACCTCCCCATTCATTCCTATGGGCCAAGAGGCCCGTAGGAATGAATGGGAAGACATTCTCAAATTGCGATTCTCAATTCGAGAATCACAAATTGAGAATGCAATTTCAAGGGTGCCAGGGTGTCAAAACGACACCCTGTTACACCCCTGAAATTGATCTGTGCACATATGTTGTGCACACACATGAAGTGCATTTTACAAAGTTTTTGCAAATTACCATGAAGTTCAACTTTATGGTAATTTGCTCCCCCTATAGCAAAATCATTGATTTTTTAACTTGAATGCATTGCATGTAAGGAATCACAAAATGCGATTCCTTAAATACAATCGCAATTTGAGAACTCGCAATTCATTGCGAATTCTCAAATTGCGAGGGCCTTGTCCCTTGATGCATCGCAAAAGATAATTTTGCGATCACAAATGGCTGATTTTTGCGAATCGCACTGTTTGCGATCTCAAAAGGCTATGATGCATGTGCCTGTGTATGTGTGTGTGTGTGTGTGTATAGGCATTTATATAGCGCACTACTTACCCGGAGGGTCCCAAGGCGCTTCGACCGCTGCGAAACCCTTCCTGGCTTCCCTGAGAGATGGTCCCTTAATGGGTATCTCCAGGGTGAGACCAGGCATCCCCGGCGGTCTGGTGGGGCCGTTAGTGAAGATGAGGCAAGCTAATGCCCAGAGTTGCCGAGTGTGATCGCTGATCAGAGTGGGCACCGAGGCGAGAGAATTATCGAGTCCGCTGACCCTGGTCCAGAAACCTGCAGCGCCGGGAATCGAACCCTGGTCCCGGGCCGTCCTCTGCTCTCGGGTCTGCCGCCTCTAACCAGTGAGCAACACTACTTAGCACACATTCTCTCGTGAAAATGACACAGAAATGTCCTACTGGTGGAAGGCTATATTTTATGAATTTAGAAATAGGAATTCATTTATAAAGAAATATTAAGGAAGAATTGAATGTATTTTATAATGAGTAGATACAAAATAGCTAATATTCATACAATATCCCCAAACATTAATGGATTAAACGCAGGGACATGACAACTGTTTACAGTAAGTTGACTAGAGAGAAGGGTTTTGAGCCTACGAGAAACTGACATACCCTACTGCAACCTGGAAGGTCTGATGACACTGCACTTGATGTGGAATTTTTATGCACCCACTCAAGAAGGTGACACAGACATTTTTGTAGTTTCAAATGATTTCTTGTTAGTCAGTTAATACCAACTATAATTCCAATACACAAATCTGAACAGAATTGGGACAGAATTTTAAAAAAAATCTTGTGAATAAAAATTGGCTAGTATTCTACAAATCAGTCAGTCAGAATTACTTTATTTCGCCGGCATGATGAGGGCATAAAAGTATACTACATGTATAAAAGGATAAAAGATAAAAACATTCCACATCCTTACAGTACGATAATTATCCTACAATTCTTAATACAATTTATATGTATATTTGTATGTGACTTAATAAGTCACCCTGTGCTCACCAACTAACTCTCGACCACAGACTTAGTGGAAAAATAGTTACAGTGGTCTGCGTATCCGTAGCCCCACATTCATTTATATTTAATTGAGATAAACATTTTTGACAAAATCCACGATGGCCTTATCAAAGCCAAATGTTAAGCATATGAGCTCTAATCCATTTTGCACTTCTAAAACACTACAGCGCCGGAGCTACATAAGAACAATTTGAGCACTGGACGGCTCTGTTCTTGAAAGTAATATGATATATGTAATTTTAGATCAAACCATTACATTTGAGATTTCGTGATACAGTGGGAGGTTACATATTTTAAATTCCAAATATTGATGGCAAAGGTATATCACTTGGCTTGTCTGTCGCTATATGTCATTCTCATAATTTCCATCATTTCAAGACTGGAGGCCCAACCAGTTTTCGATGGGAGTCTGTTTCTCAGATTAGGGCAACTGTTGCCGCCCTGTCTTTGTATATTCACTCACAATACAGGCAACAGTGTCCAATACCTTGTAGCCTACCTATTTGACTTCTGCGGTTCAAAGTGTCTTCCATGACTTTTTTAGGCGAAGTATGTCCTTGCTTGAAAATATGATGAAGTTAAATGACTTTTCCTGCTTTACTGTAATTTCACGTAATAGTTGTGTAGCTTGAAAAAAATGTGATTTTGTCCTTCTAGAGGTCTTCTGGCACCCACACAACCTTGGGTAGCTGCACGCTCTAGAAATCCCTAAATCAATCAATCAACCAATCAATAAATCAATCAATCAATCAATCAGTCCTAGAGGTTTTAACTTCAGTACACAACACTACACAATTCCAACTTAATAGGTGCACTCACAATAGGTACATTTACAAAACGTCAAAGTGTAGCTAACTTTAAAAACAGGATGTTTTCTCTGTTGATCTGGGATTGGTGCCTTTTTTTAGGTCTTGCCTACAGACAGCTTTTCGCTGTCTGTTGTCAACGACCTCCTATGAACAATACCCATACTTAAAGTGTGCTTTGAGACAGTTTATACGACAGCCCATAGCTTACCATTGGTTCACTTTCATATCAAACTCTCGTTTGCTTCATATTTGATATCTTGCCTTACTCTTTTTGTGTTTGTCCCTTCCCCGGAGCATACATTCTTTATCATCTTTTGGATGGGATGTCTTGTATTCTTCAATAGCTTCACATTGGGCATCAACATATTTTTTATTTCCGTGCTGTATGATTGAACATGTGTTTTCTTGTTCTCTCACCTGTGTGTTGTTTCTTTCTTGACATACCCAACACCTCACGTTCCTTATCTTGCTTCCTCTTCACAAGTGTGCCTATTTCTCTCCCCAAAACCCCATCATGCTTTGCTCTTTTTATACCTTTTTTTCTGCAGCATGGGTTAAAAGCATTGACAAAACCAAAAAGCCAAACCCCTACGTTTGTAAATGCTTGTTCTCACTTTAGGACTCATGAAGGTCATTTCTTTGAGGTGAAATTGGGCACATACTGATCTGGAAGTGCAACAAAGAGGAGTCCATTGATTACATGAAATATGTTAGGAACACATCTACGATAAATGTGGAATCATACCCCTACAAAATCAATTCTGCATTTTCATGTTTCTTTATTACAGTTTTATTCTGGCAGTCCATCCCGGAAATAGAACAGCTCTTCTTCCGGGCAGAATGTCCTCAGTCCAGAAGCGTTGGTATCAGAGTTCTGGTACTTATACCCATTTTAGTTTTTGGAGTAGGGAGACTTCAAAGAAAGATCTTTACAATGCACAAGACCCTGCCCTTCCTGGCCCTGGCTCCAGACACACTCCAGGGGATATGCAGCTCTTTGTGTGGGGACAGGCACAACCCTATTCAGGTGCAAGTGCCAACTCCTCCCAACGCTCTAGCTCAGGAAGACCCCTCAGCCTGGTGATGTGCCATCAGGATATGCAGGACACACCTCAGCTTCCTTTGTGTGTGACTGTCTAGATTGAATTCACAAAGCCCTACTGTCTCTCTGACCCAGATGTGCATTTTAGGCACAGACAGAGACACAGACTGGCTAAAGTATGAAAACACCAACTTTCTGAAAGTGTCATTTTCAGACCTGCAATTTAAAAACCACCTTCACTAAATGATGTGGTTATAAATTGTTAGTCCACAGACACCAAACTCTAATTTTCTATCTGCTTCCAATTGGAAGGCTTTGCTGTAGTGAAAAACGAATTTAGTAGTTTTTCACAACCAGGACATGTAAAACTCAAAAGCACACCTCAAACCTTTTAAATACACTGCACTCTGCCCATGGGGCTACCTAGAGTCTACCTTAGGGGTGCCTTACATGTAACATAATGGAGAGTTTTGGCTTGGCAAGTAGGTAAACTTGCCAGGTCAGCATGGCAGTTTAAAACTGTGCACACAGGCTCTGCAGTGGTAGGCCTGAGACATGTTTGAAAAGCTACTCATGTGGGTGTCAGAATCAGTGCTGCAGGCCTACTAGTAGCATTTGCCCCCTCCACACGTAGTATACTGTACCAGGGACTTACCAGTAAATCAAATATGCTAATCATGGAGAAACTAAATGCAAATATATTTGAGACACAGAGCACATGCACTTTAGCACTGGCCAGCAGTGCTAAAGTTCCCATAGTCCTAAAACAAGCAAAAACAAATTCAAAAACAGAAAACAGAGGCTGAAGAAGGCAAAACGTTTGGGGTAACCCTTCAAAAAGAGCCATTTCTAACCCAAATAATTATTTTGAATTAAAACTGAAAGGGCTGTGACACTTCCCTGTGCATCAAAGGTAAGGTTAATATCCTCTAGAAAAAAAACTGGACATTTATATATGTTTGAAATCCTAGAGCAGCTAGGAGCTAGGACTTTTGTATGGTTTTACGTAAAATCCTCTATACTTATTCTTACCTTTAGTTCTGCTTTTGTTTACATTACTGATCATTCGCAATTACTGCAAACATAGCTAGAATACTTTTAAAGCGGTTCTGTCTCACATTGTATATGTTTATATTTCAAAGCAAAAAATACCACTTTTTGAGGATTTTTCCCATTTTTGTTTAAAGGGCCTTAACATAGAAATGATGGCCAACAAGTTAAAATACCAGCCCGGTGGAACCTAACAAGAGATAGCTGCTCTGGATGAACAGTGGACGAGCTTGTGCTGCCTCTCATGACCTTCTAGTACACAATAACTTTATTTCTCCATTCTTATGCAGTGAAGAGATTGGGTGAAATATACACAGGGTGCAGTGAGGCTTCGTGCGGAAGGATGCAGACTCAGCACAGCACAAAATGTGTCTAATGGGCACATACATACTTTCGAAGATTTTATTAAGTATTACTTTTAGTTCTTGAAAATCCATCTAGCCCCCCTGGAAAGTCTTAGGTACTCTGCTTTGCTCACTTACTCAGCGACACCGGTTTACTAACTCCTATGGCATTTATGTGGTGTCACCAAAGGCCAGCATTCCCATGTGGAAAATTGTTCCTTTTCCACTGTTCCAAGGTGTAGTTTACCTTGGAAGTTTCTCCAGCTCTGATCCAACCTTTTCCACCCTAGAAATTGTCGTAAAGTTACTCCCATCAAGAGAACCCCTTCAGAAGATGGAATGGGATTTTGTACAGGGGGCTCCATTCCCTTGTGCGGAATTGTATCCTGTGTATAATTCCAAACAGAGGGGACAGAACCCCCACACTTCCATGTTTAGCCTGTAAACCTGAATCTGGCTCAGCTTTCCAGATGCACGTCTGTGATTCTACGTGAATACCTGAGTTGGGGACCATCAGAGGGAACTCAAGGAGAGATTCTGTTCTCTGGCCATAGTTGTAAATTTCATGATTATGACCCCATATTTGCTGCTTTCCGTAGTCTCTCTTCATGTCTGCCCCATCTACATGTCTGACCCACACTTCCTGGCATTGGAAGTTTAGCGTCTGCACTGACGGGCCATTGGCATGCCACCATGACTGTACTACTACTGCACCACTCATAATCAATTCTCCAAATTATTGTTCCTATTATTTTCACATCCTCCCCAGCCTGTTAACATGCACATGACCACGCCACACACGTAGCACTGTAGTGCCCGTCTTCGCTCTTCAGAGTGCAACTGTTAATTGCATGCACTGCACCACACCTAGACACACCCAACCGATTACGCCATTCAGTGGAGAAGTGTGGCTCAGGGGTTAGAGGCGGCAGACCCGGAAGCTGAGATCGGCCCTGGACCAGGGTTCAATTCCCCGCCTCGGCGGGTCTTAGGCTCAAAAATTCCACGGACTCGATAATTCTCGCTCCGGTGCCTTCTCGATTCACGGGTTCACACTCTGCGACTCTGGGCAATAGCTTGCTTAATCTCCACAACGGCCCCTCGCGGCGGGATGCCTGACTTTCACCTTGTGGATACCCTGCCGGGGTTATCTCACAGGGGAATACCAGGACGGGTTCCCTAAGCAAGCGCCGGGAAACCCTTTGTGGGTAGCTGTACGCTATATAAGCTCAAATACATTTACATTTACATTTACATTCTCCTACAGGGTCCATTAAGGACCAGTAGGGTCCCTCGTTTCATATTCACAAGACACTACATCTCCCCCTTTGTTAAATAAAAAGTACAAATATTACATATAAACATTATAGTTCCTCAATGAGTCGTCAAGGTGTTCGATCCACTCTTCCTGATCTTGGGTACAGGTGATGCAGAGGCAGGTGTATAAGTGTGGCTGTCCGGACTCTCAGATGGAAATTTCCCACTTCTAACATCTGGAGCCAATGAACATCGAAGAAGGTGCTTGAAATGTGAAGTGTCTATTGTGATAGACTTTCCGGGATGTTGAGCTGTCACCATATTTCCTTTGCTTGTCAGAACCCTCAGTAGCCAAGATCAAAAGGAGCCTCAGACTTACATTTCCATTTATGTTTGACCAGGACCCGGTCTCCTTCCTTAACCCCTTCCATGCTGATGACGAACCCCAGCCGTCATGCACTACGGTGCTCGTGTGCTGATGACGGCTGGGGTTCGTAACGGCCCGCCCCTGTTCGTGTTGTTTACAGCACACCAGGGGAATCGCGGCCACATGGAAAGGGTTAAAAAACGTGCACCAAGCACAATGGTGTTGTCCACATTGGTCTTCATTCTGGACTTGTGAAAGGAATACGTTGTCCAGATCTCGCCAGCATCTGTCGCACTATTAGTGGTCCATTGTGGCAATTTTGTTCACATGGCTCTCCCAAACATTAAGGTGGTGGAATGTGAAATTGACCTGTAAACATGAAGAGTTGAACATAAAGCTGACTTGAGGTCACTTCCTTCTAGCGCAGCATGCTGTACTGCTCTCCAGGGTGCCCATGAATCATTCAACAATGCCTTTCGGCTGTGGCCAGAGAGGTGTACGTTTCGGATGTTTAACATTTATATCAGTGAGAAAGTACCTTCAACTCCAGGCTATTGAAAGGTGGGCCATTGTCAGACGTAAGAAGGAAGGGAACGCCCAATGTTGCAAAAATTTAATTTACTGTCCCAATGACTTTGTCATGTGTGGTTGATGATAATTCTTCCACGAGGGGAATCGAGAGTACTCATCAATGACTACCATGAGATGATGTCCATTGTTGAGAGGTCCAAAGAAATCCACTGCAATCATCTCCCACACTTTCTTTGGAAGATCAGACATAACTTGTGTGTGACGTGTTGTTTTGGGAGATAAGCAGCAACACAAATGACAGGCCTTTAATTCTCTTTCAACTCTTTCATCAAGGCAAGAAAACCACACTCGGTCTCGGCGAGCTCTCTTAGTGTCGACAATCCCATGATGACCCTTGTGTCTAGTTCAATTACTAGTTGTGCCAAACTCTCGGAAATGATAATTCTCATAACATAATTCATAATATAATGCCTTATTGAGTATCAGAAAGTTCCTCTCTCACATTTTTGACCTTTTGATATTCAAAGTAATCCATAAGAGGTTGATTATGTTTCCCCCAGGATTCCTGTGCAATAATGTCCTTGAGAGCAAGCATATCTCATCGGTGTTTGTAGCAGCAAGAATTTGTTCAGCAGATATGGCTGCAGGTGTGCTTCACTTCAATATGGAGTTAAGATATGCATCAGCTGTTTTAGACGTTGTACTGTGACACTGCAGAGGTACACGTGAACAATAGTCAGCTAGATTCTGATCTCTCCCTGGCCTATGCACAATAGTGTAATCATACTCTTGCAGTTGCAATTACCACCTCTCGATGCAAGGAGGCCTCTTGGCTTTCGGATTTTCAAAGATTGTGAGCAACTCCTGGTGATCAGTGACGCAGGGGAAGTGCTTTCCACAAAGAAGTGTTCACAAGCCCACACTACAGCTGGGCCTTCTTTCTCAGGTTCTGAACAAGCATGTTCGATCTGCAACAGACTCATGCTCACATAAGCCAAAAATGTGTCTGTTGCATTGTGTCCATTTTCCATTGTGCAGGGCAAGGATCGCACCCAACCACACTGGACTTGCATCTACAACAATCTCAGCATCTCATTTTGAATCAAAATAGCCTATTTCAGTTGTGTTTTCAATTTCATGTCTAATTTTCGTAAAGCTCTGATCACATTCATGTGACTACTTCAACAGAGTGTTCAGTTTTGTTAAATCTCTCAATGGGACACTGATTGTGGCAAAGTCACAAATGTACCTGGTATAGTAACTGGCCATGCCAAGGAAAGATCGGAGCATGGCCACATCCTGTAGAGGACAAGTGGATGATAAGGCTTGCACTATAACTGTATCTTGTGTCATCCTTTTTTCAGAGAAAATATGCCCAAAGAATTTGAGTTTTATTTTGTGAAACTCACACTTTCTGCATTCGAAGTGAGACCTGCGTCTGCAAGTAAATGGCATACTTGTGCAAGGAGTTGTCATGTCCCTTTCGAGTCACCCCAAATAGCGGTATATCATCACTGTAATTAAAATAGTATGTGGCAGGCTGTAATATGCTGCAAATTACATCCTGAAAAAGCTCAGCAGCTGACGATACCCCAAAACATAGGGCATGATTTAGATCTTGGCAGACGGGCTACTCCGTCACAACAGAGATGGATATCCTGTTTGCCGAAATATAAATACCATAATATCCTATGGGATTTACATTTCGGCGGATGGGATACCATCACTATTGTGACGGAGTAACCTATCCGTGAAGATGTAAATGAGGCCATTAGTCTTTTATATCTGAACAAAGCAACATGGGTCGAAAAGGTAGTAATGTACCTGCAGTTTTTTTCTAGTTAGAGTTGATAATACCTCTTGTGAAGATCAAAGCGGGAAAAAACCTTGGTGCCATTGAGTTCTGTAATTATGTATGAAGTGTTGGGACCTGGATGCTGTTCTCTCTCAATTTCTTTGTTATCTTGATGCATATCAGCACAAATGCACACATCCCCTCCACTGTCCTTCTGTGGCACTACCACTATTTGCGAAACCCATGGCATGGGACCAGTAGAGTGTTCAATGACATCATGCTTCAACATCGTTTCGAGTTCTTTCTCAACCACTCCCTGTAGATATAAAGCAATTCAACGATGTCTTTGAGTAACAGGATGAATGTTCTCATTAATGTGAAGGTGCTCTTTCATTGCCTTAAGCTTTCCTACTCCATGAAACAATGACTGGAACTGAATCACTCTTTCAGCATGTGCTTTCAGGTTACAATTGATAGAGATCAGCACAATGTCAGCATCAGTACTGAAAGTGAGTAAACATGCACTTGATGAAGTACCTTGAAGAACATGAATTGGTGCTTGTTCTTCAGTCTACTTTGGTCGGATGGTTGCTGCAAATGATCCTTAACTTTGCAATGGCTATTCCAGCTTCCATATCAGCAGCTTGTCGATCTGCACTTTCCTCTGCTCTCATAGCCATCAGCATCTTCTCTAGACTGAGCGTCTCTCTCAGCATAAATCGTCTGAATGATTCAGAGAGGCAACCATCAATGACTCTGAGATGTATGGATTCTTCATAAATGACTTAGTTGACCCTGCAATGCTTGATGAGGGCATCAAGTCTTTTGAAAATGTCATCCATTGTTTCACCAGCTGGCTGTCTTGCCTGTTTGAAAATATACTTTTCATAGTCGACATTCGGCATTGTATTAAAATGTGTTTCTAATGCCTCCTTAATTTGACGGTAAGATATTCCATAAGCTTGTGGTATTTTCTTTACCACTTCTTTCACTCCGTCACCTGCAAGGTTCTTTAAGTATTTGATTAACTTTTTGTCACCTGACTTTTCTACCACATCGATGAAATCATCATATGTTTCGATCCCGGCAGTCCGTCTGTCACCAGTATTCTGCTTTTGGCGGTATTGAATGGAAGCAGTAGTTCCAGAAAGGCGGTGGTGCCATATTTGGCATTCGTCTCTGCAGACATTGGGACCCTTCAAAATCTTGAAGACTTTTTGAGTTGTGCTGAGCGCAACCAGCGACCTCGATTGTTGCCGCTTCAAGTACCACTGGCTCTGTATGCACAACCCTGTGCGTTCACTTGGATCATTGTGGATGCTACTTTCCACTTTGCACGCACTGTCCTCCGACCAGGGCTCGTCTCAATGTTGGACAACTCTTTCTTCTTTCTTGCCGGTAAGTGCAGTTGTGTTCTTCACACTTGGTAGCGTTTCTTTGTGCCTGGATGCTTCTGCTTTTTCCACTCATCTGCACCTGGCTGTTGCTGCCTTCAGTGCTGCTCTGTACCCGGTTGTCGCTGCCTTTAGCGCTATCGTTCTGTACATATGATGGCTCAGTGGTATAGTGTGGTGCCGTACCTCTTTATTTGCCTTACCCGCAGGTTCCTGGCTGACTGTTAATACGCTTCTCTGTAGGGCCTTAGCCAACTTTGAAAATCTTGCAATGCCTGGAGTGATCTTTGATTTCGCATACACCAACTGTAGGCTGCTTCACCTCAACTGAGGCGCATGTTTGCTTAACCATGCCAAACTCTCCGGGAGAGCAGTCTTGCTTCTTTGGGGCACGCATCCCATACTCGTCGCCAGGTGTCCCTTCCTCCCCAGCCTGGTAGCATGCAAATGACCACGCCACACACACACCCAGGGCTCGAGTCGGGGTACCACGCGGTTGGACAGCATCCCCCCACTTATTTTAACAGGAGCTCGATTACAGGAGCAAATGGAGCCACACATTCACTCTTTGGCCTCTCTGGGGCGAGTTCGGAGCTCATTCAAAACGCTGGTCACGCGCTGGCTTCTCCGATGCAATCGCATCTAAGGGGTGAGTGAGGGGAGGCAATGAGTCTGATGGTGCAAGCCACCTTTCGTGACATCAGCGTCCCCCCCACTTATTTTTTTAGGACTTGTGCCCTGGACACACCAACCCGATTGTCATTCTCTTATGTGGTGCATCAAGGACCAGAAGGTTCCTGCTGTTCATATTTGCAAGACACTACAGTTATTATGCGATTGCAAATTTCATTCTCATAGGCGTGACAATTTGTAACATTCCTTATGTTATGCTGCCTCCCAGTGGCAAAATACGATCGCAGCAATCTCACTTTAGACTGCGCTTATTCTGAACTGTACTTACTGGCTCTTTGTAGTCAGTCGTTCTGCGTTCTGTCCTTATTAACTGGTTGCATTTGTTTCTCCTTCAGTCTGTTTTCGTTTCCATTATGTTCTCAGAAGTAACACAGGCCTTAAATGGCACATCGGTGTGAACAATGACATATTCTATAACTGCAGATAATGGGCCAGGCGCACATAAGTTTGTAAATGTATAAAAGCTCATGAAGTCAGAACAATTTGTATGAGAAGATACAGCTTTCGCATCAAGACGATGTGGTTAAAGCAGCACACCTCAGACGAAAAATTAAAGCAATTTTAACCAAGCGGTGAGGAAAGCCCTCTTTCAAGCCCTGAAACCTCCGTTAGTTAATTCGGGCATTATTATAGTCACGTATTACATATGGTATGAGACGGGCTGCCGCAAAATGTGTAAAGAGTTTTCAAGATAAAATAGGTGCTTTCAAAATATATATTTTAGTAATACCCAGTCAGACTGTACACAGTGCGAACATTTATACAGCTGTCTGTAAAAAGGACACACGCCAGCGCTCATCTAGTAGCAACTTACATGAATGTATGACTTTCCAATGCATGCAGTCCCTTTAATTGTTTATTTTCTGAGGGACCCCCCCAAACATCTGTTTTTAAATGACTCTTTACCGCCCTTTACCACTAGTCACCTCTAAATCCTAAAGTTACACTTACCTCCCTTTCCTGCTACTCACCCCAATCCCTAAAACTATCCTTACCTCCTTTTAGCACTGCCCACCCCTAAACTCTAAAATTACCCTTTCCGGCTTTACCTCTACCCACCCCTTAATCCTAAAATTACCCATACCTCCCGTTAAACCCTAATATTACCCTTACCTCCATCTACCACAACCCTACCTCAAAACATAAAATGACCCTTATTTTCCTTTACCACTCTCCACACTTAAATCTTTTATTTTTAAACAGCGTAATAATTGTTAATACAATCAATATTTGCCTGGTTGTTAAAGGTATGCACGAAAAAGGGTACAAATACTTACCTGTGTGCTATTTAGTAAAGACTACTTTGTAAAGGCTGTTTCTTCCCACATATTTCCTATAAAAGAGTGAATCTTTGTATCCATGAGGCTCCAAGTGACTCCATCACTTATTTAGAGCCTCTGCTAGTTCCCCAAGAACCTTTGCATTGCTGATTAACCAGCTGAACACATTTACATATCTGTGAGGTAGCAGGCACCCTGACAAGAAGGATTATTGTTTCTTCCTCAGCTCACTGTCCCTCCCTTGATGTCACAGCACAGACGAGTCCCCCTACTGTCACTGTCATCCAGAGACACCTCTGGTTCAGCATTAACCATCCACCAAAGGTTGCTTCTTTACAAAAAAGTATGGGGACCATTTTCATAAAATTAACAAAAGCTTGGGACACCATTCCGTATAGATCCCACTCACTTCGACCTCTCTGAAACAAAAGAAAAAAGTTTTTAGCTATTCCTAGGCAGGAAATTGCTTTAATCCTGTAGAGATTCCTCTCTGTAGAGAAACATTGCTTCAAAAAGTGACTAATAGTAATAGTGCTGAAGGTGTAACTTGATAGATTTCTTTATGGAAAGTTAATAAAAATCATTACATTTTATAAACAGCATCTGTACCTATGAAATAACACCTACGGCTCTTGTTAAGTTGCGCCTATTTACTTCTCTTATTGACAGGCGTAGTTTGTGTCTGACTCCAGGGATGTTCCAACAAGTTTACAATTCAATAGTCCTTTTTTTAACTCAACACAGCCCCCTCCCCTTTGAGTACCGGGGTAATTTGTTCCCTTTCAACACTTTCTGCAGCAGTTCGTCTGAATCGTTCACAATTAACTTCAGTGTGCAGTTAAGTGTGAACAATGTAATAAAACAATGTAAATTAAAAAATGTTTCACATGGGGGGGAGGGCGCCTCCTTTGGGATTTCCCTAACACCGGTCCCGACTCACGCCTAGATATTTTTAAAAGTGACTCTTAAGACAAAACTTCAAATTACATCAGCTTCTCAGGCTTAATTTATTAACTTACATTGGTTTATGAATATTTGCACAAAATACAATCACTGGTACAATAAGCTACTCTACAAAATGTACTAAGCAACATGAATTCAAATTATGAAAATTATTATTCTAAGGTGAAAATAAAGATTTCACATAAATGCCCAAAGTGCTTATTGTTGAACATAGGAATGACATGTATATCTTTTTACATAAACAAGGGGAATCCTACTTACAGTAAGTAGGATTCCCCTTGTTTATGTATCTATGCCTGTGGAGTAAGAATCCTACCTCTTTACTCTACCTCCCTCCTTTGTTAATTTCATGTATATCTTTTTAGCCACAAACATGACTGTATTTATTCGATGGAGAGAATAAGCTGTCTGTCATTGGCCGATCATATGGAACCATGCTTGACCTTAATATCTTTGCATACAATAAAACACAGCCTCCCACCCATTTCATGAAGACAAGCACATGTTTCTAGCTAGTGATAAAAATGTTTATCGTTTTTTTTTAACGGAGTTTTATATAGTGCGAACTTGACCCGAAGGTATTCGAGTCCTTTACATAGCACCAGTTGTATTACATGAGAGAGCAAAAGAACCAACTTGTACTTCAAACAACTTTGCACATCACGTCAGCATAAATAATGAACAACTACCACCTTCCAATTGGAAAATTCTGCTCCTTTCAGTTACATTTTGTGCATGTTGCATACAGAGTCTGGGATTCCATTCCTGGTCCAGTATATTTGACCAAACTGGAGATTTTCCAAACTGGAGATTCTCCAGCCTACGGTAACTGGCCCATCCCTAGCCCAGTATATGTTATTAAACTAGAGATTCTCCAGCTTTTGGAAACTGGACTAGTGTTTTCTAATTTGGATTTTCGTGGAAAGTGGAAAAATGTAATGCCCTTTTGTCAAACAATGACAAAAAATAACTAAGGAAATTAATATTGTAGTGATATGTTCAAGAAATAAATGTAATTGTTCTTTCATTCAAAAAGTGTAAATATGTTTTTCTTTTTTGGACTCTCCACCAAATTGTAACATTTATTGTTAGAGTGCCTCCGTAAGATTTGATACTAGGGTTGTTTTCCTAGGGTTTTGACACTCTCTGGGTTGAGTTCAGCGGGGCCATTATTACCATAACACCCTTGGTTTTTGTATTTTAAAAAATTATTTATGAAGACCGAGGCAAAATGGGGGCTGATTCTCATATTGATTTTTCGAATTATTAAGTGTTTGAAAGTAGTTTCTTTCGAATATTTTCATAACCAAATATTAATGAACGAATAGTAATGAACAGTTCATTGAACATAATGTCTCTTCCTTTTGGAAAAAGAGGACAACACTCATTTAATTTGAATTATTCTAACAATATGTAAGTTAGGTGTGTTTTTTGTTACAACTCCAGAATTCCAGTTTTTTAAAATAACGCAGGTACTTTTATTTAAAAAAAAATTGTCAGCTGAAGATGCTTGAATATACAAGTTCTAAATAAATAGGTGAACAATAATAGGGTAAACACTTCTAAAACAAATATTACAAATGCATTGTTCTCGAATGCTGTATTTTGCACTGAATAGCAACCTGAAGAGATAATAAAAAAAAGTTTCACAATGAATTATGAAGAATGTGAATTTGCATTATTGAGTTCATTTTTCCTTTTGTAGTCTAGTAAGGAATTTAAAGAGAATGAAACCAGATGACCTTGATTTAAATTCCAGCCTCCCAACTTTATTAGTTTGTGTGATCCTTATGCTCTTTAGGGCACACCTGATGCTTCAGTGATCATACTCATTAATTTAATGTGATATTTTAGGTTTTCCCCATTTTTACTCTAATTAAATCACTGTCAATATCATTTAGTTCTTTGTATTTTTACCTCTCTATTCTGACCATCTCGAAGCTACCAATGGTGGCATTAGATGCTTTTTAACTTCATAAAACATGTCTCAAAACAAATTATTACCATTGAATCTACAATTATTTTGTTTTTCAGGTTGAACCGGGATGCCAAGGAAACTCTTGAAATGGACTGGTCGGATAAGGTTGAAGCCTATGACATCGATGACAAGTGTGGAAGATACAACAACCAAAGCACTAACATCCAGTTTCATCCAAACTCTTCAAAGTTTGAGGACTAGTAAGATATATATGTTGTCTTTTGCATGTTCACAGTGAGTGACAGAGTGTGCTTGAATAATCTTAGGGTTTACAACCTTTCCTTCTTAAACTCTAGAATGACCGGATGCAAGCTTTCTATCGTGTATCTAATGGTTTCTCAGAAATGGGTTGAATGGGATTCATCAAGTTTTCTTTACAGTTGTCCCTTTCAGGCTGTGCCTGAGGTTATAACTTTTGTAGCAGGCAATGAATATTGTGGTCTTTATTTCTCTAGGGGAATTTGTTTTTCCCAAGAAGCCCATTCTTTCGAAATTCCTACCTTAACCCCTTGCATGCTGCCGCGATTCTGCGCCTGAGCGGCAAAATCGCGAGTGGGCGGGTTTATGACGGCCCCCAGCCGTCATCAGCACACGAGCGCCGTAGTGCATGACGGATGGGGGCCGTCATCAGCATGCAAGGGGTTAAAACTGTGTCAATGTCTAAAATTTAAAAAGTATTCATATTGATTCTTAATCAATTTAGAATGTACACATTGGAGCGTGCTTTTTAAAAATCATTGTTATTTTTTTTAAAGTTTAAATTTTTCTAGTTTTCTAAATTGAAGAGTTACTTTTCCAAAATTTAAAGCATTTTATTCCCCATCATTATACAACAAAAGATCCCAGAGCGCTTTTGGAGCGATGCTTTGATGTTTACAAGGATGTTAGAGTTGAATCACTGCAAGTAGTTCACTCGTGCCAGCCTTTCCATGAATATTCATCGTATTATCAATAAACTCCAACTATGAATACGTTTTCATTTTTTATTTTGTTTCCCTATATGGCATGAAGTTTCCAAATCCTCCTAATGCTTGGCAGGCAGTGGGGGTATGCCTTCCCAGAGTGGGTCAAACCTTTTTGTCGCCCTGTGCCAAGAGGGTTGTTCCATTAATTTATTATGCTTGGCTCCACTGGAAATCACTTCTGCTAGGACATTGCAATAGGACTGCCAGTTCTGAGTAGAAATCCTTTTCGAATAGAAATTGGGGAGGTTGATTTCCCAGCCTTTTTCCAATATCTGGATCTTGGTATTTTATGGTCCAATATTTGACATAGATTTTTCGAATCTCACCTCTTTCCTAGATGGAAGGATTAATCTTATACTTTAATATAATTTTTTCCTAAAATTTGTTCTCTCATTGTTATCAATCCCTCTGTACGTTTTTTCTCTTTAGCTCTTTGATCATATAAGCAGTCAAAAAAAAAGAAAGCTAAACCATCACTAAACATTATATAAAGTACCACGTGGGTGACTGGAGAACTATGAGAATTCTATGGGATTGATTTGGTCAGGAAAAGGGAATGAGGCAGAGACAGTACACAAAAATGTCAACAACTTGAAACCAAATACATTATCAGACTAAGGACAAGGACTTCATATAGACTTACCAATGTTGAGGAGCTTTACGAGCATTTATAATTCAACATAGATCAAATTGTATTCTTCATTATAATTAGGGTGACACTTGAAACTCTATGAATAATCTACATTATTTAATTTAACTATTATGTTTTGAAAAATTAGTAAAATGGGCAGCCACTGAGGCCAATCTCTTAGGGACTATCAGGCACATGCATCAATATTGCTTTTTGCGATTCCTTAATTGCGAAAAATAAGGAATCGCAATTAAGGAATCGCAAAATGCAATGCATCAAGAAAACGCTAAAACAAATCGCGATTTCTTAATGTTCCTTAATTGCGACTCGCAAATTGCAACTCGCAATTAAGGAATACCTCCCCATTCATTCCTATGGGCCCATAGGAATGAATAGGAAAGACATTCTCAATTTGCGATTCGCAAATTGAGAATGCGATTTCCAGGGTGCAGGGGTGTCCAAAGGACACCCTGTTGCACCCCTGAAATCCATTTGTGCACATATGTTGTGCACACACATGCCCTAAGGGCATGTGTGTGCACAACATGAAACTTTGAAAAATGCACAAAAGTGCATTTTTCAAAGTTTTCGCAAATTACCATGCGGTTCAACCTCATGGTAATTTGCTCCCCCTAATTGCGAAATCGCATTTTTTAAAAGTTCCATGCATTGAATTTAAGAAATCGCAAAATGCGATTCCTTAATTGCAATCGCAATTTGAGAATTCGCAAATATTTCGAATTCTCAAATCGCGAGGGCCTTCACCCTTCATGCATTCCAAACGCAGATTTTGCGATCCCAAACGGCCGATTTTTGCGATTTGCACTGTTTGCGATCGCAAAATCCTTTGATGCATGTGCCTGTATGATCTTTCCAAAAACGTTATAAAATACAACACTGACGCCGTTTATGATTTGAGGGATGGGTAAAATCATGATGTTAGAACTAATAATGAGTGGACTTATTATTAGAACAAAATGTAATTCCTTATTAAATGGGCATATGACTTTGGAGAACATAGAACTAAACCACAGAGGTTGAATGACTGGTCGTAAAAACAAATGGTTTTATGGTAAGTTTTGTTGAATTTTGTTAATACATATGTTAAAAACTATAAATCCCAGAACGCACCAGAACATGCTGGATGGACATGGGTATACAATTGACAGTGAGAAAGGAGTTACAGATCGTAAAAAAAACTGGGACGGCCAAGACGCTTTGGTTTTTTATTGGTAGTTCCATTAAAGATTTCTAATTTGTCTAAGTCTTGAAGTGCAACATTTACTTTGTATACTGAATGTGTGTATGTATATGTATATACACACACACACACACACACACACACACACACACACACACACACACACACACACACACACACACACACACACACACACACACACACACACACACACACACACACACACACACACACACACACACACACACACACACACACACACACACACACACACACACACACACACACACACACACACACACACATATATATATATAGCGAGAGAGAGAGACAGAGAGAGAGAGAGAGACAGAGGGAGTTAGAGAGAGAGTTAGATATAGATATATAGGCTTTAAGGCAATTTTGGCCTAATCCAGTATTCGGCCTCTTAGGAATCAGGCAATGTCAGAATGCAATAGAAATATGTTTGAGTGGGACTAACGTTTAGTCAACATCGAGAGTTTTGAAATTCCTGAAAGAGGCTTATAAAGTCATGCATAGTAATGCTCTGCCTGTACTGAATTCATTTCAAATCCAGTCCTTCGTATGTTTAAATACAGTATTATATCCCTACTCTATTTTTCTGCGGTATAATTACTGGTGTGTCATTAAAGGGGTTTAATTCAGTCAATGTTTGACCCTCACTTTATGTAAACATACCACTAAATCCTCCTGGTTTTCCATGTGGCACATTGCACTTTACACATCGACCTCCAGTAGTACCCGGTAAGCGACCAGGGCCACAGGATGGGTTATATTACGGCATATGTAGAATGAGAAAGCCCAGTTAAGCACTATGTACCTTATGCACTAACAAAAGAGCAGCTATTTGACTACCTTGCACACTGTTTCATGACTACAGTGTTGGAATGAACAGCTTTTAAGCGGGAAAAGTTTTAATTATGCCTCCCTTTAAGAATGAAGTTTGTGCCATGTTGAATAGTTTATATTGTTTTTAATATGTTAAATTATTACGGTTTTAAATAACTAAAAACAATAACATTCATTACATATATATATATATATATATATATATATATATAGTCCCCTGCTATTCGCGAAGGATGACGAAGTGAAGTGAGCCAACCACCACAGGTGCAGTGAGTTATTCACCATGAGGCAAGGCGGAGCTAAAATTTAAATAGAGTGTGAGAAAGGATGCTGGACTGAAAGCATTTAAAAAAGGCGTTCAGCCGAAACCGGTCATGCAAACCAGTTTTAATAAAGTTCAGAGAAACGAAGCCCCTCTGTGTCCTGCTTATTCAAATCCGCATGGAGGAGATGTTTTGAGTGGATGTTATTTGCGTTCCCTATGACGCAAATGCAGGACCCTTTCAGAGAAGCGGCCAGTAAATCATGGGAATGAACTGAAATTAACCGTCAAACCGGTATTATTTCCTGGCTCTCCACCGTATCCTCCCAGAGTCGGAACCTGACCTGAAACAGCTAACTTGCACCAAGAACGGAAGCGCTGTGATCGAAAAGCGGCGCTTTTACAGACTGTGTAAAACGGAGGTTGGTGGATGAAAGCATGGGGCATTTAAATTTCTTGAACGGATTACATCTAATCTCCCACCCCACGGCACAGAAACATCACTCTGCGGCATTATGGGACTGGTCCCCTGCTATTCGCGAAGGATGACTAAGTGAAGTGAGCCAACCACCACAGGTGCAGTGAGTTATTCACCACGAGGCAAGGCGGAGCTAAAATTTAAATAGAGTGTGAGAAAGGATGCTGGACTGAAAGCATTTGAAAAAGGCGTTCAGCCGAAACCGGTCATGCAAACCAGTTTAATAAAGTTCAGAGAAACGAAGCCCGCTGTGTCCTGCTTATTCAAATCCGCATGGAGGAGATGTTTTGAGTGGATATATATATATATATATATATATATATATATATATATATATATATATATATATATATATATATATATATTCTTCCGAACCTTCTCACACCGAGAAGAATGGAGACGCACTCACGGACATGTTCAATTCAGTATTCTTTTATTCAGTAATCCACATGGGTCATCGTTATTCAAACCAACGCGTTTCAGTGTCCTCCGACACCTTGATCACGGTCCGTGGAATGCTGCTGAGCTGGGGGATGATTTCGTTGATGGGGACGTGCTCAACGAAATTCGTTTTGCTTTGTTTATTTCAAAGCACACGCAGGTCTCCATCAACGAAATCAGCCCCCACCGCAGTGAAATCAGCCCCCAGCTCGGCAGCATTCCAAAATGCCCGGTAGTCAGTCCGGCCCTGGCTCCCAGTGCGGAAAAGGGTGATTTTTAAGGCCTTGGTACTCGTTTTCCAAGTCTTACATAATGTTGGAGCCCCCTACATTAGGAGGAGAAGCCAGCCATATTCTCCTATTAGAACCTTGCGATACTCAACTCAGAAGCTGACGGTCATGCCAAAATTTGCCCCTCTCGGCTGGGCAGTCGCTTGTTTCAGGTGACCACTACTAAGCTGTGGAATAGTTTACCACCGCTTCTGAGAAAGGAACATGTTCTTCTCAGTTTCAGAAGAAAGTTAAAAACCTGGCTGTTTCAATGAGAGTGGAGTCAACTGTAGTCTCTCCTTTTGTTCTGTCAGCTTGGTTAGTTAGCGCCGGGACACTCCTAGGAGTAGCTGTGCGCTTTACAAATACCCCTATAACATAACTATAACATATATCTCTCTATATATCTATCTCGATAAGTATATCTATCTCGATATCTCTATCTATCTATCTCTATATATATATATATATCTATATCTATCTCTTGCTCAATCTTTTTCTATATCTATATCTATCTATATATCTATCTCTATATCTATCTATCTCTCTGTCTTATCACTCTATATATCTATCTATTTATCTATCTATCTCTCTTTCTCTATCTCTATCTCTCTATATCTCTATCTCCATCTATTTTTCTATCTATATCTATCTCTGTCTCTCTCTCTATCTCTATATATATCTATCTCTATCTCTATATCTATCTTTATCTCTATCTCTCTATATATCTATCTCTAAACTAAAAACAGCACTGAAATTCGCCAGATATAGTTATTTCTGTCTCTAGTAGCGATAGCTTGTTCCCTAAGGTACCTATACTTCTCTCCCCTGTCATGCACGTTCTCATCAATGATTCCATTCCAAATGTTGCAGTGATGTTATCAATGTTGTTATAGAGCATGTCATGAGTGATTTAATATGTGGGATGATTAGATGTGCATGGCAACAAGTTATAGTTACCTCAGGGTACAAGTTACAGTTTCTAGAAATAACTATAACTGGTGAATCTCTGTTTTTTTTTAGTTTAAAACATTGCGTTGTTGCAGAAATTTTAACCTAGCTATAGTATCACTTTAATCGTTGTTTGTTTTTTTCAGTAAATTTCTAGGGTTTTTATGTCAAGAAATATTTTATCACCATACATAAAGTAAACCCAGTCCTCACATGGTCCAGGCCCTGCGCTCAATGCCCTTCATGGGCAGCCAACCCCACCGCACGGCCAACTGCCAGGAGCCAACCCTCTGTGCACAGCGTGGGCTTAGCCTGGCCTCTGAGCAGTAAACCCTTCACCATGCACAACCTTCTCCTAAACCATAATATGAAAAGTGAGCGTATTCTCAAGGGGTGAGCATATCAATATATATAAAGCAGATCTATCATCTTCCTTCAAAATTTACCAATAATTCTAATCAAATATATGTTTCAATAATTTACACAATGAAATATTTATTAATGTTATTATTAACACTCAATATGTTTATTAATATTGATTATATTTTTTTATTAAGGTTGTAATAAAAAATGTCTGTGACTTTGTTTTTGCATAGTTTTTATTATTACATTTCGTGGGTGAAATTTTTTAAAACTAGATTATCAGAGACATATATATATATTTTTCTTAACAAAAAACAGTTGTCACTAATTCTTTCTTCTTTTAACATTTATCTAACCAGAAAATTCAATCGTAAAAGCAACCACAAGAGGGCCTTGCACTCCAGCTGAAGAATATAAAGCGCCAGCTACAAGTGCATTAAATAAATATGGTACGTTCTCTTGGGGTCAGGGATTTAATGACCCAGGAGACTTACTGTTTTTTGTTGGTGCTGGGGGGCTACTAGACACCCGTCAGTCTCTAACAACATTACAAAAGGGCTAGGTGGTGCCACTACCTATTCTAGGGGCACCACCAAGCTAAATAAAATGTAAAAATTAAAGCCCTTGCAGGGCATTATGGTGCCTTCCTTCATAGGACCAGTGAATCATATATGAGCGGCTCCTCATTATTATTTTTTAAATAATTCACTGTGGATCTGTGGATGTCCCGGTGCCCATCCGGGACACTCATATATTATTTTTATAAGGGGAGCGGCATGCAACCCCGCACCCTGAGACTTTCCAGGCCCTGGGGGCTCATCCCCTGGAATGTACTTTTTCAATAAGGAAAGAAGGTAAGCGACCCCCTCCAGAAACTACTAGTGGCCTGAGGACCCCATCCCCCGGGGCCATTGGTGCCAATGGTGGGAGCCCCAGTGCCCACTTGGGGCACCCACAAAACATTACATTGGGTGTCTCAAAAAAAGGACAAGGATATGGAGGAAGTGGAACGCCTACTGGGGACACATATGAGAACCCCCACAGGATAGGTCTGAGTCAGACATTAGTGACTAAATACATTTCAACATATAAAGATTGCAGGATGTGTTGTGGTTCATCTTTGGTCCCCACTGCTCTAGATGGACTAATGTCTGAAGTTGTCAAACAGTACAAAAGTTTATGTACACTATGTCACCTTTGTGTAAGCACTGTGAAAGATTATTGTATTATGAGAAATTGCTATGATAAACAAAATGCCAATAAAAATTGTATTAATTAAAATAAAAAATAAATAAAAAAAGGGGTGTTCAAGTTCAAGTTTAACATTTGTATAGCGCACTACTCACCCAGAGGGTCTCAAGGCGCTTGAGGGAGGGGGGTACTTATTTATCGAATATCCAAGTTTTTAGTTGCTTTCTGAAGGAGAGGTGGTTCTGTGTGAGGCGGAGGTGGGTGGGGAGAGAATTCCAGGTTTTGGCCGCTAAGTAGGAGAAGGATCTTCCCCCCCATGGTGGATCTATGGATGCGTGGAATTGCGGCGAGGGCTTGATTGGACGATCGTATTTGGCGTCGGAAGCTGTGGCTATAACTTTTGTTGTGAGGGGATTCTCTCTCTCCCTTCACTTCATCCACATGCAATCCCTCGTGCACAATCCCCCAGCCCCCGAATGCTTTCTATCGCCCGGTGCCCCACCAGCTCTACCAGAAGCCCTGGGAGTTCTTTGTTACTTGCCTTGAACCACCACTTGTTTCCTGGGCAGTGGCGTGGGCAGCAGTGTTGTTTGTCTTGTCCCTCACTATGGGGTCGATTAGGATGGCGGACGCCGTCCGCCATCCGCCATCCTGTCTGGGGCAGGGACCGTCAGCCACAAGGCGGAGGTACCGTGCCCCGAATTAGGATGCACCCGCCACAGTGGTGGGTGCATCCCGCATTTTTAACATTGCGTCCGCCGCAATGTCAAAAATGCATGTTGTGCGTTTCACAGCACAGCATGACAGGCACTGCATAGGTACCCCCCATGTGCACCCCCCACCTCCCTTTCACGGGCCCCCAAAGCAAGGACTGTATGCCTTTTCGTGGCGCCATTGCCGCCACGGAAAGGCATTTCCCTCAGACCATCCTAATATGGCTGGCGGTGTCTGATTGACACCGCCACCATATTAGACCTTTTCCGCTGAGGTCGCAAGGTAACCGCGGCTGAAAAGCGGCAGACGGTCTTCCCGTCCGCCACGGTCCCCCCGCCATTGTAATATGGCGGGGGGGAAATAGGTGGCGGACGGGCAAGGATGGCGGACAGATCGCCACCGCCTGCATGGCAGTGGCGATACGTCTGCCATCCTAATCAGCCCTAGAATCGGGGCTGTATCCAGTGTAACACAGTCGTCCATCTTTGGCCTCCTCCGTCCTTTCGTCTTCGGTACTCATGTACTCTCCCGTAGCACCATGGACTGTGGCAGGTGAGCCTTCAGAAACCTCAGTCTTCTCTTGTGGTCTTCCATTGTACGCCTCCTCTCCGTCTTCCGCACTCTTCTTGTTGCTCCTCATTTCCTGATCCTCGCACTCTTTGTTTTGTCCCTCCCAGGGGAGTGGCTGCCCTCCCAAGCCCGACTTCGAGAAGGCTGGAATGTTCTCAGTGGGTGAGACCCGGTATAGGTTGTCAGCCAACGCTGGAATTCCGCATCTACTCACCGAAATATTGTGAAGTTTTTTTCTGAAGGTTTTTTTTTAGTTTTTAACAATCTTGGAGACGACGTCGTGATCATCGCAAATACATCCCGAAAATGGAAAACAAAAGCAGACACTCAATGTCAAAAAACACTTCCAAAAATAATATGTAAACAAATCCATTCTGAACATTGCACTACACATATTTCTATATGGATGTATGACGTTACAATGCATACTTTTACCACGCATACCTTTACAACGCGGTATTTACAACGAATACCGTTACAACGCATAGCGCTTAGAGGTGCTGGATAGTGGTAAGTATAATTTTCTATTCCAACTCCAGTCCCCGTGGACACTAGGGAAGGTGTTGGATAGAAAATTAAAGTTATTCCCTATCCTAGAGCGCCCCCCAGCGCAATGCGTTGTAATGGTATGCGTTGTAATGCCTGCGTTGTAATGGTAGTGCGTTGTAAAAAAATGCGTGCTAAAGGTTGTATACCTTTCTTTATACATACTTCTTTCAAAGCATGTTTAAACTCATATTTTGTACTCTTTCTTTAAAAACCATCTTTCAGACCTATTTTCAGTTTTTGCAGTTATTCGGGACATCGCGATGACATTGTTAAACGCAATGATCACGTCTTTTCCATGAAGTCTAAAACACCTATAACCACACATATTAAAGTATTTTACACACTAGTGGTTTCTTACAGTATTCTCTAAAGTCATGTTTTTCTAGTTAGTTTCTATAAAAACCATCTCTAAAACTTAATTTCTGTTTTCGCGGAGACTCCAGAGATCGCTATGACATTGGTAATCGCGATCCCTGCAGATACGTAGCGGTAATGCAAAGCAAAAGCAGGGATTCAATAGCTGCCACTACATTCAGCAATTATAACTATCTTACTAATTATAACCATCACACTAGATAAATCACTATCTAATTTACTCTATAAACAATTATCAATATCTCAATATCTCTATAACAGTCTGTAATAATGATTCACTTGGTTATGTGAATTCATGCATAAGTCTGTGAGTGGGTCTGTCACTGCATATATAAGTCTATGAGTGGCTATCAGAGTAGACTCAAGAATCATTCAATTAGTGTGTCACTGGCTGCATAAGTCTCTGAGGGCATCTCTATCAGTGAATGTATGCATGTAAGTATAAGTTTCTCAGTGGCTCTGTGAGTAAGTACGTTATTGTCAGACTGGATCTGTGACTGAGTCAATCAATGCGTGTTTCTGTGAAATTATAAGTCTCACAGTGGGTCTGTTAGTCGATGCACGAAGGTCTGAGTGAGGCTCTCCCTGGGTGTGTGAGTATTTTAGTGGGTCTCTCAGTGGATGCATGAGTGTGTGACTAGGTCTGTGAGTGGGTGTATGAGTTTCAGACTATGTATGTGAATGTGTACATGAGCCGGTGACTGGATCTATGAGTTGGTGCATGAGTGTCTGAGTGGGTCTCATTATCAGTGGGTGTGTCTGTGGTAGCAAACGTCTCACACTGGGTCTGTAAGTGGGTTTATGAGCGTCTGAATGGGTCTGTACATGGGTGGGTCACTCTCAGGTGTGTCTGTAAGTCCGTGCATGAGTACCTGAATGAGTATGACAGTGGGTACATCAGTATCTGAATGGGTATGTGACTAGATACATGTGTGTGAGTGTATATGTGAGTGTATAGGTGTAGAAGTGTCTTAGTTTGTGAGTGTGTACATGAGTGTGTGACAGTGACCGGCGAGGGTTGTATGATGTTACAACGCATTCCGTTGCAACGCATGCCTTTACCACGCTTAACCTTTAACATGAATATTCCTTTACCACGCATACATTTACAATTTTTGTTGTAAATTCATGCATGATAAGGGCATATTTTTGCTAAAGGTTATCTCAGTCCCCTTGTCCTTTTTATTTTTGAACATGGAGTGCCCACACAAGCTCTGCGTTGTGACCGGTTACCAACTGTCCATGTTGAAGCTTTATTTGTAACACGCTTGAAGTGATTTGCATTTTTTCAGCACACTACCGTAAAACGCCTCCAGTCGCAAGACTGCGGCACGTAGTGACGGCCGCACCAGTTGGTTTGCAGGCAAGACGCGCTTTATAACGTTGCAGAGCAGCATGTGAGATGTGAAAACGTCACAGAAGAACACAGTGCTAATGCAGACATGTTCAACACGTGGGGAATCCGATATGGACGTAAGAAACTGCACGCGGCTATCATAGAGAACAAAGGTAGGCGCGTGCGTTCCATTGCTCGAGAATCTTCTAATTTTAAATTCCGATAAAATGCAGACACTTTCTACGTTGTGCCCACATCTGTAAATTAAAACCCTTGTGCATTTAAAACATGGCGAGTTTTTTTGGGGGTGGAGACCCACCAGGCCCCCTTTTATTTTCGCATGCATTTTTTTGTTATTGTTGGGGGAGAGACCCCCCAAATCCCCTTTTTAATTTTAGCCTTTACCACACATGCCTTTACTACGTATCTCTTAGTAAAGGTATGCGTGGTAAAGGCTATTCCTGTTAATCGCGTATGTTTTGTAATGCATGCATGGTTAAGGTTATGCGTGGAAATGGCTGCATTTTAGTGTCCGTTTCCCACCGGCGAGTGGGTTCAAATATATATATATATTTTTATATTTTCACCAATGTTTGCGCTGTCTATGCAATATTCACAATGTCTCCATAACGGTACACGGGGTGCTACGCTGGTGGTCGCGGCATCGTCACGAATATCGTGCTGGATGAAAAAAATCTATTTGGACAAATAACTTGTGCCACTAACACCTGCATTCCTCAAGCATGGGGTCAGAGTACTTCCACTCTGACCCCTTATGTTAGCTTTTTCAGACATTTTCAGCCCTGGGATATGTTCCTGATCAATAAAATGACAGGCACAACTTTCTGTTCAGGTTCCGTCCAGCCAATCCGAGCATTCCCGTTGGCGCGAGTATGCGTGATTAATCACAGAATCTTTGCAAAATATCTGTGGCCAGAGATATCACTATAAATTTTGGCTTGAATTTCTCAAAAACGACTGAACAGATTTACACCAAATAGGCAAAAGGCACTTCCTTGAACCAACATCTACCTCACTGCCAAATTTGGTGTAAGTCCATTCAGCCGTTCGGGCTGTAGGTATGGATAAAGGTTCCTATGGGAATTACAATTACTAACGCACCCTTATTTCGTGCACCAAATTCTTGGACCCCACTGCACGGATCACCCCCAAACTTTCCAGGAGAACCAGACTATTTCATGACGATTGGTCAAACAACGCCAAAGTTATAGGCTAGTCAAAAAATGCTTTTCCTATGGAAACTAGTTCCTAACTATAACTACCTACTGGCAATCGCCAGTAGGTAATAAATATATATATTCATTCTGTTAGGCCAGTAAGTGCTGCAAATAAAGCCTACATGCAGTTCCTTGGATATTCAGTAGGTGGCAGAATAATACTGCATACACCCGTTGCTTTCACATTCAAGACTATGCGGAGACTCAGCTGTACGGAGAAGAAGCACGGACAGAACACTTACCACAAAATGCATGTGATTATCTCCCCTCTCATCCTGAAAAGGAAACGTATCCAATTTGAAACACTTTATGTATTAAAATGTGCACGTACAAAGCAGCGCCTGAAAGCTACGAGTAATTTATAGTTATTCTGAGGAATGAAAACATATGCAGCATTACTGTGGTTCAAACTCTGCTAGCTTCAGCACGTAAACTGCTCATTAAAAAGAAAAAGAAAAAAAAATAAGCAAGTAATGATCAATTTTCCCTCAGATTACTGACAAATCTAGTTAGTGTTTCCAATAATCTAAATATCCCTCTGTGTATGCAAAGAAGTATTGTTTTGCGCTAGTGAGATGGCGGAAGTCACGCAATGCCCATTGGGTCAAAAGAGTTTCAGTGCAAAAAACACAGTTGATGGACAGAATGTAGAACAATGTCATACATTCACCCCAGTACAAGGATCTGGGCCTAAATCCATCGTTTTTTTGCACTCCACACCACCCTGGGTTAGACACTGGCTATATGCAAATCAGCTCTGACCCTGTGCCTCATGGGAACAGTCCAGTCCGAACTACAAAAGCCATGTCCTTCCCAGAACGGAATCAAGCATCCAAGGACCGGTTTCAAAAGAGTTTCAGCCCCCCGCCTTTGCCCCATTGTGTGTTGTAGCCTAGGCTGCAGCTTCATGGGCACTTGTCTCAGGGAGTGCCTAGGCAGAGTACTGTTTGGGAAACATTTTCTTTTCTTTAGAAAGACATATTCAGCTTGTGTGCTGCTGGAAAACACCTTCAAAGAATAGGTGGAGGTTACTGGGGGTCTTGCTATGCTGGGCTAAGTGTTTTGGCATTCCTCATTGTTTGAAAGGCGAGGCAACGATTGCATAACTGATGCAGAACCTACAATTGAAAAGCGATCTCTGCCCTGTTCTCAACCCACTGTTAGCCTGAGTCCATCCTAGAAAAAAAGGTACAAATCACAAATTATATTGTATGTAATTGCATTAATAAAACGCTGACTACCCATGACAAGGGGTAGCAAGCGCTATATGAATGCCAAAAATGGGGAAACTTTTTTTCTTTTTAAAATGGTGTTGCATTGAAAGGATTCAGTTTCCATCAGGCAGTCCAGAATTACTTACCAACAGCATTTTACATTCTGGGGGGTGCAGAAATGGGCCATATTTACAAAGATATGGTGTATTTCTGCTGTCTCCTAGCGCTGGAGCAGTTGTGGCTGCCTAGCACCAACACAGTCACTCCTGTGCTAGGGTGTAGAGTACCTGCATTACAGACCAGATTGTTTTTGTGCAAGAAAGATTACCTCACTGCACAAAAACAATCCTTGGTTTAAAGGCATTTCCCCTTTGTAGGTGTGCTGCAACACACCTACAAAGAGGAAGTACCGAGGAAAAATGAAGATATTTCTCCTCGTTAGGCCTAGGTCAGGAAGGCGCACCACTTTTGCGCAATCCCGGTTTACAGACCTTTGTAAATCTGGCGTTGTGTCGAAATCCATGGGCGATGCGTGGGAATGCCCACATGCCACCCATGGAATGTGTTACTTTGGATTTACTAAACCACACAGAGCCGCGCAAGGTGGCTTTGTGTGGCTTAGTGAATCCCACTAAAGGACATGCGTCACGCATGGCAACGCAAGTCCTTAGTAAATCTGGTGTTTGGAGTGTGAAAGTGTGTAGTAACGAAGTCCAGGTAGACGTGATGAGTTTCAGGAGGATTTATTCAGGAAAGTTACAGGATACAAAGATGCGTAGTACAAACCCCGCCTGGAGCAGCCAGCATGCTGCTGAGCCCACTCAACTGTGACTTCTCTGACAGATTCCCAACATTCTGACCAGCATCATCACAGCAGCATTCTACTGGTGGTAAAATAGCTTTGCATTTACAAGAGCAGGATATAACAAAGTGATATTGGCAAATAGGGGTCTGGGCAGCAGTTGCTGTGTCTCGTTGATTGATGGTAGGTGGCACCAGATGGGAAACAGCCACTACAACGCGGCCGTTTCCATGAATGCAGTAACCATGCATGCTTTACAACGCATGCGTGGTTACCACTATTACCTTTACCATGCATTCCTTTACTACGAAATACGTAATAATGGAATGTGAGTTAAAGGTCCAATAAAAAAGAGGGGGCTTGGGGGGGGGGCTGAGGGGGTCTCCCCCCCCCCCCAAAAAACGAGCAGAAATAAAAAAAGAAGAAAACTTACAAAAAAAGGTCTTCTGTGCTCCTGTCATCAATGAAAGAGCCTCCACAACGTCGTAGCGTAGCGTGTCCGTCATTATAGAAGTCCTTTTTTAATTTTCTTAGACGTGTGTTGACACTTGTTTCTGTGGTTGGTGGAAGTAAGGGCTGCTGATGAAAGGCGTGCAGGTGTCAGGTAAGAAAACAAAATGTTGTTCTTAAAAATTACCCTGACTTAAAAGTATGAAGTGTTTCTCTCCTTTCCTTCTGTAGACTGACCCCTCTCCATGCCTCATTTCCCTGGATATAGCCTACTAACGCTAATAATAATATACACATATATTTTAGCCTATCACTATCATTATGTACAATGAAATGACATATGTGCCTAAGGGACGTAAAATGTTTCGTAGATGTTTTTTTCCGTAGAATAATCCTGCGTTCAAAAATGCTGCGTGCTAAAGCCACTTGCGAAGTAAAATTCACGTGGTAATGCCATGCGTGGTACTGGTTAGCGTTGTATAATCATATAACCGCACCAGATCTGTGCAGGCATGGGCTTTTAGAAGATGGCCCCTCAGGCAGTGTATAATGTTCCTAGTGCCTGTTCTATCCAAGAAGGAAGGCCTGCCATAGCCTATCAGGCAGTATTTGCGTCGGAGTGATGGCTTAACAATAACGTCATGTCACACAGTTACTTTCACAGTCATGCATTTTACTCTAATAGTCGGTACAAAGGCAGCGGAGGAGAGCCGCCCGTCATTGTGCTCCTCTACCTCATTTTAGGTAGAGTAGGACATGTGCACCACATTAAGGACACACATGGGGTGTAATATTCCACTGTGCAATGCCTCAGATTGATAGGTGCTGATGTCTCACAAGCCACCTCGCGTGTGCGCCCTGCCCTTCTTATTTGGTAGCAGAACATGTAATAGACTGACAGAGAGGATCAGCATGTCCCTGTGCATCAACAGCAGTGGGCACAGCACCCACCAAAGCTTTCTGTTGCAGCAGCATGGTGGGCCCCAGACAACACTGCCCGTGTGCGGTTTACTTATTCAGCCTACAGTCTACAAGTGGAAGTTGGTGGCTGGAAAACATGGTGATAGGGCGGCCAACTCTAGATCCAACACACAGACACATTTCAAAGGCTCAATTGAAACATTTCCTAGGTGTGCAATCTCTGGACCTTGCTGTCTCTCAAGTTCACCCACTTGTGCAGTCAGCAGGTGCTGCCCCGGCATTCTACTATCCTATGCCAATTACAAACCGGCAAATGTATTAGTGTCTTTTAATGCACCTTCTTCTTCTGAGTCACAGTCCAATTGCCTCCCCTCTTTTGAATGTCTGCCTGAAGAGGGGAATTTAAAGCTCAAGATTAGTACCAGAGACAAGAGTTTACATTTGACATTGGTGAGGGATCATAGAGATTGAGTGGGGATGACATATGTGTGAACATACTAAAACAACCACATTCCCCACCCCAGCATCAAAGCAATGATGTAGCCTGACCACCAAACTCAGTTTTGAGAATTAAACATTCTTGTGCCTAATTTATTTTCCAAAAGACACATAAATAATATTGTCTGTCTGAAATCTCTCAAAATCATGCTTACCAACTTCCTGGCCCTTAAAGTACCAACCCCTTGAAAATGTGATTTTACCCCCCCCCCCCCCCCCCCTGAATTTAACTAGGGTCCCTACTTAGTACTTGACTAGGAGAGCTCACCTAAGGCATGGTGTATCTAGAGTGTTGCTGCGTAACATAGCGATCAAAGGTTCGGGCTGCCTGGAATCGAGAACCACATTTCGGTGCTTGCTTGATTAAGTGGAGAAACTCAAAGCTGAATTTGTTTGCTCTTCTAGATATACCCTGAATACCTAGAAGACATACATGAGTTCCCTCACAGATAACATTTGTTCCTCTGCATGCAGAGAGAGTGGGACTCTGTCATGAACGGATCCCTCTTGTAGAACAGAGCTCATTTACAGATTAAGCTGATTTTCTTTTCACAGTTAGATGGTATCCTTTTCTCAAACTCTCCTCTATTGTCCCTCTAACCTGGTCTGATCATTTTGCTGTGGTGGAACTAGGAGCAGAGGCGGGATCTCCCTCTCCATTCGCAGTTGTCAAACGTTCTTGGCATACAAATTACTCCTGAATGCCTTACGCAACATTTGAACCTCTCTAGACCAGGTCTGCCCTCAGACTTGGATGAGGCCACAAAAACGTATCATAATTGGATCACAAAAAATCTTGACTCCATAGTGCCCTTTAAATCTGTAACCATTAAAAGGAAATCCCCCTCCGGTTTGACAAAAGCCTGAGACAACAGAAGCAAGTATGTCGAAGGCTGGAAAGGAAGTGGCGCTCACACTACGAAATAAACGACAAGCTCATATATAAAAAAGCCCTTGTAGGTTATAAAATCTTGGAGTTAGATGGGACTCCAACCTCACTTTTCATCATCAAGTTCATACAGTCTCCGCTGCATGTCTAGCCAAGATCAGAATGATAAAAAAGTTCATTCATTTTCTGCCCAGTAACACCAGGAAGATCATAGTGCAGGCGTTAATTACTTCGCACCTGGACTACGCCAATGGCCTTTATTCTGGTCTGTCTGTAGGGCTCTGTCATCGCCTCCAGACGGTACAGAATGCGGCGGTGCGACTCGTTGCCGGTATCCCCTTACGTGAGCACATTGCTCCCCACGGTCGTGAACTTCACTGGTTACCACTGCACAAAAGGGCAGAATTCAAAGCTCTGGTATTAGCTCATCGGGCCATGCAAGGCAAAGGCTCTGCCTATCTGTCCACTTGCTTGATTCCTTATAATAACATCAGGACTCCTCATCAAAAAACCTCCTTACTGTTCCCAGATTTAGGAAAACCCGCCCAGGTGGGAAAACTTTCCTAGTGTTGACTGCGGCCCTCTGGAATAAACTTCCTAACGCCATCCGGTTGATCAAGGATGAACAACCTTTCCGGAGAGCCCTTAAAACTTACCTGTTCTGCTGATCGACCTCTGCCTCAAATAACCATCTTAGGCCGCATGTAGTCACACAGGAGCGCTGGGACACCCCGTTGGGGTAGCTGCGCGTGATACCAAAATACACTAAATAAATAAATAAATAAAGTAAAAAATGTTAACTAATAAGAAACAATATTTATTTTCCAAAATAAGAGCTTCTCTCAACTCCTCCAAAGAACTCTTTTCAACGGTACAGAAATTAAGTAAACTTCCTGCCCAGAAAAATACTGGAGTAAATCAAGATTACTGTAATCAGTTAGCATCTTTCTTTCAGGCAAAAATTAAAGCAGTTGCAGACTCTGTTGCCTCAGCTCAGGGAGCAGGAGGAGTGCTATCTTACAGTCCCTTAATTTTCAAGACTGAGATCTTTTGTGAGGTTGGCCTCTCAGGTGACACAATCATAACTTCAGTAGCATCTCGGTAATGCAGGATATAAATATGCTTGGTCAGATGAGATCAGGATCACCCTGGAACCCTTGCACCCCAAAATCCTCCACCTGGCCACAGAGCCTATGGCCCTTTTCCTTACTGGGATCTTCATTCAAATATTTTCTGCTGGGTACTTCCCTACTGCTTAAAAGAAGGCATCCATTCTTCCGTTGATGGAAAAAATATAAACTTGGATTTTTAAGATGCGAACAGCTAGAAGCCTATTTCTCGTCTTCCCCTGCCTACTAAGATTGTTGAGCAGGCCATGAATACAGAACTCACCAAGTTTCTGGAGGACAACAAGCTATTAGACTGTGCGCAATACGGCTTTAGAAGTCAACCCAGCACCGAGTTGGCCCTAATCAATGTGTCTGAAGGAATCAGAGAGATTCTGGATAAACACTGGAAGTCAGCGCTGATCCTATTGGACCTCTCGGCGGCCTTCGACACAGTTGACCATAACCGGCTTGTCCATCGCCTTTTCTCCATGGGGGTCAGGGACAAGACTCTGGCCCTTCTAAAGTCTTTTCTCACTGACAGAGAACAACAGGTGGAGCTTGAAGGCCACAGCTCATCCTGGTTCACCCTGTCTTGTAGGGTGCCACAGGGCTCCACATTGAGCCCAACACTCTTCAACTTATATGTTATGGGGGGTAACATATAAGTTGAAGAGTGTTGGGCTCAATGTGGAGCCCTGTGGCACCCTACAAGACAAGGTGAACCAGGATGAGCTGTGCCCGTCAAGCTCCACCCGATGTTCTCTGTCAGTGAGAAAAGACTTTAGAAGGGCCAGAGTCTGTCCCTGACCCCCATGGAGAAAAGGCGATTGACAAGCCGGTTATGGTCAACCGTGTCGAAGGCCGCCGAGAGGTCTAATAGGATCAGCGCTGACTTCCCGCCTTTATCCAGAATCTCTCTGATTCCTTCAGACACATTGATTAGGGCCAACTCGGTTCTGTGTTGACTTCTAAAGCCGTATTGCGCACAGTCTAATAGCCTGCTCATAAAATCCTTTGGCTTCAAAACAGTGTCGTATACCCATATGACACAAAAATCGTGGCATCCTTTTCTGGAGACCACACGGACACTACATTAAGATTTCACGAGTGTCTGCGCAAAGTCGGACAGTGCATGGCCCAAAACTGACTCAAACTGAACGCAGGGAAAACCGAGGTGCTTCTTTCTGGAAAGGATACCTCTTTCTGGCAACCAAACTGATGGCCACAGGAAATGGGCGAAGCTCCCACTCCTGTCAATAAAGTGAAAAACCTTGGAGTTCTTTTTGAGTCTAAACTATCCTTTGAGGGGCAAATTAATGCAATTGCCTCCTTTTTATGATTCAACCACCTGAAAGAGCCTTCCTCTTATTCCACGAGAGCTCCAGAAAGCGGTGGTGACTGCGCTCATATTGTCCAGACTGGACTATTGCAACGGGCTGTTCCTCAAAATACGCTCACACTTTCTCAATAAAATGCAGGTCCTACAAAATGCAGAAGCCCGTCTGCTACTTGATATCCCGAAACATCAGTAGGTAGCATATTCCTTACCCTCCTTGCACTGGATACTGGTAAAAAAAAGGATAGAATTCAAGACCCTCGGTATTGCCTTTAAGGGACTCCATGGACTGGGCCCGGATTTCCTGGCAAACAAATTTAAATGGTATCTTCCTGGTAGTTTTAAAACAAAAGCCCAGGTGGACCACAATTTAGTACATAGGGAAATGATACATTCAATCTATTGTAATTTACCGAATCTGTAGTTTAAGGAATCGGTAAATTACCGAATTCTTAAATACCGATTCGGTAAATTACCGAATTCCTAATGTAGGGAGCACTTAAATTAGTGCTTATCCCATGTTATGATTCGTTATTTACCACCAACTACAAGTTGGTGGTAAATAACGAAAACCCTCAAAAAAGCAATTTTATGCAAATTGCTTCAGTGCCAAGTTGCCGACATACATGCCCTTAGGGCATGTATGTGTGCCACATGTGCACCCATACACAATTGAGGGGTGCAACAGGGTGTCAAAGTGACTCCCTGCCACCCTTCAATGTTTTCCCCCTTTTACCAAATCGGTATTTACCGATTCGGTAATTGCCATTCATTCCTATGGGCCTCCAGGCCCAAAGGAATGACTGGCAATTACCGAATCGGTAAATACCGATTCGGTAAATACCGAATCTTAATGATTCAGTAATTTTTACCGAATAATTAGCTACATAGCATTTACCGATTCGAAAATACAGAATCGGTAAAATTTGGTATTTTCGAATCGGTAAATGCTATTTACCTACATCTGGCACTGAACGAGAGCAGAATCCCTGTATACATCGAGCTCCGCCCACGCACTGCATGAGTCGTCTTGATTCATAGATTGTTTTGAGCCAGTTCAAAAAGCATAGTTTAGCTCTTTCAATGTTCATAACTACAATGTAAAATCTGAAATTGTGTGGGGACTGAGATACCAATTACCCGCTTCTTAGCTGTGGGAGTTCACCAGGCCTCTCACCCAGGTTTGTCTCTGACATAACCTGTCTCTGACAGGGAGTATGGAGGAAAAGGTGGGGGAGAGGATGAGAGTGAGAAAGGACTAAGGAAATACATTGGGGAGAAAGAGAGACAGAGAGAGGAGACAGAGAGAGGAGATAGAGAATAGTGACAGAAGAGAGAGAACTTGTGAGGGAACATGAAAGGAAGAAAGAGGAAACCTAAATGAGAGGTGAATGTGACTAAGATGGGAAACAGGTAACTTAGTGTGCGAAACGAGAGATGGCAGAGTGAGCGATGTGTGAACAAGCAGCTAGCAGTGATACTACGACTAACTTTTCTGCACATTTTGCCTATTACTTTTGCTCTGTTCTTCACCAGATGTCTCACTGTCACCTTGTGGATAGTCGAATCCACTGCTGGTTGTGGATTGTGCGATTACAAAGAAATATTTTTGAAAACATTACTTACGTTTATTTTTTTTTAACAAACCAAGCAATGGGTGGTGGTGAAGTGTTGCACACATAACATAGCCACTTGGCAGCCATGGTTTGGAACTGTAGAAGGTGGTATAATCACTTTTAAATCTCTGTTTTACATGGGACATCAAGCATTTCGTATCTTTTGTTTAGTTCAGTCTTTTATTAAGATCATGTCTAAAAATAAACACTGACAAATCAATTTTCTTTAGCTTCTGTAAAGGTAAATTATTTCTCAAAGGGATCACTGAAGCATACCACAGGCCCATCATGACATTGGCAGCATCCCTAGCACAAATATAAGGTAGTGTGCACGTGGCAGCAGAAGGTGCTGTCAAACAGGGGAGAAATAAAAATAACAACAATTGTGAAAGGTTCCAGGCAGAACAGGTGGAAGACGAGCAACAGTGGACACGTGTCCCTCTCTCACAGGCCAGCAACAACCGATGAGACATCAGCAGTGCACGCTTTGCTTTCTTATAAAACATGTATGTGCTGGGCAGCCGCAATGTAAGCTTTACTACATATCGGCCCCTACAGGGCAAGCTTTCTTTCCTCACAGAACAGGTACTCCTCGACAGCACCAAACATTCATCTTTTGCTCGCAGGAGGTAGTAGCAGTGCAATCTCAACATACATTTAGAACAGATACAACATGCCAGCTGTAGTGCAAACCTTTATCGCAGACAGAAGCTGTAGGGCAGAGGATGTAGTTTACACACAGTTCTTTGGAGCAGGTGCTAAATCCAATAAAACTGGTATATTTTTGAGAATATGTGATGTTACAACGCAAACAAAATGATCGCGGTATGTAACATTGCAGTTTTTATATAACAAGTCGTTACAACGACTTGCGCAGGAGGCCACCAGACTTAGGAGTAGTAAGATTTACTATTCCAACACCAGTCTACGTACAGTATGGAAGGTTGTAATGCCAGCGTTCTAAATGCATCGCGGTGTAATCCCCGCAATATAAACACAGTGATGCAAAGGATGTTTCCCTATTGTTGAAGGTGTGAGTGCTACTGCCACTCTCCCTGCAGTGGTAGTCTGACAGTAGTTGTGTAGTCACACTCATGTACTTAAGATGCTGTTGGAGATGTGTCTGACTTCTGAAGCTGTCACATTGACCCTGCTGTTTCGAAAAAAAAATTGTAATAACCTGGAGCCTTGCTGCTGTTACCGGGTCTTCCTTTTAGTGTCTGCAGGTCTTATTGGTGCAACGCCCTGCAACTCACACTCTTGCCATTGCAAGCAAGTGCTGCTACTATCATATACTGTCAGCTCCTGCTGCTGTCACTCTGAATACTGCAGTTAGTGGATATAACTCATACCAATGCCCTGCGTCCTCAGGACATCATGCACAATGCTGTCATTCACTGCTGATCCAGCTGCCAGTCCTTCTGCTATAACCTCTCCCGGCATGATGGCTGCAGGCACACCCTAAATTGAGTGGATGGATCTGTGTTGAGTTTAAATTTATTTATTTATTTCATGCGTTTTTATATAGCATGGACATTACCCGAAGGTGTCAGAGCGCTTCACAATAAGAACAGTAACGTTACATAAGGAGAAAATTACAAGTGGGCATGTTACAAAAGCAGGCGTTACGTTACATGAGGAAAAAGTGACAATTGTGCATGAAACAAAAGCAAACAAGATACAGTAAAAGGTACCAAACAATACGTTACAAGAGGAAAAAGTGACAAGTGTGCATGTTACATAAGCATACAAGATACAAGTAGAGATGCAAAACTGCAATAAGTGGCAGTCACTCAAGAACACACTAGGAAGGCACTTCTATAGGCATGGAGTACAGAATTTCCTATAGGTAAAGTTATAGTTAAAGGTATAGTTATAGTTTCCTATAATTTCCAGTGGGAGCAGGTTAATCTCAAGGGTCCAGGCGGGGGGGATTTCCTTCAGCAGCCTCTGGCTCCAATCATGGTTCCCTCAGCAGACAAAAGGCCTAGCACTACCCAAGACTGCTAGCTATACCTTCGATCTTCCAGTGAGAGATCAGTGGGCATCTGCTCAGGTGTAGAAACAGGAGTTCCTCGCTGGCTGGTGGTGCTGGTGTCTTCCACCAGCTGGAGCTACCGGATCTCAGTGCACGGGGGCAACCGGCTCCTGGGCTTTCTCGCACATTCCCACATACATGGTCTATGCCCAGGCCTCCCTCTGGTTATCCCAACATCTCTCAATAAAATCCTGCAGCAGTGTCTTGTGCTGTTGACGCTCACCATAAAAAGATATAATCAATTTTTTTCCACAGCTTCAGCCCCTTAATAAGCATAACTGGCAATATTATTAACCATAATGAACTTCTGGTGCAGCATGCACACATTTAAAAGTTGGCACCTTTGCCAACCCTCTTTCATTAGGACAAAAAGATAATGTGTGATAAGTTCAAGTTTAGCCTAGGCATGTGTCTCAATTTTGTTTAAAGATATTTAACCTGCAGATCACAAACAGAAACTGGCTTTGCTAGTTGTAATTTGCAATATTGGCACTTTTCTATCACAGCAGGGCATAGCCATTTCAAGACAGCAGGATTAAAGGGCCAATGACTGAAAAGAAGATTCAGCAACCCTTTGTATACTCTTTTATAGCAATACCACAGTACAAAAGAGATGCACACATCATCTGGACCATGACATGCATGTTTTATAAGTAGGGCTCTCTGTTCCACCCTGATGGGGACACTGGAGATAGGTCACTATTAATAAATCATTACATTGTGGAGAAAAACTATATTTATGTTATATACCATGTTACACTTTAGTCCATAGTTCATATGCAAATAGACAACCCTGAACCTTAAGAGACAGCCAATGTAATTAAGGTTCGACCCCTGTATAATACCTACATACCACAATAATTTGCACTCAGTCTACTCACCAGACAGCACGGGAAACAGAGCATAATGCCTATGACAAAATTGCAAAAGAATATGTGTTCACAAGGATTTGTGAAGGTGAACGTTTGGAGCATTTTCAATGCTTAACCTTATTTTGAATGTTTGATTAGACCAACTAAGGAAGAAGATTTGGTGTGGTGACTGAGTCAACCTGGGGTTCTGGCTTTGATTCCAGCTTGGAATCTGACTGAAAATTGTGAAGTTCTGAGCAAACACTCCATCTGTGATGACGGTGTAATTGTGTGTAACTGTGGGCCAGATGTACGACCGTTTATCGAGTTGGCCATGTACTATTATCATTTTGCGAGTCGCTAATTATTTGCAACTCGTAAAATAGGAATAGCGAGTCGCTATTAGGAAGGGGCGTCCATTCCTAATAGTGGGTCCTCCAGGTATGTATGACTCTTTTGTGACCGCAATTGCGGTCGCAACACAGTCACAGTTTACTCCTTCCCCTTTGGGAATGCAGGGGAAAATATTTCTTAATACTACCTGCCCTTAAAACATTAAACGAAAACGTTAAATTTTTTCTTTTTTAAATGCATCCCGTTTTCCTTTTAGGAAAACGGGCTGCATTTAAAAAAAGAAACAGCTCTATTGAAAAGCAGTCACAGACATGGTGGTCTGCTGACCCCAGCAGACCACCATCCTTGTGAGGATGGCCATTCCCAATGGGGTCGCAAATTACGAGTGGCACATGAATATTGATGAGCCTCGCTTTTTGCGACCCCATTGGGAATTGCTAACAGTGTCTCTGACACTGTTGTACATTACATTTAGCGCCTTGCCATTTGCGACTCTCAATTTGTCGCAAATTGCAAGGCGCTAAATCCAATGGTCGTACATCTGGCCCTACGTGTGATTCAAAGATTTAGGCCCCTACTTGATGTATGCATTCTTGCTTCGTCTCCATCAATACCCATAATCAAGGCTCTCGGTTTTATGGTATATATTTTTTACCATTTCTATCTGTATTAATCCATATTTATTTTTTAACCCTTCTATTTGTTTATATCCACATATATATATAATAATGTGTTATAATAACCTTTTTTTTTTGCTTCTCGTCTAATTTGCATCATTTTGGTCGGTCAAGATAAAAGATGAATGATTGCTGAGACCGTACTTGTGTTGTTTAAAAAAAAACTTCAAACTGTTTGTTTCTTGACTGATCTACAAGCAGAAATATACTCCCTGGTTGGAACAGTCTGGTGGCACACTCTTGCCACGCACAATCTTTGCCCCCTTTTAGGAATGTCTTTGGGAGGCACAGACCAATATTTTCAGTGAACCTTTTCTAAGAGGTCAGAATTTCTACACACTTTAAAAACACATGCATGAAAAATCCATTTGATACAGTTCCATACAGATGTTTTCAAAATGTATGGGGGATCCTAGCCCCTAGAGCAGGCTATTACATTTAAATACAGGGAAAGGCTGGAGGGGAGACATCGTGTATCCAAACAAAGAGGGTGGAGGAAACGAACTCTACAAGGAAGAATCCAGGCTGATTTGTTTTAACTAAGATCTCTACTTTTCAACCAGATAATGGTATTAGAGTTTTTCTTAAACAAATGGAGCCTAGGTTCACCCCTCTTGGCAGCCTACAACTCATACAAGGGAGGAGATATGTTCTCATGGTGAAACCGGATATAGATGGTAAACACCAGTCCACAGCCACACAAGGTTGTAAATTGCTCTGCCTTCTTCCTTTCATCCAGTGCCTCTACTCCAGAATCCTGGGCTGATTTTACTCACAACAACATCTGCAGGGCAGAGCATGAGAGGATGGCCTCCATTAATCTCCGGACCCTAATCGACAACATTCTCCAAGACATAGCGGAAGACCTGCGACAGCAGTGCGCCGCCGTGGACAGGGCCTTTGCCAAGCGTGTTGAGGAGCTGGAAGATGCCAGGCACAAATTTGTAAACCAGTTGACAAAGGCAAGTGTTATCTTAAATTTCAGTGGCTGGAGGACCGGGGAGTTATTAGCATTAGAACAATAGATCGATGACTCAGACTAAACTACCATTAGAAACTAGTTGATGCACAAGTTCCCAAATTCAGGTGATCAGGTTTAGGGTGCTGCACATTTGTGACTTTTAGGGCCTGGAAGTGGCCTAGAGCCAGAAACTCTGATCTCCATCTTCAAACTTCAGGTAAGCAAACACTCATCAACACAGTCAATATCTACTGCCACCTCTAAATGCTATCGATCACTGGTGCTGACCCTAAAATACACTCACTTGGTTAATATATCCAATATAGAGCTGCAGGTGACTATCACACCTAACCACTATGCCCAACTTGGCTATCATTACACAAACAACAACTAATCGGAAAATTAGCACGCGAGCAGCCCACATCCAATTCCAGATGGAGAAAATAACTCCCAGGCCACTATCTCACCATTCTGTTACCAGCAGCAACTGCATGTACCAACTGGCAGCTCCACAAGACCCCAGATCTTATAACCAACACTCGCGCAAGGACTTAAAGAACTCAATCCAGTACCCATGCCTCGCATAGTTTCATCTTCAATGAAGCCAACCACCCACATTTAAACTACTCAACCTATTAATCCATTTATCGTGGCAACAATTCCGCCGCGGTGCGGGTGTTCGATGGAGTGGGCGGGGCTGCGTCGGCCAACGGCAGTGCGCAGCACCCAGCAGGTAGTGCTTGCACCGGCCGACGCGAGCACAGACGGGGTTAAAAACAGTACACTAACTGAAAGACAACAACCCAAACGACTGACACACACAAGGTCACATGGCAGGCGTAAATTAAAAATAAAGGGAAGTTGCAACCAAATGATCTCTAGCATACCCGATCGTGCTTACTCTCAGATCCCTCCGCACCACATTTAAACCACCGTATAAGGCTGCAGCTACAGCACCTCCACAAAAAATCCTAACAACACCCACCTCTCAAACCTCAGAATTCTCTAACCCAAACCTACCCCCTTTTTCTCCTCTGGCTAAAAAACAAATTCTTTCCATAACCGACCTCACCGTTTTTCCTGTGCCTTTGCTGCTCCTTCTTTACTGGATTACACCTCCGCAAAGCACCATCACATCAAGAGGAAAGAGATGCAACAACTAAAATGCCTAATCTTCACTGAAAGATTCATTTGCAAAAACTGCTTAAACATATTTGATTGACTCTCAGTAACCATCCTGTGCCTCACCCTCATTGCAGAAAAATGGCCTAGTGAAAGTTCCACATTCAAATACCACAAAGCCATACCACCTGACTTTGGCATTATCAACAAAAATCATATTGTCGAATTTGAAGGAGAGCTGGCAGGCACCATTATACAATCACTAAAAATAACATACGTCAAAACCTCACCATGAACACATGTGAATACTTGCTGATAAGACGTTACCCCACTCCAACTCTCACCTGTTCCTTTTTCTTAATATATAGACCACCACCCAGCAATGCAAAATGTAAAGAAGTCTTACTAGATACAGTGTCCAAAATTTATCTAAACCTCCCCAAGCCATACATTCTAGGGACCCTCTCTATATGGTTTGAAAGGAAGACTTTAACTTCACAACCAAACTTGAGGCCGTAAACCTCTAACAAATTGTTTTGGGCCTAGCCCGCTCCACTGGGCACACTCCGGGCATCTTATTTGCCCCCATGGGACTGGCTACAGTGACAAACAACTACCTGGTAATATGGACCAATCACTGCATCATTAACTTTAGGATTAACATGCCTATCAAGAATAACACTTCAAAGAGAGCAACAACCACTACCAACAGATGCACACACAGGAAATACAATAATATAGACCTCAAAATACTCAACTCCCACCTATGAAGAATGGCAATAAATGTGGGACCTAAAGACGTATATTTCTTCTACAACGAGGCACCTGATTTACTAAGAGTTTGCATTGCCCTTGCTTGACACATTTAATCGCAAGGCAACTCAAGTCCTTAAGTGGGATTTACTAACGTGTGGTTTATTAAATGTAAACTAAAGCAAGGCAGTGCACATTGCTACCTTGCTTGACCTTGTGGCAGGGAGGCGTTAAATGGATGGAGGATGGGAATTCTGAGCCATCCATTCACAATTTTTGACACAATCCCATATCTTCAAAGGTCTGTAAACCTAGGATTGTGCCAAAATGCTGTATTCTGCAGCATGCATTCTATGAGGAAAATTGCTCTAAATATTATTTTTGTGCAGGAAAGTGTCCCTTCCTGTGCCAATAATATACTGCTCGTAACGTAGGCCTGCTTGCACCATGGCACATGCGTGCCTACATTTGTGCTAGGCAGCCACAAGTGAGCCAGCGCTAAGAGACAGCAGTTTATATTTGTAAATAAGGCACAGTTCTGCTCTCTCCCTTTGACGAAATGCAATACAGCAATTTGTCTTGCTGCGCATTGTTGCGTGAAAGAAAAGTAAATCTGCTCCTGGGTCTCCACTCCATTGGACAATGAGATACTGATAAAGACCCTATCAAGGGTAAATCACAAAGGAAAACCACATGAACCAAGGACAACATCAGAACAATGAAAACACACCTCTCAATACAAGTGGAGAAAATCAAGACATAAAAAAGAGAAAATTATACTAGGACTATAACAGAGCCTATAGAAGAGCCATCAGAACCCAAAAACGACAGCACATATGCATAATTGAAGTCAACTGACCATCTAATGAACTATACACAATTCTAGTAGAATTCCACAACACAGAGTGCCAAAACATCGAAACACCACAATCATAAACCTTCTGTGACAAAATACGTGTGGTACTGATCTAAAAAACATAGAAAATTATCTTAAACTAAAACCCCTGGTGCATGGCTCGTCCCCATAGAAAGAAACAAAAGCAATCTCCCACCACTTAATACTTTCAATGCCCTCTCAGAAAAAAGATCTCCTCAACATTGTCATTGGAATTGCAAGCAGACTCTCTGGATCAGCTTCAGACAAGAACTCCTAAAAGTCTTTAAAGATATTCTTCATACAATCTGCCCTGGGGTGGTAGCCAGAAAATTACTGACGTCCTAGGTGGATTATTTCCCCAAGTTGAACACCACCTACATTAGACCATTTAAAGAGAAAAACCTAGATCCATCTGACCCAGCAAATTACAGACCAATATCTAATGACCTATTCCTAGGAAAAGTGTTTAAAGATTTTTTTTAACTTTTCAAGTTTATGGAGAAAAATGGCGATGGAATCCCACCAATCATGACTCAGACCAGTTATGGGAACAGAGTCAACTATCATATTAATTTAGGATGACTTAAAATGTATAGTGGACAAGACTGGAGTGACTGGTCAATTGCTTCAGGACCGATCAGCAGTATTTGACATTGTCCACCATCCAACACCTGCAAAGGAACTTGAGGCCCATCTTACGACACCTGGAAAAGTCAGAAACCTAGTTATAGCCATTGACTCAGAACTATCCCTGATACTATGTCAACAAGGTCACAAAAAGCATCTTCTACACAATGAAAACACAATGATGCATCCTCGCTTACTGTGTATGCCAACAAAAGCTGCAAGCTATCCCAACACTTATAATTTGCAAGATTTCCTCCACTGACATCTTTTACATTGGCATCCTCAGTTTCAGCATTCACAAAATACAGCTAATTAAAGACACATCTGAAATACTCCTGCAAGAATCCTTCTCCGCTTCCAGCCAAGGCAGCACATAACTCCAGTCCTGCAGTCACAACGTTGCCTACTGGTAGCTGGAAGAGCAATGTTCAAGGCACTCTGCATCATGGCGAAAAGACTGAACTGCTGGTGGTAGGGAAAGCAGTATCAGCATGGTCTCATATGTGGTGGCCCACTGAATTAGGCAGTCCTCCCATTCCTGTGGATTCGGTAAGAAACCTTGGCGTAATGCTGGACTCAGACCTCTCTTACAAGGCCCATGTCAGCAAGGTTACTGGTAGATGCTTCAGCATATTGAGGGTTCTTCGGAAAGTACTAGATCTCCTCCCTATGGGCGCCAGAAAAACTATTGTTCATGCCCTAGTGACTCTGCACCTTGATTATGGGAACGTTCTGCTGATAGGGCTGAGTAAGAAAGGCCTCCATCAACTTCAGTGTGTTCAGAATGCCACCGCACGCCTTGTACTCGGACTTTCGCGAAGAGCTTCTGGGAAGACCGCTCTGGCCAAGCTCCACTGGCTCCCTGTAAGGGAGCGGATCAAATTTAAAGCTCTTTGTTTTGCACACCGCATTGCCCAGGGCAAGGGCCCAGATTACTTAAAGAATCTCCTCACTGTACATCGCCCCATTCGGAATTTATGATCGTCCGGTGCGATGTTGCTTAAACTCCCCCGTGTCATCAGGGCCAGAATGGGTGGCCGTTCTTTTAGGTACCTAGCATCTAAACAGTGGAACGAACTCCCGCTCCATCTCCGAATGGAACCCTCCGAATCTAGATTCCGGGGGAAACTCAAAACATTTCTGTTTCCTATCACGTAATCCTTTTCTTCCCCTCGGCTTGTTTAACATCTGCCTACTGAAATCTAGCAGCAGTTAGCGCGGGGACACACAGTTTTGTGTAGCCAGGCGCTCTACAAATGGCTTATTATTATTATTATTATTATTATTATTATTATTATCCACAGAGCCATCAAGGAAAGAGACTACTCCACCTACTAGGTACATTTAAGCAATGCAAACAGAGTAAGACACTGAGCTCATACCACCTTACTATTAGAAATACATAGGGGGCATGACGTTCTCAGTACATACCTCAAAGCTCTGCAACTGCCTACAAACCAAGGTTCAAAGAATTCTCAAGCATTTACACTTCAGAAGAGAGGTGAAACCATGTGGTTATTTCCATAATAACTAATTCAGACTATCACACTGTAATAACAATTGCTCCTCCAAGTACCATCTCCAGTCTACAGTTCACAATTACGAAATAGCCCAACCTGTATACAACTTTCTATGTTTACGTGGGTTAGGAAGGGCTGACATACGTCTATCCGGGGTATTACATAGTAATGTGAATTCATATATAATACTCCTTGCTCACACTAATACGGATGCCATAACATTCAGCAGTCGGGAGGCCAATTGTAGATCAAACAGGCTGCAAATAATTCCCTTATGCTGCTTAATCTTCATCACACAAGGCAGACCCCTTACATGTCATGTTCATCACCCAGCGCTGTGCGAATGCACAGCCATAAACCACCCATCACCAACCCAAAAGGTATGGAATAAATGAAGAAATCTGCCACATACTGTAGGCTAACGGAGGACTCAAATGTTGTCCATCACTACAGTGCCAAAAAGCTGCACACTAAGACCGCTTCATGACATCTCACAATGACAATCATATATGGGATTAAAGTAACAAAATCCATCTCAGCATATCTTCCCACCATCTCCTCCTCCAACTTTCCCTGCTCGGCCCATAAACCTTAAGAGACTCATAGTATGTTACCCAGTGCACTAACTAGCTAAGTGGAGTATGATCAAAAGAAACATTATAAAGGGATCTACAGACCTGTTCAAAGCTGCCCACTTAAAAAACAAAACCTAAACTGCATGCCTAGATCTCATCTATATCGATATCTATATGTCATCCATTGAGTTGCTAAGCACTGCCCCTCATAACATGTTATCGTCATGCACAACATTGATACGCTTCCCAAACAAGACCAAAATAAAAACATCCTCCCAAACATACACCCTACATGGTGTAGCATACTACTCATTTGGGAAAGTGATTCAGTGCCCCATATGATGGCAGAAAGGTCTATATCAAGTATATAATACAGTCTATGATGGACTAGCTCTGTAGTGACTGCACATCAAGATCTGAGGGATAGGAGAACATCGACTCACCTGTGATGTCCATGATGTGCTGGCTCTAGACATGGTGGTGACGGGGCACAAAGGAGTGGAACTTGAGGTAGAGGGAAAGGCTTGGGAGGGCTCACACCATTCATTTGCCTTCTTATACATATTGAAAGAATCCTTCTTACTGCCCCTTTGCAATTTTTTTCCCCTTCACATTTCGTCAGGAAAAACTGGGGCGCCGATTCACAGAACTAATCTGAGATAAAATCCTAAACTTACTACTTTTGGTATTCACAGAAGGCATTTAGTAGTAGCAAAGTTAGGAGTCCTAACTTTACTACTAATAAATGCCTTCTGTGAATACCAAAAGCAGTAAGTTTAGGATTTTATCTCAGATTCGTTCTCTGAATCTGCCCCCTGGTGAATTGTGAATGGGGAGAAATGACTCAAATGAGGTTAAATCTGTGGTGATTGTGAGTGCATACTCATTCTGATCATTGAAAGCCATAATGGGTAAGTAGCACAGCCCCCATGAATGCTGCACTCTGTAGTATTGGTATTACCAGTTGCATTATTACCTCCCCAGACACTGGAACTCTCTTAATGAGGCCCAAGTCTTGCCTAATGGACATGATGAGGATTTCCCGGGGTTATAGCTCATCTGTTATCGCTAGAAATGTGTTTCAGAAAAAGAAACAGATTACATGGGCATCTGATGTCCTTTATCCTGGCCATGCCTGGGTGTACCCTGGAATGCAAATACATTTCTATAACCTGTGCTCACTGCTCGTTGCCAGCCATGGTATTTAACGTGTATTCTTTCTGCAGACCCTTGAAGAGATTGGCAAGCAGGAGATGAACATTGCCTCTCTGAAGCAGGCCATCAAGGACAAGGAGACCCCACTGAAAGTGGCCCAGACCCGGCTGTATGAGAGATCCTTCAGGCCAAACGTGGAGCTCTGCAAGGATGCAGCACAGATCAGGTAAATGCAGTGCAGATCTTCACTCAATATGTGATTCTTGTGTGCTTGGACACTGCTTCACCCTTGATAATCACAGTTGGTAGAGACTTGATGCTATCATAGCTTTGGGCGGTCCGTGAGTTTGCCACCCAGTGATGGACGGTGCAGGTAAGAGCAAATGGGGGGGGAGTCAACAGATGACGACAAGGGAAAATAAAATGAAAAAAAAGAAAACCACTTACAACAGGCCCGGACTGGCTGTTGTGGGCACCGGGCAATCCCAAGGGTGGGGGCCGGTTTTGTTACAAGGCCGTTTTTGCAGCATAGCTGCAAAAGCAGCCATGTAACATAATCGGCCGAAAACCGACCCAACAAAGAGCTCGGTCGCACCCCCAGGGGGCCGGCCGAGCACTTTGCCAGGGCCGGTTTTGGTTCTCAGTCCGGCCCTGCTTGCGCTTGGTGAAATTGCTGATCTGTGCTGCTGTCGCCCAAAAAGGTGCCACCCGGGGTGGACCGCCCGAATCACCCTCCCCTCCCTTTCCCCTCGGCTACTCCACTGCTGCTAATTTATCTGCAGAACTCAGTTTCAGCACAGAACGGACAAGATAAAGAGTTTGTTCACCTTATGTTTGGTACTTTGGAAAAATGCTTCAGTCTCTTCCTTTATCGGGTTGTGGTTGTTCATACATGATAAAAACGCCTCAGAGGTATACAAATTAATGCCAGGTTTATTATTAACACACTCCGTGGCAAGCATTAGCCAGTGTTGATTGACACCGAGCCATATGCAGAGGTTATGCCACACCATTTAATTCCCACTGTCAGCTCCCCTGTAACGATACATTCAACACAACAGACAAGCAGATGGATGGTAGCCAACTCAAAACATACTCTAATATTATGCTTAAAGCTATTGTCCAGGCGAAAAACAAATGTGAGACAAAAAATATCTCATTACAAAAGTCATAACCCACATAAACATATCGCCAATCCACATATAGTCTAAATATGTGAACTATGCCCAGTGCTTAATTTCTGCCAGGGCCCTCATCAGGAGGCCATTGCAGGTTACACCACCTATTGCCCCTGCTATCGCTGCCAATGACAGGGCCAACCCACCTATTAACTATCACATTCCTACAAGTATGCCGATACAGAATATTCTAGAACCCAAATCTATAAGAGTGGGTTGGCCGGCAGGTATTAGTAATTTTCAGTGTATCTTGAGTTAATGAATAACTTTTGTTGCTCTCATCTCCAAATTAGACAAACACTACCACCATATGGCAGACTTAAATAAGTGCTGGTGTTGAAAATGAAGTGCTGTGCCGAGCACTGGAAACCACAGGTTCAAATTAAACCATAACTATGTCCTAAGCAGAGTAAAAAAAGGAGATCACATCAATAAGGCAACCAACTGTACTCATATGGATCCTACCTTTCATCATGTTACAAAATCAACCAATTCTCACAGAATTACAGGTTTTGAAAATACTGCCCTACCCATACAGCATCGTAGCACATTTTAGCATATTTGCCTGGTCTCCTTTGACAACACTTCTCTTTTGCCCCTTTTCCTGTTGCCGTAATAGGACTTAGAGGTTCATTCATGCGCTGACAGTTTGATTAACCAAACCCGTGGAGCCTGGCCACCACATCTGAAGATCCCTGCTGGGTCCGTAAGAATTCAATTGCCAAAAGTACTCCAGCCAGCATGGTGGATGGGTTTTGTAAAAAAGTTCAATGCTGACCACTCCATCGGTATGTCCAGTCGTGGGTCCTGTGCTTTCTTTGCCACCGGAGTCAAGCTAGCCTGGCTGATGAGGGGTGATGTCTCGAAACCGGTCCGAGGATACTTGTTTCCAGTCCAGGGAGGATCTGACCTGGCACCTCGGGTTAGACTGTTCCCATGAGGCACAGGGTCAAGACTGCTTTGCATATGGCTGGGTCTGAACTGTATTGGTACGGGGAGCAAAAAAAACGATGGATTTAGGTCCAGATCCATGTACTGGGGGTGGGTGTTGGACATTGTGCAGCATTCTATCCATTAACTGTTCTTTTTGCATTGACCACTCCACCGTGTCATGGTGGCATGACGGGCTGTTCAGGTTTTTTTTTATTCTCAAGCATCTCCCCTCAAAGCAGCGGTTTGTTTTTGAAAAAAAAATTGTATTTCCTAGATGCATTAGGAGTTTTCTCCTAGTGTCCTTGTCATGCCATATGTGGCAGACCGCGGCAGGAAAAACTGTGTTCGAGACCCTGAAATAAATAGAACCTTTGGTGGTATTCATCTGGGACCTGCAGCAGCTAGCCTGCCCCAAGGGAGTTTCGGCACCAGAGCCATCTGCAAATCTAAGCTGTTCCCACACCAATAAAGTAGATCTGGGAACCAAGAGGTGGGTGCACAAGGCATCCACTAGTTCCTGGGACTTACCCCTTTCTCACCCACATTTACAAGAGGGCCTTCAAGCGTTTCTCCTTGGTCGAGACAAGCAAATCATGACCATCCACATGGCCCCTCCTTCAGTCTGGTATTATGTGAAAATGTATACCCAATAACAAGAAACCCATCATCTCAAACCAATTTTCATTAAAATGATGACCACTGTTTTTTATGAGTGGCTTGTCCAAGATGTGGTCAGCACTGGTATTTGAATGTGCCGCGAGAGGGTGGATTGGGGGCTTTCTTGTGAAATAAAGTGCACAGTGTTAACAAACACAATTAATTCAATGTTGTGATATTATCTTGGTACTGAATATAAGGTAACAGGGTTCTTGGCTCTTGGTCCATCCTCAGAAAATGCCCCTGAGAACCACTCCTCTCCTATGCGTGACTCTAATTAAATGTTCCCACTGGTTGAATGCTTTGTGGTGTTGACACCCAAACAGTATTTAGTTGAATACTACCTGCCAATCCAAACTACAAGCCATCGTTACCTATCACTTTACTTCACCAATCATCTGGCTTAGCCCTGGGGTTATACAGCACAGCGCGGGGTGGCAAGAGGCGCAATGGTCCCTAATGAAGCAAGAACAAAATGGGCCCAGTTAGCATTCCAGGGCAGTATTAAAACTCAGCAATAGTTGTATTTCTTAGGTTGCTGAAATCCTGCCAAAGCACTTCTGCACTAATGGCAGCTATACCTCTGCTTATGTGTTTCTGAGTTTCTTATTCTGCCTGTCTTTTACTCTTTTCTCCTTATCTCGATCAGTCTCGTATCATACCTCATTCTTTGCTTTTACTGTCTCCTCTCTAACCCTGCCACTTTTTCTACATCCTATTCTCTCACGCACCCTAATTTACTTGTATCCTTCCTCACATTTTTGTCCCATCTCTTTGCTCTCCTTTACCTTCCTTTTCCCCTTTCCCTTTCCCTTTCTCCCCACTTCTTCCTCATCCTCTTCTTTCTCTCCTTCCACTACCTCTTACTATTTCCTCAGACTTCCATTTAAACCTCTTTGACCTTTTACTTTTTTTCTCTTTCATTTCATATCCCTATCTATCCAAATATTCTTGACCAATTTCTCCCAACGTCTCGCTCATCTCCTTCCTTCTGTCCTCCATAACACCCTTAATTCCCCCAATCCGTTCTTCTCTCTATCTCTTTTTGCTAGTTCTTAACTACTTTCTCTCTCTCTAGCAGTTACCTCTTTTCTTCTCTCATGTTTCTAACATTCACCCTCTCCTTTATCTCCCCTTCCATGCTGTTCCTCATGTGAGTGCTTTTGCCTGAAAAGTTAAGGACATGACTACCGGGCCCAAAAGGGACCCGTTTCAATGTCCATTGCTTATATCCTTACAAAACGCAAGCAGTCTGGTGAAAAGACCGCATCCGTGAACACAGAGCCGTGGTACATATTTTGTTTTCCAATCTACCCATCAATCAGGCATTGCAGTACCTCCAGGATTGTTGCACTGCCCCACCCGTAAAAAACAATGCTTTTCAAAGAAAAACAAGAAAACAAAAGTAGCTCTTCACTGGCACACTCTGTAAAGTGGTGCTGATGTGTTTAGGTGTGAATAAAATCAATCTGGCCACTTTAATACCACTCTTGCTTTATTTAGTTATGTATTTCTTTTTCATATTTTGAACCTTTTATTTCTTAGGCTGCACTTTGGAATAGAAAAATGTCAGGAAAAAAAGAAATTTCTAGCAAAAGTGTTTTTCTTTTTTGGATCCATTTCACAGGGGAACAAATAAACGAAAGGAGGAAAGAGAGGGTGAGAACCCTTTCTTGAAGTCACGGTAAGTGAGGAGGAGCTGCTAGACAGAAGAGGAAGAAAGAGAGAGGGGGCAGCTGAAGTGGTAGAGCAGGAAGAGTGAACAGTGACTGTCCTTGACTTCTCTAAACAAGAAGGAAAAGAAAGAGACATTTTCTTTCTCTGCCCACCCGCCCATTCCCGAACGGCCGCGAAATGCTGATCCCGCCCACTTCAACCACTGTTCATACATATCACTATGAACTGGAATTTTGGAAGGTACATCCCAAACATGCCCCTTCCAAATACCAAATCAGCATTTGGTCGCAAACCCAAATTGTAATTCGGTAATGAGTTCCCAAATCACAATTTGGTGTTTGTACATTTAAAAGTTCATTTTTTAAGTCACAAATGGTCCTATTCTGTGAATTGTGCTGTTAGGGACTTGAAAAATGCTTTATACATCTGGCACAGAGTTCTGAATTTCCATATCCATTCGCTGCCACCAATACCAATAATAATAAACCAGACACTCATGAACAAGTGCAGTGGCCTCAGTTCTCATATCTGTCAGTGTTATCACTTGCTCTCGCCTTAGAAAGCCCAAGGGATGTTCTTCCTTCACATTCACAATGCCCCTCATGGTCTGGTGCATGAGTTTGGATCTCATTCTGTGCACTAATGGAGAGGTGAGTAGGAAGTGTGTAGAAGAACACTGCAGTAATCAAAAACTCCACCCGGTAAGCCAACCAGCAGGAAACTGAAAGTAAAAGACAGTACCCAAGTATGTTCCACCTCAACATCCAATTCCTAAACATCTCCTACATCATGCTACTGTAGAGTAGTCACCACAGCAAATAACTTGTACTGTCAGGCTGGGGTAAATCTATGCACTTCTACAACAGTGATTCGAAAAGCCGCGAACTGCTAGTCCTCGAGTGCTGGGACCACCAGCGCCGGGACCCTCCCTGGAGTAGCCGCGCGCTCTACAAATACCTCACAACATAACCACATGGACAAATCTTTGGAATTCTTGAAAGATTAACTTGATTATGGATTTCTGAGTTGGATCAGAAAACAAAAAGAAAACAAAGGTACAACAAGTGGATTTGTGAAATCAAAAGGGTGCAGCAAAGCAATACAGAAGTGGGTGGTTCGAATCAAGTAGGGCAGGGGTGGGGACGATACAGGACGGGGAAGCACTACAAGGGCGGGGAGAAGCAATACGGTAGTGTAGGAGGGATCACAACATGAAGGTGGGAAGCAAACAGAGAGCAATGTGGAGCGGGAAAAGCAAACAGAAGAGAGAGGACAGTGTGGTGCTGGAGGGAGAAGCACACGGGTGAGAAAGCAATGTGGGGAAAAGCACACCAGGGCATCATAGAGGGCGGGTGGGAAGAAGTCATGGTCAGAGTAAGAGCAACATGAGTGCGGCGGAGGGGAAGAGTACACAAGGGAGACAGCCGAAGAACACAAATACTCTTGTGGAGTGCTTAAACAAAAAGAAAAAAGTAGTGGCTGAAAGGGAGCAGGGGAAGGAAACAAGCAATGCTCCATGCTCAAGGAGAGAGGCAAATGCACATACAGGAAGTAAACCCCCACACAAGATAACGAATAAGAAATAAATCAGAGTGACAACAAAGCCAACCAATGATAATCAATAAACGGGATTTAAGCCCTTTGTGTGCTGACAATATATCTTGCAACAGACAGCGCTGTCTAATACACAAAGCTCTAATAGACAAAACAGGAATAGCCAAGTGGGCCGAACAGGCAAAATAGGCAGCTATGGGGCAGGAGTGAGGATACTTACACCCTCTATTAGGAGAGGGCTTTAGGAAAGGTGGTTATAAACAAATGAGGGCTGCCTTTTACTTGACTCACTTTAATGGATGAGAACTGGAACAATGAAGATGGACATATGTTAATACCAAAAAACTCAGCCCTTGTCCCTCTGGCCCTATGCAACCCCACCTAAAATGGCCATAAAGGAAGCCCTATAGGTCTCTGTATTGGGCACTAGCTCACTAGAGGCCACTGGAGGGACATTTCTCGTAGGAGAACTGAAATCTGAGTTGTACATGAGGACTTGGGGTGATGAGGGAGCCTATCCCATCACACTTCACATCCACAAATGAATGCATTGTTCTGCTGTCATGGATTGTTTTGAATCTTTTGCAAATGTGTTTTGTTTGCTTCAAACTTCAGATTGGTCAACGAGGTGGAGGAGCTGACGCAGTCCATCCGCTGCCTGCAGCAGAAGCTGGAGGAGGCGGAGCAGTCGCTGATGAACATGGAGGACACCAGGGTGTCCTTCGTGAAGGAGATAGCCATCAAGGAGAACAGTCTGTTCATTGACCGGGAGAAGTGCATGACCCATCGCACCAGGTATCCAACCCTAGTGAAGATGACGGGCTACCAGTGACATCACTTCCGGGAGAAGAAAGGAAGGGGAAAACTCTACAAAGGTTTTGTGCAATATCTGTATGAAACTACAAACAATTGAATATTAGGATATATTCACAATAAGGCACTGTTTCTCTCTATTTTATTAATGGTATCTTGCACAACAGAAAGTGTGTCACAAAATCCTACGGGTCTTATAAATATAATTTAAAGTCATGCAGCACAGATACCGGAACAAAATAATAAATGTAACGCTAAAATGAGTTGCACAAGTGTGTGGTTTCCTTGTCGTTCCTTTTACACCCCACAGCAGAGGCGTCGCCTATACTTCGACATTAATTCACATTGTTAAACATCTGAACATCTCCACACTAATGTTGGACCCCCTCCAACCACAAACACACGATGCTACTGTCAAGACAACAGCAGATGCACATCTGTGTCTTCACAAATGGCTTCCCTTCCAACCTGGACTAATGGTTCTTCCCAGACGAAAAGGGTTCATTATGTTTTCTGTGTTCTGCAAACTCGTGTGTCCTGGTCAGTATCGAGAATAAAGGCCCTGTGAAGTGGTTCATGTCATCACTAAATCTGGTTAGGGTTGTTTCTTTTTTGGGTTGCCTTAAAAAAACTTTTTTTCCCTGGCTGTTTTTGGTTCAGATTTCAGAAACTGTTGTTGACTATCCACAGGAGGATGCTTGCTAGGAGTACTATGGCCAAAATCGGAACCAGGAATATCATATAAATGCATTCCAGCTGATTTGGAAGCCAGAGTGTATCCAGTATTCATTCATAATGTATTGTAGCTTGGCGACTGTGAACAATTGGTTTATTATGAACTATTCGTATATATATATATTTATATATATATGTCAAACCTCTGTTTCCCTGGCGCTGCCGTCTCTCGCTCAGCCACGAACAGGAACCAGACATGGACCAAAGTCTTAGGATGAAGAAATTACTTTATTGCTGTCGCCATAACTTTTCGGCTCGCATGAGCCTTGATCACATATATATATATATATATATATATATGTGATCAAGGCTCTACGGAGTTGAAACGCGGTATGGCGGATGTACCTTGAGGTCTAATTGAATGCACCTAATTGTTGTCTGTGCTCCTTTCTTCAAGAATTTGAAGCGCCAAGCAGCAGGGGAGTGTTTTAGCTATATATGTATATATATATATATATATATATATATATATATATATATATATATATATAGCAGAGACTATTTCATATATATATATATATATATATGAAATAGTCTCTGCTATATATATGTATATATATATATATATATATATACCTACAGCATTCCACTCCACATGGAAGAGGTAGAGGCCACTCGGGGGAAACGTCGGGAAATCTTTATTTAAAGAGCTCATGCATAATGCATTTCGTCCATTTGAGCCTTCCTCAGATGCCGCTGTATGCAAGGTATTACTCCACCCCCTCAGCAGCAACCCATGGCTTGGCTTGCACTTCATGGCGGGCCGGAGTCATATCAATAACTTGAAGATGAAAAGACTGCAGCAGCAGCAGGTGCCAGTGATATATATTGGATAAATTACCCCCTGCTGTGCATTGTAAGGATATTGCAAGTCACTGAGGAGTTCCATGAATATAGAGAGGAACGAGACCGAAGGCCTGTTAATCTCATCTGCTTAGCAAGTTTTATTCCATACTTCATATCATTTTCTTTGAACACTTATATAATGGGACGTGGCTGTCCATCTGATTACATTTCGATCATGCTCTTTTGTGCGCTCTTCATGCCTAAGTTGCGTGTTGGTATTTATTCCTGCTTTTGTCTTGGGAGTTCCTCTTCTAGAGCTCTCAATTCTCTAGGTGACCATTGTCTTTTCTGTTTTACCATTCCTTAAGCCCTCCCGCATAAGACCACTTTGTAATCGTCCCACAGTACTAGCGTTGAGTCAACGGATCCCATTTTCTCAATAAAATAATGTTCAGTTGCCTCTCTTGATTGTATGACTATAGCTGAGTCTTTAGTGCCATGGACAACAAGTGATCCTTATTAGAGAATGTGGCATGCACCTCTGAGAAGTACAAGTACTGTGTGTGTGACTATAGTGTCGGAGCCTCAAAGTGTCTCTGGGATCCGATACATTTGCAAATTTCACCTGCTGCTTCCCTCTCCCCCGTCTCTGGACTTATTTCTTGTGTTGTACATAACTGGGTTAAAGTCCCCTCTTAAAACATGCATGAAGTCTAAAGTTTCCTCCAGTAAGACCCTCAATGTTGGAGCAAGTGGCACTAGCCTTTAATATGGAACAGAACTCCACTTGAGGGATGTGTATCTGAGGGCCACAGGGACACAATCTGAATGAATGTTTGTACCGAGAAATGGTACCAAGGGTGCTCTTTGTTCTGTGGGATCGTGGGGGGCCACTGTTGGATGGCTCACTATTGCTGCTAGTGAGATCCCACGTGAAAGTGGGGCAATATTGTCTGGTGGGGGGCCCATGTGGTATCCTGAGTCCTACACAGTTTTGTGGGTTACTGCTATTGTGGAGGCAACCACACAGGAACGTGGAGTATATTCAGCAGGGCGGCCCCTGTGAAATATACTGACCTTGTCCTGGTGTAACATGCAGGCACCAAGGCACATACAGCAGTGACCACACTCCAGAGAAGAAACCTACAGGGCTTAGGGAGGCTTTTATTTCATGTAGAGTTGAGCCCAATGCAAATACAAGGACCATCACCATTCCCTTTGTTCCTCGAGGCTGGAAGCTACCAATAACCTAACATATTGAGGCAAATTCTATGGAGGGAAACACAGACACTCAACTTGTTGGAATTTCAAAACTGCCTAAGAGTCAAACAGTGATTGCAATGCAGGGTTTTGACTTCTCCAACTCTAGTATGTTAGAAATACACATGACTGTAAGAATGTCAGATATGTAGATCTGTATCTATTCACAGCATGTCATAGCACTTCACATGTTATGTTATGCTATGCTATGTTATGTTATTTAAAATTTATAAAGCGCGCATACGCCCAGGGGCTTCTTGGCGCTGGAAAGAGATAAAAAAACATAACAAAGGGTGGATCAACAAAAGTCTCTATTTCAAATATGCCTGTGTGAATAGGTGAGTCTTAAATGCCTTTCTAAAGGCAAGAAGATCCTTGCTCTGTCTAAGGGCTAGCGGCAAAGAGTTCCACAGGGTAGCTGCTAAAAAATGAAAACTGCTGCCTCCCTGTCGTTTCTTCTTAAAGCGAGGTACCTCAAGTAGGTCTTTGTGGGCTGATCTCAAGCTGCGTGAGGGGACGTATCTGCCAATCAACTATTTGATGAATAAAGGGCCCTTACCTTGCAATGCCTTAAAAATGATGCACCCGGCTTTGAATTCGGCTCTTTGGGCCAAAGGTAGCCAGTGCAAGGTCTCTAAGCCAGGTTTGATCGAGACCCATTTGGGAACATTGCAGATCAGTCTGGCAGCTTGGTTCTGTAGGTACTGCAATCTTCTGAGTTGGCCTAGGGGTAAGCCAAGATAGAGACTGTTTGAAAAATCAATGTGGGAGAGGATTAGGGCCATGACCACCTGGATTAGGGCAGTGTGGGTGACTATATTAAGGTCCATGAATCATACAAGTAAGTCAATGTGCAGGAAGTGTTACATAAGACAGAGTTACAAGGTGTATGAGTCGCATACCCTCAATACTGGTCTTCTTTTTTTGCAGTTTTATATAGAGTTTGACCTGAATGTATCAGAGCTCTTTACATGAGCACTGGTTGCATTACAGATGGACGCATTCATTTTTAGGCATGGGGAGATTAGGTGATTCACTCAGATTCCCATGATGTTTGAGCCTCCTGCCAGACTGACTCGCACCTGGCTGTGCCAGCTTCAAGGTCGGACGCTCTAGCCATTAAGCCACATACTCTGGTTGGTTGGCATTGTCTGTTAAGAATGCTTGTTGACGAGAAACACAAAGTCAGGATTAAAAATGTGTGTGGGGTTCACTAGACACAGTGGGTGGAGTTATTTATACTGATGAGTCTTTCTTACTATTCATATAAACCCATTTTCAGCAACTTTTAGGGTAACGAAAGATTGAAAAGACACAGTAACGTTCTAGCAGTTTGCATTCCTTGATGCCGCTTCATAAATGACTTTGCAACAAAACAAGGACTGTAAATTATGACCTGCAGGTAAAACAAGGATCGCTGCAACAAAAGGAATAACGCCTGAATTATCGCCATGAAATACAAATCAGCGACATGCCCGTTAAATATTCTGCTGTGCTGCAGACGCATTAACCCTCCATGTTATTTTATAGTGAGTCAAACCTACGACATAACCACACCAGATCTCTCCAGCAATTGCATTATCCACCAGAGTTTTCTTACTGTTATTATATTCTTGAAAATTCGGGGTACAACAAGATCTCGCCAGTAGTTGCCTTGACCCCATAAGTTATTTTAAAGTGCAACCTGTCTGTTAGCAAAGAAGCCTGGACAGATTTACTGTTACATTTGTCCTTGTTAAAAATTTCTTTGTGGCACAATTTTGAAAAATTAAGGGGCATATTATCAAGACAGGTGATAGAATTATCGCTGTTTTAGCGGCAGAAAGCTGCAGCTAAAACGGAGATAATGGGCTTGATAATATGCTCAATGGAATTCCAATTGAAGCCCATGTTAAATGTGAAGGACATCTAACATGGGCTTCAATTGGAATTGCATAGAGCATATTATCAAGCCCATTATCGCCGTTTTAGCAGCAGTTTTCTGCTGCTAAAACGGCGATAATTATATCGCCTGTCTTGATAATCTGCCCCTAAGTGTTTTTGTTGACTTTCAAAAACTGATACACATGATTCCGCCCTGCGTGACTCCACCCTCTTTCTATTTCCACACCTTGATGTTTTTCCAGCACTGTTCAGGAGCTATGTCTATTGTCCCATTTCTCCCAAGCCCATGTCCATTTATGTGTTCCATGATGTGCGCTCATCCCATATCTGAACAAAACAAACATTTGATGTCTTTCAATTCTTACAACTTATGAAGGGGGTGTTAGACCTGTCAGCCTTAGGGTGGTCTTCTCCTAAATGATTTGCCTTCCTCCTCCATTTTTGCTGTTCTTGATTTTGCTTTTAGGTCTCTGTGCACTTTACTACTGCTAACCGGTGCTAAAGTGCATATACACATTCCTTAAAACATGTTAACATTGGCTTATTCCCAGGGGCCTGCAGCACCTATTCTGCCACCCATGTTGACCTGGCAAAACAAACCTTATGTCAGGCCCAAACCTTCCTTTTTAATGCATATAAGTTACCCTCAGTGGTGGTCCATGCAGGTAAGCGCAGTGGGTGGAGAGATGACACACAAATAGGAAAAAATAAATAAATAATTGCTATTCTTTTGTCTTTCAACACTCCCCTGCTCCGCTGCACTTACCTGCAAGGACCGCTGCTGTCACCCCTAGGTTAGACCCTGGACAACCCTGAGGGCAGGGTACATTTTATTTAACATGTAGGACCTGTACTTTTAAGTTTTACATGTTCTGGTTGTGAAAAACTCTTGAACTCATTTCTTCACTATTGCAAGGCCTGCCTCTCCCATAGGATAACATTTGAGTTACCTTATTGCACTTAATAAACTGTAACTTCTAAATGGTAACAGGTAACCAGTTCATTTTTGGTGTCTTTGGAATTGTGAGGAAACATTCTGTCTTATGGTAATATCAGATTTTAAATTACTCTTTTCAAAATGCCACTTTTAGAAAGTTACATACTCATAAGTATCCAGTAGCTACTGTTAGAACTTATACAAAAACAGAGCCAGTGGAATCAATTCATAGGCTCTTGTGATGTATTTCACAATTTCTTGGATTATTCCATATATTCAATGACATTCAATTAATGTCAAACATTAAGCGCAACACAAACATATAAAATATACATGAACAATTAACACATACAAACAATCTTTAAAAATGTGTATAATTCATCACAAAATCACTGATTATACACATCTGTAAAGATTGTTTGTATGTGTTAATTGTTCATGTATATTTTATATTTAGATCATAGTGCCAGTTCACTTGCTGAACTAATAATAGTTGAGTACCTAATAGCCCAGCACACATTGAAACAGGTGAACAATCCACATTTCAATTCATTGTCCCTCCGCCTACATATGCATACAATCACATAAACTCTTCCACACTCAGGTCCTGATTCACAAACTGCACTTTGTAGTATGTTTTGTAGTACTACAAAACATCGTACAAATTGCAATTAACAAATGAACAAACTATGTGTCGCGTATTATGCCACCACTTTACCTATACTCAAGTGTTCAGAGCCCTTTGCCTCAAATGCGGAGTCTCCTCACAGGTAAGTATAGGTTTTATTAGTAAATGTGGCAGACACACAGGGAAGTGGCTTAATGAAGGGGCAGACTTACTACAAAAAGGGATGGAATTAGCGAGGGGAAAGGGGGATTGAAGGATGGTCAGGGAGAAGTTTAGGGAGGGACATCACCCAGCCACACAAGGGGAAATAAATTGCAAAACTTAGGGGGTGGAGGCATGTAACTTACACTCTTGAAAGTAAATTTAGACAGAGTTTGTGAAAACTGAAAGTAGTAAACTTACTCAAAAGTGTAAACTTCCTAAAAAAATGTAATTGCCTATGTAAATCAGGCCCTCAATCTCTCAATCACTTCTCATTTCCAATTTCACAAACAATTGCAGGGGTGGGAAGTAAGATGAAGTTATTATGTCGGTATTGCAGACAAGATTAAGAAGTACCTTACCATCTTCTTTTCAAATGTTGGTTTTCTGTTGTAGCCACTCATTACATCTCTAAACCTTAAATTAATTTTTAATATGGAATATATATTATAACTCTTACATGTGGTTTGTTTATGCACATTCCACAACATGGATGAGTTATTTTAATTTGCTGAATTATTGTGCTCTGTGATTATTTCATAAAAAGGTAGCAGCCGCTTGTATTCTTTTCACAACAAGGCAGTTTGATTATCTCTTCACACCATATGCTTGGCTTTTTTTTTCTAACTAATCATAAAAAAACATCATGTTTATAAAAACTGAATTACAGTTGGCAACAATTTCTCTATTATCCAGGTAGCCTCTGAGAACCTAAAGGTACTATTCTCTGAGATAATGACTCTATTCAAATGTTAATTAAGAACTACATCTGAAGATTTAGAGTGGATTGCCATATGGCCCGCTCCAGCTGACTTCACTGCAGAGTTTACAATGGGATGCTAATGACTGTATCATGTCCTTGATGGATCTGGGCTCTTAACTCCCGTAAACATATTTATTGAACCAGATGTTTTTATGTCAGACCTGCTGCCAGGTTTACCTCTGGAGGGCACCTGCCTCCTAAAACAGGTGCTTGAAAGCAGCCAGCTATACAGATGTCAGGATACAGTATGCACTGGGACAGGAACGGACTAATTTGCATACAGCCAGGTTCTGAAACTGGGATGGTGCAGTGAGCTAAAAAACGGTGTTGGATCTAGCCCTGATCTCTTGACTGGGTGAGAGTATTCTGCTTAATTCAGAGACTCTGTCCCTCACCACCCCTTGTTGTAAATATTTTTGTCCACCCTAAGCGTGGAAGGGTATACTCAGATGTGAGTCCCTTGCTCGTTGCACCATCAGGATTCAAGCAAACCGGGCCGAAGACGGCTGTAATGCCAGAAACCGGTCCCCGGTAGCTTGTTTCCTTCCCAGTGTAAGAATTGGCTTTTGTAGTTTGGTTTGCCCTGTTCTCATCATGCACTGGGACAGGAACAGACTAATTTGCATACAGCCAGGTTCTGAAACTGGGATGGTGCAGTGAGCTAAAAAACTGTCAGAAACCATACAGATGCACTAACCTGTAGCAAGGTACAGCAGGAGCGATGTCCGACGTTAGGTCTCCCTATCCCCTGCAATGGCACACCTCGGGTGTGATAGATCAACACCTCTAGGCGTAACACCGCCAGGGAAGGGGAAAAAATGGATAAAAGAAACAATAAAGTGCAGCTGTTCAAAATAAAGTAGCAGATAACTTCGGATATCTGTGCGAAGTATTATTCTCTGATCTCTGGTGATAGACCCTGCAGAGGGAGAGACAAGGTATCATTCATACATTCCATACCTCTAAATAGATCAATATATATATGTGTTTGGAATATAACTTACAGTTTAAATAGCCGCCAGAATCTCCTAGTAACCATTCAAAACAGGAAAAGAATAAAGCATAAAAGAAAGAAAAGGTTCTATAGGTAGCAAGGCACTCAATAGACTATGAGTGTAGTCCCAGTAGATCCTTTTGCAACTAGAACAATTTCTTCTTTAGTCTTCTGCAAGCTAATCTTTCCTTTACGTTGCAGAATCTTCTGTTAATTCACAAAAGGATTCTAATCTCCACAATTCTTGGATTTCTTAGTCTCACTCCTTTTAGAACAAGAATGTTTCCCAAAAGTTCATACCAAAACCATATCTGAATTCAGGATTTGTAACAAGGTCAAAAAAGCAAAAAAAATATAAATTCCCCAAGTCCAGGATGAATTTAAAACTGTTCGACCTTTCTGTTGCAGGCAAAATAGAGCAACCGCTCTTCTTCAAACACAGCGCGAATGAACACGCGCTGTGAACAAAAACAAAGGCGCCTACCGTGAAGCCGTTTCTTTCTAGCCAGTAAGCGTCCAACTCAGTTCAGTGGAAAGCGGCGCCTGCCGTGATCCCAGCGCGTTCAGTGCGCGATCTTGGCTAAGCGTTAACGCTCCCCCAGCTTACCGGCTTCGTCTCACGCCAGGAAGTCCAGCAATGGTGCATCAAAACGGGAAACAGGAAAAAACGAAGAAACTCCGTCGAATTACACAAGGCGCTGCCAAGGCTGCAAGCAAACACAGCTTACTCCTAGGATCAGGTGACAAGCACCGGACTGCTGCTAGAGGAGGAGTATAAGTGTAGACTGATAGAAAGTGTGAAAGGACATCCGCCCCCAAGCATTCTGGGCTCTGTAGTTTTCACCATTCAGACCCTACTTTCTCTCATTCAAACAACCCAGGTGCGATGTGACAGAACCCCCTCACTAGGACCGACGTCTCGGCGGTCCACCAGGCTTCAAAGGGAAGCGAGCGTGGAAACGCCGTAACAGGGCAGGGCAATGCACGTTGGCTCGAGGCTCCCAGGACCTATCTTCAGGGCCATACCCTTGCCAGTCAACCAGATACATCACTCGGCCTCTCACATATTTCGAATCTAAAATGGCCCTAACCACATATTCCTCTTCACCCTCCACAAGGATCGGAGATGGCCGCACGGGTAACCTGGTGTGAAGGTGACATGGTTTTAACAGGGACACATGGAACACAGGATGAATGTGCCAGGAAGAGGGAAGTACTAATTCCATAGCCACAGGATTAATGACACGGCTAATAGGATATGGACCCACAAACTTAGGTTTTAACCTAGTGTTTCCCTTGAATTTCAGATGTTTAGTGTCGAGCCATACCTTCTCTCCCACCTTATACACTGGTTCGGGCGTTCTCTTTTTATCAGCCTGACTCTTATCCCTGGCTCTAGATGTTTCTAGATGTAATTTAGCTTCCTGCAAGACTGCCCGAAGATGAGTGTGATGTTCTTGGATGGTAGGATGCAAGGAAGTAACTGGTTGCTCAAAAGGCAACATGTTTGGATGAAAACCGTTAAGACAGTAGAAAGGAGAACAACCCAATGAGGAATGGACAGCATTGTTATAAGCAAATTCTGCTGTCCAGAGAAGGATACTCCATTCCTCATTATGTTGTAACGTGAAACACCTGAGATATTGCTCTAAGGTTTGATTTAACCTTTCTGTTTTACCATCTGTCTGGGGGTGATAGCTAGTAGATAATCTAGCATCTACCTTCATGACTAAGCATAACGCCTTCCAGAACCTCGAGGTGAACTGAGTTCCCCTATCTGTGATCAAAACAGAAGGTATTCCATGCAGTCTCACTACTTGATGAAGAAAGGTGACAGCTAATTCTCCTGAAGTGGGCAATTTGGGCAATGATACAAAATGACCCATCTTAGTTAAATGATCTATTATAACCAAGATGGTATCATTACCTCGACTAAGCGGCATCTCCACTATAAAGTCCATAGAGACTGTATGCCAAGGTGCAGGCGGAACAGGTATAGGTCTCAACAACCCACTAGAAGGCTGATGCCTAGACTTAGATTGAGCACATATAGCACAATGTTTGATGTACTCCTCAGTATCTTTGCGCATTGTGTCCCACCAAAAATATCTAGACAAGGCCTGAAACGTCTTTTGTAACCCCAAATGCCCAGCTAGAGGGGAATCATGAGTCCATGTTAACACCTTTTGTTGTACTGGCACATGAGGTATGTATAGTTTTTTATCATGGAATAGCAAACCCTGTGACCTTGTTCTCTGTAGAGGAGCCTCATCCAACCATTCCTGCACATCCAGTTGTTGGTAGTGTAATTTTACATCTTCCAAGAAATCATCTGCTGTTGTTACCACTGGAATCACAGACTCAAAAGAGGCATTCTGTAGAATGACAGGAGGTTCTTCTGATGACATCTGGGTATCCTCCACACCTGAGGAAGGTCTTGACAGGGCATCTGCTTTGCCGTTTTGTGGGCCAGGTCTGAATTTGATCACAAAATCGAAATCTGCGAAAAAGAGCGACCATCGAAGTTGTCTAGGCGTCAATGCCCTAGCGCTCTTTAGGAACAGCAAATTTCGATGATCTGTAAAGATTTCCACCGTATGCCTAGCCCCCATCAAATGATGCCTCCATTCCTCACTGACCCTCTTGATTGCCAGCAACTCCTTGTCGGTAATGCTATAATTCACCTCACACGGTGTTAGCTTTTTTGAGAAATAAGCGACCGGATGCAGCTGGCCCGTGTCTGGATTTCTCTGAGATAAAATACCTCCAATGGCATAATAGGACGCATCCGTTTCCACAACAAAAGGCTGAGCCGGATCAGGATGTCTCAATATGGGTGCACTAGTAAAACAACTTTTCAAAGTCTGAAAGGCGTTTTCAGCCTCTTCTGTCCAATGAAATTGCACTCCTTTTCGCAGAAGAAATGTCATGGGTTGGATGATCTTTGAGAAATCCTTGATGAATCGGCGATAGAAATTAGAAAAACCAAGAAAACTCTGGAGACTCTTCACACTAGTAGGGGATTTCCAAAGAACAATGGCATCGGTTTTCTTTCTATCCATGCAGATTCCTCCTGGCCCAATCACATATCCCAAAAACTCTACTTCCTCTGTGTGAAAAAGACACTTTTCCAGCTTAGCATACAAGGCATGCCTGCTCAGTCTCTCCAGTACTGCCGATACATGAGGCACATGTTGTTCCCGAGAAGCAGAGTATATTAAAATGTCATCAATGTATACCATACAGCATACATCCAATAAGCCTCTCAGCACATCGTCCATAAAGTACTGGAATGCGGTGGGGGCGTTGCAGAGACCAAAGGGCATTACCTGGTACTCATACAACCCGTACTTTGTGCGGAAGGCTGTCTTCCATTCATCCCCCCGCCGCATTCGCACCAAATGGTAGGCCCCTCTAAGATCCAGTTTCGTAAAGATGGTAGATCCTTTCAATTGATCGAGTAGTACCGGAATTAAAGGTAACGGGTACCTGTTCTTTTTCGTGACCTTATTGATGGCTCTAAAGTCTATGCATGTGCGCAGACCACCTTCCCGTTTAGGGATAAAGAAAAGCGGCGACGACGCAGGGGAGGTAGAAGGACGAATGAATCCAGACTCCAACATCTTCTTCAGATACGATTGTAAGTAGGTATTTTCAGCCTCCGTTAAAGCATAAATCCTACTGCAAGGTATTGATGCTCCTGGTTCCAAATCTATGACACAATCGTATTCCCTATGGGGAGGTAATTTGTTGGCTTCCTGTTCATCAAAAACACCCTTATACTTCTCATATTCTTCTGGAATGGGTCCAAGGAAACATACAGAAGGAGTACTACAACTAGAAGCTAATAGGGATGCAGGTGTTTCTTCCTTCGATGAATCCTTACTCAACTCTCGAGTGCAATGTTCCATACAGTAGGCAGAATTGAGAACTATAGTCCGAGCTGCCCACTTCACCAGAGGATCATGTAAGGTAAGCCAAGGCATTCCCAAGATAAGCTTAAAGTGGGGGGCATCAATCAAATCGAACTGTATCGTTTCAAAATGTGTGGACCCAACCTGCATAGACAACTTCTGGGTATGGTAACATACAGGGCCGGAGGTCAAAGCGGTTCCGTCCACTGCCTTCACAGGTTCAGGTTTTAATTTTTTAATACATTGAATACCCATTTCATATGCATATCTTTGATCCATAAAATTTCCTGTGGCACCAGAATCCAAAAGAGCATGTACTTGAATAATTCCATGACTCTGCATCTCCAATACCACACATACGTTCATGTGAGCAACAGAAGTCTGTACCGTATTAGCCAATGTAGGGAAGACCTCGGAAATCTCCAGCTGCAAACAAGGGGTCTCCTGCTTATTTGCGCTCATTAGTTTTCCGACGTCTCATACTGATTTTCTATTGCAGAAGCCTTTTTTCCTCCGGAAAACTCTTTATATGAGGTTCTGGATCTAGACTTACACTCCTTGATGAAATGACCCGGCTTTCCACAATACATGCATAACTTTAATGTCCGTCTTCTCTGTCTCTCATCAGAATTGAGGGGCCCTCTAATTCCTCCCACTTGCATAGGTTCCACTGCTTCTGAAGACGGAGGACGTTCCTCAGCGCTAGGTTTTGTTCGCATAAACAACATCCTGGAATCGGACCTCTGTTTATCTCCCTTCCTCTCCTGAAGGCGATGATCTAATTGCACGGTCAAGTCTATCAACTCATCACAAGTCGACGGCATGTTCACTACCTGAGCTAACACATCTTTCAGTTCACCTCTCAGGCCCTGGTAGAATAATGAAGTTCTTTTCTCAACTGGCCACTCAGTTTCTACAACCAACCTATTAAAGGAGGTGATATATGTGAGTAGGTCCTGTGCACCCTGTTTCAATGTTATTAGCTCTCTATCTAAGGTCAGTTGATGTGCCTTCCTATCAAAGAGCTTACGCATTTCGTCACAAAAGTTATCAAAATTACGCAGCACTGGATCATTCCTTTCCATCAATGGAAAGGACCAGCTAGCCGCATTACCCCCCAGATATGACATGACGAATGCTGTCTTAGCTTGATCATCTGGGAAGACAGCAGGTTTACACATAAAGTGCAGTTTGCATTGTCCCAAGAAGGTGCCAAATTTCTTCGGGTCTCCAAAATATCGTTCAGGAGGAGCCAAGGGAAGCTGCAATGGTTGGATAACCTGAATGGTAGATGGCCCAGACCCCCCTGGTTGTACCTGCGTAGTGTCATGTGTTTGAGGAGGAGGAAGAGTCCAATTCTTTATATAAGGCGTACCTTGAGTGCTCGTTGGACTAGCTCGGGGAATACCAGCTACCTCTCTACGAAGTGTACCTATCTCATTCCTTAGGTCTATATTTTCTCCCCTAAAGGTATCCACCTCTATCCTCAAGGCAGTCAGAGATTCCAACACTGAAGTCAAAACAGTGTTAGTATCCATCGCTCAGGCTGCACGTAACCTTAGGCTTGTCACTCTGTCAGAAACCATACAGATGCACTAACCTGTAGCAAGGTACAGCAGGAGCGATGTCCGACGTTAGGTCTCCCTATCCCCTGCAATGGCACACCTCGGGTGTGATAGATCAACACCTCTAGGCGTAACACCGCCAGGGAAGGGGAAAAAATGGATAAAAGAAACAATAAAGTGCAGCTGTTCAAAATAAAGTAGCAGATAACTTCGGATATCTGTGCGAAGTATTATTCTCTGATCTCTGGTGATAGACCCTGCAGAGGGAGAGACAAGGTATCATTCATACATTCCATACCTCTAAATAGATCAATATATATATGTGTTTGGAATATAACTTACAGTTTAAATAGCCGCCAGAATCTCCTAGTAACCATTCAAAACAGGAAAAGAATAAAGCATAAAAGAAAGAAAAGGTTCTATAGGTAGCAAGGCACTCAATAGACTATGAGTGTAGTCCCAGTAGATCCTTTTGCAACTAGAACAATTTCTTCTTTAGTTTTCTGCAAGCTAATCTTTCCTTTACGTTGCAGAATCTTCTGTTAATTCACAAAAGGATTCTAATCTCCACAATTCTTGGATTTCTTAGTCTCACTCCTTTTAGAACAAGAATGTTTCCCAAAAGTTCATACCAAAACCATATCTGAATTCAGGATTTGTAACAAGGTCAAAAAAGCAAAAAAAATATAAATTCCCCAAGTCCAGGATGAATTTAAAACTGTTCGACCTTTCTGTTGCAGGCAAAATAGAGCAACCGCTCTTCTTCAAACACAGCGCGAATGAACACGCGCTGTGAACAAAAACAAAGGCGCCTACCGTGAAGCCGTTTCTTTCTAGCCAGTAAGCGTCCAACTCAGTTCAGTGGAAAGCGGCGCCTGCCGTGATCCCAGCGCGTTCAGTGCGCGATCTTGGCTAAGCGTTAACGCTCCCCCAGCTTACCGGCTTCGTCTCACGCCAGGAAGTCCAGCAATGGTGCATCAAAACGGGAAACAGGAAAAAACGAAGAAACTCCGTCGAATTACACAAGGCGCTGCCAAGGCTGCAAGCAAACACAGCTTACTCCTAGGATCAGGTGACAAGCACCGGACTGCTGCTAGAGGAGGAGTATAAGTGTAGACTGATAGAAAGTGTGAAAGGACATCCGCCCCCAAGCATTCTGGGCTCTGTAGTTTTCACCATTCAGACCCTACTTTCTCTCATTCAAACAACCCAGGTGCGATGTGACAAAAACGGTGTTGGATCTAGCCCTGATCTCTTGACTGGGTGAGAGTATTCTGCTTAATTCAGAGACTCTGTCCCTCACCACCCCTTGTTGTAAATAGGATACAGTATGTGTCGCCATTTTGTGTACACAACAAACATTTCGCAATGCTAAAACAGGAATTATTTGAAATGTATTTAATGGTGGCAAAGATCGTTGAAACTCAATTGGTTTAAAAAAAAGGCTAAATTATAAATATTCATTATGCAATGAGAGTGTTGTTAATTTTGCTATCAGAGTTTATTCAGGTTTATTATTGTAGCTGCAGCCTTGTCAGAGATGGTTAAAGGACAGCAAAGAGGAGCGGCTTCAAGCTTAAACTCTATGGAATCACAACATTAACACTGGTGCAAAAAAAGGCAAATCTTTTTTCATTGTTTTTGCTGAGTTCTATTATATTGCTTGGATAGAGTATATCTTATCCACTTCTGCAGGCCAACCCCATAAATGACAGTCTACAAAGGGGAGGTCACTCCTGCAGCATCAGGCCAACCCAATAACAGTCTGCACAAGGGCAGTCATTCCTTCAGATTCTCTGGTTTCTGTCCTTGGCAGGACACCTAACTCACAGTGCAACTTAAAACCTATATTTCAACAAAAATTATATTTAAAAACAAACTCAAAGACAATATTCCCTAAAAATTTAACATTCTAAAATTCAGAGTTTGTAGTGCAGCCAGTTGTCACTGCGGTATTGAGCAAACGCAAGTCCTATCCTCACCGGTGACAACCAATGTTAGAAATGGGGATCTCTGGTTGGCTAAGGCTTGCGCCAAAGCCAGGCAGAGACCACCACTCTATTCAGGGAAAGGGAGTTATACACAGTTAGGCTTATACCGCAGGCGATGTGTAAAGCATTTGCACAACACACACACAGTAACAACATACTAGGCACACCACAAAAGGAACTCCACACAAGGTTATATATAAAACAGCATTTGTATTATCATAAAACATATTAGATGTAATCACACAATATACACTGTGTCAACTGGCACAGGCAATATTTACAGGGGATTATTTACACAAGACAGGGCCACATGGGCCACTGCCAGAATCATCACTTGGTAAAGATTAGTAAAAGTAAGAATATATCAGGAACTTAGAACACAGCCAGAAATCACTGGCAGACACTATACTCAGCGTCAACCTGTAACATAAATCATAACATGCACAGCATCACATAAGGCGAGAACTTTATTCTGCGCCAACCGCATAAGTCTAAATGCAGTAGACCATAATCTCCTAAACATAACTCGCATTAGGAAACAAACTGACTAACATAAACTGCAGTAGGGAATAAATCAAACCTAGACCATAGTAGAGAATCAAATAAAATATAAGACAGTAGGTTAAACCTAATAAGCATAAAAGCACATCTATAGGCATAAATCAAGGTGCATAAAACATACTATAACCATTACATTTCCTAGCACCTATAAAAATCAAAATAGGGCCTTGCTCCCTATGAACCTAATAGTCCGAAGGGCCAACTGGCCATCTCTAAGGGGCTCAAATGCCCTCTGTCTGAAGTCAGGGTGCGCTGCCAATGCAGCGACAGTCAAGGGTGCCCACTTGGCGCAAAGCTAAATATTGCAGCTGCCCACTACTTGCTGTGCAGCTGTGAATCTAAAAGGCAGGGCCTAAACGTAGCAGCTGCACTAAGTGCTGCGCAGCGAAGGATTGCATCTCACTCCTGATTTCAAAACATGTCCCGTAATATGGAAAAGACCTAAACGGTGCAGCTGCCCACTACTTGCTGGGCAGCTGGGATGTAGAAATGCGGCATGGGCTCTCACTGGCCCTTAGAACAAATGTGCCCCCTTCGTTGGAGCCACGGGGCACTGAAAATAATTTATGCCATGCATTGGGGAAAAAGGTGGGGGAACATCCTGGGCCCCTCTGGGCTCTCACTGGGCATCCTAAAACGACCTGCCTGCCCCGTTGGAGCCATCTGGCTCTGAAATAATGAGGCCAACAGTGAAGAAAACACTTGTCCCCAGCGTTGCAGCGATAACCAAATGGTGCCCCCAGGCCCCCCCACAGGGACTTTAAATAAATGGTGGGCATGTTGGAGCCTCCCTCTAGCTAGCGGGCCGCTCAGGGGACCATTGAAATGTTATGGGCCTAGGGGGCGGGCACCGACAATGTGCCCCGACACCACCCCCTATCGTAGCATTTAGCCCGCACTCACCGGGGCTTTGCAGGCTCTCTGCAGGCGCCGTCTCCTCGTTGTGGACTGCGGGCGGGACTCTGCCTCCAGGGCTCCCCTCACTCATGGGAGCCCCGCCACACACAATGCCTCGCTATGGGCGGAGGCGCATTTTCACCCGGTCCCACTTCTTGGGACCGGGACTTGGGCTCGGTGCGGCTTCTCTCCGGCCGGGGGGAAGCGGAAAAGAAGCGCCCTAGGCCCGCCCCCAGTCAGGCAAGGCCGTCTGGCTTACGGGTCTGGCCGGCGCAACACCGGCGGCTTCGGCAAGGATTTAGAACGCAGCTCGGGCCGCAGCGGTTGAACGCGGGGTGGGCTCCCGCTTAAGTTATAAACTTCAGAATGGCACAAGAGGGGTAGGCTCCCTCGATAACAATACCAGGAGAGCGGGGTGGGCACCCGCTCTCTCAATGGAAGCAAAAGACGCAGGGTGGGCACCCGTATTTAAATAGGAAAATAAGCAGCCATAATGCAGGGTGGGCACCTGCAGTTAAATATGAGAATAAGTGGGGTGGGCACCCGCCAGGCAGGCATCACGGGGGAATCCCTATGAGAGGGCTTCCTTCACCAGGGGCTGTAGCTCAGCGCTGCGCAGCCCCCAGGTTCTCCTCCTCTTGGGGGGATCAAATCAAAGCACTCCCGAGGCGCTAGTGGAGGCAAAAAATCCAGGAATAAAGAGCCCTTAGGAATGAAGGGGCAAGGCAGAAGGGTCCCAAATAGAAGTCCTCCAGGCATCCAGGGACAGGGCAGAGCCCAGGGAGGCAAGCCTTCCCCTGAGCGCCCAGCAGCAGCACACCCCTGGTAGATTCAAGTGGACAAACAAGAACATTTTACATGGGGTCACAGCCCCATCTTATACAACAAAATCCTTTGTCTCAAAGGTGCAGGCGAGGGGAGAACCAGATACAACTGGTTCAGGAGCATTTTGTTTTGCCTAGCTCCTCTCTCTATTCACAGGACAGGCCAGGGACATCAGACGCACTACAGGAGGTGGAGCTAGCATTGTGGAGGGAAAGCACAGCCCTACTCAGGTCCCAGGTGCAACTCCTCCCTCCCATCTACATGCAGATCTCCCTATTCACCACCGGGCAGACTCATCCTGGCTCCTGGAACCAACCACACCAGCCAGCCCCTGTCACTCACAAGCCAGACAGGCAATTCACATCTCACAGAACACAGAAATGCCAATTTCTAGAAGTGGCACTTCTCCACTGGTCACAATAAATCTGCGCACACCATTGCGCAGCATTTATTCTCATGAGTGCGCACATACTAAACTCGACCCTGCACTCCCCTCATATCAGGAACTACCATGGACACACATATCCCCCATGCATTCCTATGGGAGGGCAGGCCATCTCACCACACTCACTCAGAGTGCACATGGCCTTCTCACTGGGCCACAGTGCTAAAGTGCACAGAGGTCTAAAATCACTACTACTATGCCAGAGGCTAAAGGCAAAAAGTCTAGGGGTAAACCTTCCAAAAAGGCCCAAGTCCAACAGTCCTCCACCTATGTCACCCCCTCATCCAGGCCAATAAGAATTATGTCATGAATGTGGCCCAAACTCCCCACAGAACAATGGGGACAGGAGCTAGAAAACACTAAGCCTTGCACCAATAGTGATCCAACGGTGGCCAATGACCAATTTAATAATTGGATCGAGAGGACGTTAGACCAGGTTCTCATTAAAAAACTCACCCAACTTAAAGTGGGACCCCAACAGGACACCATGGTATTCCCCAAAGCTCTTTTCACTAAAACAGTTGAACAGTCCCACCCCCCTTCATATGCTAATTGCTTCGAGCTGACGAGCTCTCCGATGTAGCACCTGTGTGCCTTGGAGAGGTACATGAACCTGCGACGACTTGGGCACCTTCACAGCAACCCCCAAAGACTTTTCCATGCTTCTAAATTACAACATGCTCTCTACTGATGACGGGCGTTACCCAGAAACACTAGTGTCTAGAGATATCTGCACTGCCAGAACCAACAATGGTGAGAAACAACAACGATATGAAAGTGCGAATGAACTGCATTTACCAGGATGCAAAGGGGTCAAAACTGCGCTGTGACGAGAGACAGGGTGCTCCCACCCCCCTTCATATGCTAATTGCTTCGAGCTGACGAGCTCTCCGGTGTAGCACCTGTGTGCCTTGGAGAGGTACATGAACCTGCAACGACTTGGGCACCTTCACAGCAACCCCCAAAGACTTTTCCATGCTTCTAAATTACAACATGCTCTCTACTGATGACGGGCGTTACCCAGAAACACTAGTGTCTAGAGATATCTGCACTGCCAGAACCAACAATGGTGAGAAACAACAACGATATGAAAGTGCAAATGAACTGCATTTACCAGGATGCAAAGGGGTCAAAACTGCGCTGTGACGAGAGACAGGGTGCTCCCACCCCCCTTCATATGCTAATTGCTTCGAGCTGACGAGCTCTCCGGTGTAGCACCTGTGTGCCTTGGAGAGGTACATGAACCTGCAACGACTTGGGCACCTTCACAGCAACCCCCAAAGACTTTTCCATGCTTCTAAATTACAACATGCTCTCTACTGATGACGGGCGTTACCCAGAAACACTAGTGTCTAGAGATATCTGCACTGCCAGAACCAACAATGGTGAGAAACAACAACGATATGAAAGTGCAAATGAACTGCATTTACCAGGATGCAAAGGGGTCAAAACTGCGCTGTGACGAGAGACAGGGTGCTCCCACCCCCCTTCATATGCTAATTGCTTCGAGCTGACGAGCTCTCCGGTGTAGCACCTGTGTGCCTTGGAGAGGTACATGAACCTGCGACGACTTGGGCACCTTCACAGCAACCCCCAAAGACTTTTCCATGCTTCTAAATTACAACATGCTCTCTACTGATGACGGGCGTTACCCAGAAACACTAGTGTCTAGAGATATCTGCACTGCCAGAACCAACAATGGTGAGAAACAACAACGATATGAAAGTGCGAATGAACTGCATTTACCAGGATGCAAAGGGGTCAAAACTGCGCTGTGACGAGAGACAGGGTGCTTCCACCCCCCTTCATATGCTAATTGCTTCGAGCTGACGAGCTCTCCGGTGTAGCACCTGTGTGCCTTGGAGAGGTACATGAACCTGCGACGACTTGGGCACCTTCACAGCAACCCCCAAAGACTTTTCCATGCATCTAAATTACAACATGCTCTCTACTGATGACGGGCGTTACCCAGAAACACTAGTGTCTAGAGATATCTGCACTGCCAGAACCAACAATGGTGAGAAACAACAACGATATGAAAGTGCGAATGAACTGCATTTACCAGGATGCAAAGGGGTCAAAACTGCGCTGTGACGAGAGACAGGGTGCTCCCACCCCCCTTCATATGCTAATTGCTTCGAGCTGACAAGCTCTCCGGTGTAGCACCTGTGTGCCTTGGAGAGGTACATGAACCTGCGACGACTTGGGCACCTTCACAGCAACCCCCAAAGACTTTTCCATGCTTCTAAATTACAACATGCTCTCTACTGATGACGGGCGTTACCCAGAAACACTAGTGTCTAGAGATATCTGCACTGCCAGAACCAACAATGGTGAGAAACAACAACGATATGAAAGTGCGAATGAACTGCATTTACCAGGATGCAAAGGGGTCAAAACTGCGCTGTGACGAGAGACAGGGTGCTCCCACCCCCCTTCATATGCTAATTGCTTCGAGCTGACGAGCTCTCCGGTGTATTATCTGTGTGCCTTGGAGAGGTACATGAACCTGCGACGACTTGGGCACCTTCACAGCAACCCCCAAAGACTTTTCCATGCTTCTAAATTACAACATGCTCTCTACTGATGACGGGCGTTACCCAGAAACACTAGTGTCTAGAGATATCTGCACTGCCAGAACCAACAATGGTGAGAAACAACAACAATATGAAAGTGCGAATGAACTGCATTTACCAGGATGCAAAGGGGTCAAAACTGCGCTGTGACGAGAGACAGGGTGCTCCCACCCCCCTTCATATGCTAATTGCTTCGAGCTGACGAGCTCTCCGGTGTAGCACCTGTGTGCCTTGGAGAGGTACATGAACCTGCGACGACTTGGGCACCTTCACAGCAACCCCCAAAGACTTTTCCATGCTTCTAAATTACAACATGCTCTCTACTGATGACGGGCGTTACCCAGAAACACTAGTGTCTAGAGATATCTGCACTGCCAGAACCAACAATGGTGAGAAACAACAACGATATGAAAGTGCGAATGAACTGCATTTACCAGGATGCAAAGGGGTCAAAACTGCGCTGTGACGAGAGACAGGGTGCTCCCACCCCCCTTCATATGCTAATTGCTTCGAGCTGACGAGCTCTCCGGTGTAGCACCTGTGTGCCTTGGAGAGGTACATGAACCTGCGACGACTTGGGCACCTTCACAGCAACCCCCAAAGACTTTTCCATGCTTCTAAATTACAACATGCTCTCTACTGATGACGGGCGTTACCCAGAAACACAAGTGTCTAGAGATATCTGCACTGCCAGAACCAACAATGGTGAGAAACAACAACGATATGAAAGTGCGAATGAACTGCATTTACCAGGATGCAAAGGGGTCAAAACTGCGCTGTGACGAGAGACAGGGTGCTCCCACCCCCCTTCATATGCTAATTGCTTCGAGCTGACAAGCTCTCCGGTGTAGCACCTGTGTGCCTTGGAGAGGTACATGAACCTGCGACGACTTGGGCACCTTCACAGCAACCCCCAAAGACTTTTCCATGCTTCTAAATTACAACATGCTCTCTACTGATGACGGGCGTTACCCAGAAACACTAGTGTCTAGAGATATCTGCACTGCCAGAACCAACAATGGTGAGAAACAACAACGATATGAAAGTGCGAATGAACTGCATTTACCAGGATGCAAAGGGGTCAAAACTGCGCTGTGACGAGAGACAGGGTGCTCCCACCCCCCTTCATACAAGAAATCTTAAAGAGCCTGGAAATAGGACTTCTGGCCAGACAAAAAAACTTAATATAGGGAAGCCATAAGAGAATATAAAGCCGAAATTAAACTTGCCCAGGCCTCTTATTATGACGAAATAATTTCCCGGGCAGCTAAACCCCCTCCCCAAAATCTTTCGCATAGGTAAAACATTATTCAAAGCTCCCTCACCCCCGGGTAAACCCGATACCACCTGCCAACGTTGTAATGAGCTCGCAAACTATTTTCACAATAAGATTCAAACAATCTTTGCCTCATTTTCTCCGGTGGACAGTAAATAATTTCCACTCGGAGGATAAGGATCTACACAAAAGAGACCGCCTCCTTGAGGCTTTCTCCCTGATGGACTGTGATTCCCTGCATACCATCTCGGCACTTGTAAAGAACAGTTCGCAGACAGACCCAGCTCCACTGAATATATTGTGTCAAGTGTCCGAAATAATCATTCTTGACCTTATCAATGCCTCTCTCTCCTCTGGAGTGGTCCCACCCCTTTGGAAAAGCGTGATGGTAAAGCCTCTTCTGAAAAAGCCTTGATCCGGATATATGGGTAACTTTAGCCCCATTTCTCTCTTCCCAGGGATTAGTAAACTAGCTGAGAAATATGTCAATGCTGAATTCTTGTCATTTCTTGAGTCACAAAATCTCCTTCATCCCTCTCAAACGGGCTTTAGCCCATGCGAAGGAACTGAAACGGCATCACTGGCAGTTGTCGAAGAATATAAAAAGATTCTCGATGCTGGAGGATCAACAGCAATTATCCTCTTGGATCTTAGCACTGCCTTTGACACGGTCAACCACCAAATTCTGATCCATCGACTCAGAGGTTTGGGGATGACTGGGGTAGCACTGTCATGGTTGCAATCATTCCTGTACGAAAGATCTTTCCAGGTCTTTGAGGGTGATGTCTCCTCAAAACCTCTGCCTCTCCAATGTGGAGTTCCGCAGGGGTCATCCTTGAGTCCACATCTTTTTAATGTCTTTATGACTCCACTTGCAGATTGTGCTCCCATTTGGGGTTCAGATAGAGACTTACGCAGACAACACCAAACTGGTCGTTGCACTAAACCACGCTGACAAGTCCTCTATCAGCTTCTGTCTCTGCCTAGAAGAGGTAGTCAAATGGATGCATTAATCATACCTAAAGCTAAATGGTGACAAGACCAAGTTGAATCTCCTTGACAACCCTTCCCTCTTGAGGGTAGATGTTCTTTGGCCAGAATGTATGGGCTCGTCCCTATCCCTAAGACCCAGATGAAGAGTCTAGGCTTCTTGCTGGACCAGGATCTTAGCTTCATGGTCCAAGCACGGAAGGTTGCGGTTTCCTGTATCGGCATCCTAAGGATGCTCCATAAGGTTCTCCCTCTTTTCCCTTGTCGACAAGAAGGCTTATGGTACAGGCACTTATTCTTTCCCCCCTGGACTACGGGAATCCCGTTTACCTCGGAGCTTCGGTTACGACCCTCACAAAACTCCAAACGGTGCAAAACTGCGCTGCAAGAATGCTGATGAGGATTCCGAGCCGGTAATCCGCAAAGCCCACCTTGAAGTGGCTCCATTGGCTTCCTGTTCGGGAGAGAGTCAGCTTTAAAGCCATGTGCATTGCCCATGAAACGCTAACCGGGAATGGCACCACGATCAACCACTCCATGATCCAGCCGTATGTGGCAAATAGACAGCTCCACTCTGACGACTTACATCTGGTGGATGTTTCCAAGATTAAGAGGGCTAGGAGTGGTGGATGCCTATTCACGTACAACGCTGTTAAGATGTGGAATACACTTCCCCTCTGCCTACGGAGGGAAACTAGCCATTTAGCCTTCCGGAAATCATTGAAGCCCTGGCTCTTCCCTTAAGGGTGCTGTGCTGTCCCTCTCTGCTTCTGTCCTAGTGCTGGGATGCCCCAGGTTAGCCATGTGCTCAATAAATATTGCTTCATTCATTTATTCATTCATACATTCAATGGTGCTAGGTCATTCATCCACTCTTTTACTATTCATTTAATCTGTACACAACTCATCAAGCATTGCCACCACATCAAAACTGGGGGACCATCTTGAATGGTATTCTCCGTAGTCACTGTTTTACTGATCCAAGCGGACCTGCACATTTAGAGGCAACATATACACCATTTTGGATTGGGATGTTAATTAATCACTATAAACAACACCATCCCAACATGGCCACTCATTGCTACATTTCATTCTTTACTTACTCTTAAATGCAAGCACACATAACCCGCTATGTTTATGCAGTAGCATTTTTTCTACTTTATTCTTTTAATTTATCTTGCATGTGCTTGTTCAGATTGTGTCTATATTTATTGTGAATGAGTGTGTTGGTACAAATAATTTTTAAAATATGAAGTCCAGGTGCTCAAATGTTTGTCAGAAGCCACATCCTCAACTTGCACTGCTGAAATTCAGATGTAATACCCGATCTGAATTTCAGCAAGAGAGCCTTCTGACTTTGAAGCAAATAAGTGAATAACATCTGAGCCTGTACAATTATCTATAAAATGCAAAAAGAAAAATTGATGGACAGAATGCAGAACATAAAGCTATGTCTGAACTGGGGTGGCAAAGTGAGCTAAAGAGTGATGATGGATTCAACCCAGATCTATGACTGGGGGTGAGTGTTTGAAAAGTTTCAGCACTCCAGCCATCATCTCCTTGTGTTTGCTTTATTCGCCTTAAGTTGGAAGGGTATGCCCAAGCATGGGTCCGTTGCTCACTTTGCCACTGGATTCAAGCTAGCGCGTCTGATGAAGGCTGTTAGCCCGAAACCAGTCCTAGGATGCTTGATTCAGGTCCAGGGAAAACATGGCTTGGCAGTTCGGCCTGGACTGTTCCCCTGAGGTGCAGGGTCAAGACTGATTTGCATACAGATATGTCTGAACTGGGGTGGCAAAATGAGCTAAAGAATGATGATGGATTCAACACAGATCTATGACTAGGGGTGAGTGTTTGAAAAGTTTCAGCACTCTGTCCATCATCTCCTTGTGTTTGCCTTATACAATTACCTAGACAATAGCGTGATATTATATGACTGGTTCAAATATTAGAACCATAAAAGGTGATAACTTGTTTTTAAAGTGCTTCCTAACTGTGTGACTTGTCTCTTTAAAGAAATTTAAATACTAGGTGTTACTATTCAGTGGATCTACTTAAAAAGGTTAAATGACTAAGTGTGATGCTTGCAGATTACACACACAAATATATACACCCCACTCGACAGCTAGAGCATATCTCACTGAGTTATCTTCCCACGGTCGCAGTGTCGGTCACAGTTCAGGGGTGTAACTTATGCTTGATTTGTTATACACAGTATCACACCTTGACATACTTTTTGTGAATGGGATGCTGTAGGAAAGAGTGGAGGCGGCCCTCCCACAAGGGCGCAGGGGCAACCTGGTGCCTCAAAATAACTGTAGGACAAGAAGTGTGTGCACTGAGAGCAGGATATCATAGACATTGATAGTGATAGATACTTAGAGTAGTACCTCAGTGGTTTGAACTCTATCTGTAGGACCACCTCTGAACCTCTGCTTATTCAGTCTTTCATCTTTCCAAGAGAAATAACTGAAGCGTCATTGCATTGAATAAATAAATCACCTACTATGCAAGTGCCAAGAGGTGATTAATAATATGGTGTGAGCTGTATAAAGAGACAGCAGCTCATTCAAACTTGCTTATTCCTCTTTTCCCGTTGTAAGTCCTCCATGTGTGACTGGTACCAGAAAGTACATGTTGAGAGATTTCCCATTTGTTTGTGAACTACTTGTAATATTGAATAAATTATGCATTTCTACAGTTTTTTGTGGTATCTCAGATATTTAAATGGTCTCTATTGTCTCAGCAAAACCCACACAATTATAACAACTCATTCAAATCAACAGCAAAACACCAAACATACCATACCATACAATACTATACTATACAATGACAGGCAATACCATACCATTCCATACTATACAATGGCAGGCCATATCATAACCTACAATGACAGGCCATACCATACCATACTATACCATACCATAACAAGCCTTACCATGCCATACGACAGTTCATACCATACGACAAGCCACACCATACCATAATATACTATGCTATACAATGACAGACCATACAATACTGCACAATGAATGACAAGCCATATCATACCATACAAAAAATAAAAAATTAAACACTAACAAAGCCAATTGATCTCGCATAGGCAGGACCTGCTGCTTTGCCAATGCTTGTGTTTTCACTAGTGCTTATGAGTTTCAGGCATCAGGACAGTGGGGCGAGCATGTGACCCGACAGGCTGCCAGCGTGAGAGCCCCTCACATTTGGACATCCTTGTAGGGTGGCGCTGCCTGGTGTACCAGGACCACGGACGAGCTAATGTATGTATGTATGTATGTATGTATGTATGTATGTATGTATGTATGTATGTGTGTTCTTATATAGCGCTCGATTTACCCTAGGGCATCTCGGCGCTTGCATTGGGAACCCGTCCTGGCTTTTCCCTGTGAGGTAACCCGTACTGGGCATCCCCAAGGTGAAGGCCAGACATCCCGCCGCGGGGGGCCGTTGTGGAGATTAAGCAAGCTTATTGCCTAGAGCTGCATAGTGTGAACTCGTGCTTAGAGTGGGCACCGAAGCGAGAATTATCGAGTCCGTGGACAATTGGGCTCATGACCCTGCCGCGTCGGGATTCGAACCCTGGTCCCGGGTCTGACCTCTGCTTCACAAAAGACTGGGAGTCAGTGATTGGCCGATGCCAGTGTTGCGTGCTTGTTATCACTTGAAATCATGGCCTTTAACTTTAAATCATTGCCTTTAAGATGTACTCTGGAAAAGATGTAAAATACACAGTTGAGAAGGCCATTAACTACAGCAACGCTCGTTGAATGCTACAGTTACACAGCACCACAATTAGCTTAATTAGTCTGGGATAAAATGTGCTGCTTGATTTCTGTTTCAATTAAAACGTTGTGCTTTCATGGGAGAGTATAATTAGTCCTAAATAGCAGAATCAGGTTTTAGGGTAATGCCAACACGATCTTCATTTTGTAGCTGACTCTTATGTAAAATTGCCATATAGGACTTCAGGCGTTTCTTACTAGACACTGCTCAAATGGTCTGAACATCAAATGAAACAAATGTGCTATTAAGAAAGATGCATTAGAGTTTCATGCTATGTTATGCTTCCAGATGTGTTTAGCGCCGTTCCATCAGATTGGTGGGTCCTAAGTTTCGCCACTGACAGGCTTTTCCTGTTGAAGCGCCCAGAAGCGGATCCTGCTTCCGGGTTTTCTCAAGGAGGAGTCAAAGGTCATGAGTTGAAGGAGACTTCTAAAGACCATGGGGCAGATTTATGTTAACTGGCGCATCCCCAGGGATGCGCCAGTTAATGTGCGCCACAGTGCGCCACAGCTCCGCCACCCATGGTGTGCCGCATTTACAATGCGGCGCACCATGGTGCAAGGCAGGGAAGATGCGTGACGCATCTTTCGGCGTACGGGCGGCGCATTGCTGGAGTGCGACATGACTCCAGCAATGCACAGGGGCCACCCCTACATTGCATGGTGCATCACCCTTACGCCTGCTTCAAGCAGGCGTAAGGAATTGACGTAGAAAGTGACTCAGTGAAATCTTGTAGATTTCACTGAGTCACTTTCCAGGGGCGTTCCTGCGACGGAACGCCCCCCCCCCCCCTGCACCGGAACGCCTACATGAAACCTGACGCAGGTTTCATGTGGCTCAGGGCCTTACACCGGGACACATCTCCATAAATGCGTCACGTTGTAAATGCCTCGTAGGGATGCGCCACGTTGACGCCGCCTTGCGTGACGCAACAGTGGCGTAAACGTGGTGCAAGGGCCTCATAAATCTGCCCCCAGGTTTTTCCTTGGTGTTTAACGAGCGTTAGTCAGTACTTGAAGCATGAGTCAATATTTGACCCGTTTTTAGCGCCAAGATACCCCATGGAGTGGTAGTTGAGCTCTACAATAAAACAAAACATAAACATAGGGCAAAAACTTAAAAGTGACCACGTGCCTGACTCTCTAGTATCGCTCACAGCTTCCGCTTCTTGTCCTGATCAATCATGACTACCTCTCTCTTGTGCTATGAAGCCCGACGAGAGATTGAAAAGGAGCTTTGCGGTCTGGTCACTGGTATCGATTGAGCTGCTGACGACGCAAGTCATGGGAGGTCGTTAGGGAGCACTTAGGGTAGTCACAGTAGGATGAAGTGTGACACTTTGCAGAACTGTGAGGTGACGTGTGTCCCGCGCTGCACTGCAGGGCTCGGAAAGGACCACGGACGCAGATGAAAGGGTTTACTTAGGACCCTAGTAATTCCGATGAGTCAAGTCAAGTCAAGTCAAAACCACTTTATTCGATTTAGTTAAAAATCATAAAAGCATTCTACAATCATACATCAAAAGGCAGAAAAATTCATGAGCAAATACAAGAGCATCATTCAGTAAACATTTCATAAGAATACATGATTTAAAAAAGCGACACTGATAATTCATTAATATACAAAAAATACATCGTAATGGATAAAATACTCAGTAAAATAGACATTTAAAAATGAGAACAACATCCATTTCAATTGTCTTCACAAGACACTGATATTTATATCTTTCAGTCTTTTCCTCCTGCTCCTAACCGCAGCGACAAGATAATTAGCCACGCTCCACATAACCCGCGTAGAATCCATTAATTGGAGGAACAGGAGAGCAGGTTTTGCCTGAAGGAAAGCTTTTTCCTTCAACAATGGTACAAGGTATTTCTGTCTGGGCTCACTGAAAAAATCACAAAATAGCATAAAGTGCATATTGTTTTGTGCAGAAAAACTATCACATTTACAGACAGGGGCATCCTCCTCCTTAAACCAACCGTGACTGTCACACAAAACTGTATAAATCTGGTTAAACCGAAGTTTAACCAGAAGCCACCTATGAAAGGGGATAGTGACGATGGTAAGGTACGGTTGGATGGTAAGACGCGTAATGGTCAGATAATGGACTCTGACCGTGGGCTTAAGTAATTGGCATTCTTCCCTCACCACATTTTTCCTATTTACAAAATTGGCCTTCACCCAGACTGAGTCTGATTTCTTAAGACCCTGAGGGGAAAAGAAAATATCAGGGCGGCCCAAGTCCAAAGAGCACTTCTTTACATGTGAAAGCCAATTTATACTTTTATAGTTGTCCAGATTTAAACAATCCGCCAGGATTTTATGGTTAAGACCCAGATTTTTATTGGTCCAAAGCCTTATCCATAACAAGATAGGAGCCATAAGAAGGGTATCCGATATATAACCAAACCCCACTTCCTGGTGGACTGAAAACGTAGCTGTGGATTGGGGGAGCCCTAGGGTGGAACGCAGGAATTTATTTTCTTCCCTTTGGATTGGATCGCTATTTACATAGCCCCACAGACCAGCGCCATACCTGGCTATTGCCAAAGATTTTGCCCTGTATAAATTAAGTAAAGCACCTGTTGGCTTCCCTCCCAGTCTCCTTGCAAAACTTAGGATGGCATTGGTTGAGCTTCTAACCGCTTTAGTTTTGGCTACAATTTGCGGGGCCCAACTCCCCTTGTTATCAAAAATTACGCCCAGATATGTGAAGATTTTAACATTTGTGATCACATCGCCATTACAATAAAACTGTCTGGAGTTATTTTTACCAGTCCCTATAGCCATGACATGTGATTTGGAGTTGTTTATCACTAGGTCTAAGGATAACATAAAATCATTAAAAGCATTTAAAAGTTTTTGTAGACCAATGGGGGTCCGTGCTATTAGAGCGGCATCATCCGCGTACAGAAGAACCGGGATACGAGTTTCCCCTGCACGCGGAGTGTCCAAGGTCGCAGATAAAAGAGTTTCCTCAAGTGAGTTAATATACAGGGTAAATAGCATGGGCGCAAGAATGCAGCCCTGCCGCACTCCCCTACTGGATTTGAACCAGGCGGTACGATTACCTTCCTGATCCATTCTGATCGATGCTTTCAGGTCTTTGTGTAATTCTGCCAGGAAATATACAAGGGGGGGGTCCAAACCCAGCTTTAGTAGCATAGTCCACAGTCTAGCTCTATTGACCAAATCGAAAGCTGTGGATAGGTCCATGAATGCAACATAAATTGACCCTTTTTTGACGGTTGTGTATTTCGAGATTAATAAATGAAGATTTAGGCATTGGTCCTCAGTCCCCCTCCCAGCACGAAACCCATATTGGGCATCTACTAGAATGTTATTTTCTGTGGACCAGGTGTTAATTCTAGCAAGCAGGACTTTGCCCAAAATCTTCATTGATGAGTCCAATAATGAAATTGGCCGAAAACACTTTGGGTCATTTCTTGAACCCTTTTTAAAAATAGGTACTATAATTGCACATGACCATGATTTTGGCAACCCCCCCTCATAGACACAATTAAAAACATTGGCTAAAATTTCAGCCCACAATTCAGAATTTAATTTGTATAGGTCCGGCGGCACCCCATCCGGGCCCGGGGCTTTGTTTGCAGCTGAACCTAAAATTGCCAGCTCTACTTCTGATTTGGTGAAATCAAGAGTCACGGGAGAAACAGGGGAGTAAGGTATTTTAAACACCTCCGGAGTTTCATTGGAACCATATATGTTGGAAAAGTGATTAATCCAATCAGCTTCCGGTATATTGATTTCAAGGTCCTGATTAGATGTGTGAGAGAACAAGGGATTATTAATTATAGCCCAAAATTTAGAGCTATGATTAAGGGTTATGGGGTCCATCAAAGAGTCCCAGGCTTCATCTTTAATGGCCTTTTTTCGCAGTTTAACTGCCAAAGTATATTGTCTTCTTAGGTCTGCAACCAAAGATCTATCTCTGGGCAATTGTTTGAGACCTTTCAATAAAGCTGCGTGTGCCTGTGAGCAGGAGTGGTCAAACCACCTACACACAGGGAGCGAGCCCCTCCCTGGTTTGGCTCTAAGGTCTTTCTCCACTCTAGCACAAATGTCTTCAAAGGCACTCACTACTTCCACTCCCCTCAACTCTCTATTCAAACAAATCCCAAATTCAACTCCCATATCCTGCACAATACGACCGTGAAATTCCTCTGGGCAGATTTTGCACCATTTAAGGCGTCTGCCTTGGTCTTTACTCCTCACATCTCTTATAGAGGTAGTCCTTACTACTCCTTTGTGCAAACCAGAGAGAGTATCTAGAACCAGTAACACAGGGTTGTGGTCACTAAACCCACTGACAATTGCATTATAAAATAATACAAAACGAAGGAGCCCTGGGGTCATAAAAAAATAATCTATAATCGTTTCACTGCCCCTTGCGTTATACGTAACCACCCGGGTTGATATATCTGAAAACCCTGGTTCATATAAATCATTTGATGAAAGCATGCTTTCCATTGCCACACCCTTTGGACTATGTTCAAAGTGTGGCGGTGAGGTGTAATCAGGAGCGTTTTCATCAATAATCTGGCAATGGGACTCACACAAATGAACATTAAAATCACCCATCATTATACACTGTACAAAAGTGGTTTGTTTTGACATGTATTTAGTTAAAAAGTCTGATAGACTATCTAAAACAAAATTAGGGGGTCCACCCTGCATGGAGTTATAACAGTTGATCAATACAATCTTGTTCTTGTCTGCCAAACAAATTTCCACCATCTGGAAATAGTGGGAGAAGCTAGGGATTTCTCTGACATTACCAGCAATTTTAACTGAAACAAGAAATAGCAAACCTCCTCTGTCCCTACCCGATGTAGAACCCAGGGCCTCAACAAAAAAGGAAGTATATCCTTCTACCCAGAAACCTTTATCTTTCGTCCAAGTTTCTTGTAGTGCTACAATATCATGGTTCTTCACTACTTGTAGCCAGATAAAGTCATCTTGTTTCGCCCGTAGGCCCGCAATGTTCCAAGATAGTAACCGTAAATGCCCTTCCCCTAGCTGAAATGGGTCATTAATTACAGAATCGGATCTAACAACAGGTAGGGTCACATCAGTATTAGCTTGAAGTTGACAAATCGAGTTATCCTGTTTGGGTGCAGATGCTAGTCATTCAATATCTACGCTATCAGCTAGAGCTGAAAACATGTTTGACAAAGGTAGATTGTTAGATGGTATATTCCTTGCAACATTTACTGCACCATTAACTTTAGTTGGCTTAGTTGTCCATACATTAAAAGGCATGGGTGAGATGAGGTTATCCTCTGCCCAGGTGTTTGCACTAGACCGTAACTTAGTATTCTCATTCACGGCTAACCTATGTGGACGAGGATAAAAGAAACCCAGAGGCATCGCCCGTACCCCTTTACTTACGGGATCAAGAGGAGAGTCATCCCAGAAAAGTCGACTTGCGACGTTCTTAGATTTAAAATTTACAATGACACAATCTCCAGAGACCTCTTTCTTACTTTTACCCACCCAGTTTACCCGTCTGCTTGTTACAATGTGATCTGCGATGTTACTTTCTCCCGTGCAGTTGGCATTACACCATTTTTTAACATGCCTGAGCAGAGACTCATGTTGTTCTATCACTCCATCTTCAAGTTTAGGTACATTAACCAGGATAGCAACAAAGGGTGTTGCATCCGGAGGTAAATTTATTGGCGGTACCCTTTTTTCCGGGGCCCCCCACTGGCCTCTAGGCCTTGTGGAGCAACTTTCACCAGGAACAACCTCTGTCATGGGAATGTATATACCATTGTCAACTTTTCCTTTTAGTGGCACAGGTAAAAGAGGGGTATTAACTTGTCTAGTTACAGGTGGGTCACCAACTTTAGGGGTGGTGGCTTTAACAATTGAGGGACAGGGAGCCAAAGGCATAGACAAAACAGGGGCCCGAGCATTAAGAACGTCATTTATACGATCACATTTTGATATAAGGTTCTTAACACAGTCCTTCAAGGTTTCATTTATGTCCGAGGCTATCTGGATTAAGGCAGTCTCAAGCCTATTTGTAAACAGTTTTTCCAATAAAGCCATAATGACTTCCTCCGTCAACAGGGCTGGCTGGGAAGGAACAGCCATCAAAGGTGCCGACCCTTCGGCAGTCCCGGAGTTCATAGGGGGGTTAGGTACCACAATTTCAGGTATGGCCGGGCATGGAAGAACTGTAGCCGGGAGTGACACAGTGGATCTACAAGCCTCAATGATCACCCGAGGCTCCAAAGGTATACAGTTTATGGGTGAGGCATGAGACGTTTCACCAGTCCCGGGACTAGGAGCAAGGCCCAGTTCACGCTCGGACTCAGCAATCTGAGATGATAGTTCCCCCACCTTGGTAGTGAGATATGTGAGTATACTTGTAGTATACTTAGGCACCTTAGCTTTCGCTTCATCCGCCACTGGTGTTGCCAATTTGCGCTTACCCATTGTGAAAGATGTTAAGGACCTGGCCCGTCCCGTCCCTGGTCGTCCTTGGACGGCCTTAGACGGCCCGCCCTCTGCCCGGGCTCCGCCCGGCGTCGCCCGCGCGCGTCCCGCGACGCGGAGGGGTGGGCTGTGCTTTCTAGCGCCTCCGGGCGCGAAGCCGGTGTCAGGCAGGAAGTCCACGCAAAGCCCGCTGGGAGCTGTAGTCTCCAGCCGCTCCAAGGTGGACGATGGCGGCGAGACCAACAGCGTTACCAACCCAGGGGCAGGAGCTGCGTGCTGGCGTGCAGGTCCGGTGAGTGCGCAGGCTGGAATGAGACCCCCGCTCCACCGAGGGGTGGGCTGTGCTTTCTAGCGCCTCCGGGCGCGAAGCCGGTGTCAGGCAGGAAGTCCACGCAAAGCCCGCTGGGAGCTGTAGTCTCCAGCCGCTCCAAGGTGGACGATGGCGGCGAGACCAACAGCGTTACCAACCCAGGGGCAGGAGCTGCGTGCTGGCGTGCAGGTCCGGTGAGTGCGCAGGCTGGAATGAGACCCCCCGATGAGTCAGGGCCTGCCGCCCGCCCCCTACCCCACCACAATCCCCAAAAAAAATCAGCGTTGGTTTTTTGGGCAACTTGGAATTAGGCAAAGCCAGGGCCGTCGAGGCAATGATTATGATGGCATATTGGCAATTTGGCATCGTTAGTTGCAGTGTTTAGCAGCGCTGCCCTAGGTAAGTTTATTAGTACTAAACTTGTCTTACCATTACCTGCCGGGGGCGGTCGGCAGGGACTCGACGACGCACAACAGCATGCAGTGCGCTGCCTTTCTAATAACTGATTAGGCAGTACACAGCAGACAGACAATACTACTGGCCACCGATCGATACCCTCAACATGTCACGGATGTCGGATGCGGTCGACTTGGAGATGACTTGTCACTCGTCATGGTGGCAGGTGGTGTCGTCGTGCTGCACGCTGCAGTGGTTTTGCTGGGGCGTGGCAAAGTGAAAAAAAATCTGCGCATTTTGCCGCCCGCAACCCGGCAGCCGCACAGCCCTATCCCATCATAACCAAAAATCCAGCCCAAATCTCGGACCGCCCACCCACCCACAGGCAAGTTAGTGGCATCGCGTAATAACCACTCCACGCATGACTTTAGCGTAAAAGGCTATTTATTAGGACAGGTATGACAACCAAATTTCAACATAACCTCAATAACCGTTAACAATTCCCCCAACATCCTGACCTCCAAACATCATCCTTTCATATACTCCACTACTCACTCCAATTCACACCACGACCTCTTCAGGCATACCATTCACTTTCCCCTTTCACCTTCATACTCCTCCAGCATCTCCCGCCATCTTCCCTCCATGTACCACACCCCCATCCTGCCCCTGTAACCCCCTCCCAGTAAGGGCGATTCTGCCCGTCATGGACTCCCCACCCCTCCCAAGTCCTGCAGGCACCCTCCCTGTGTCAACCCATCCTAAACTGGCACGCCAAACAGTTTTTTAACAAACCAACAAGCAGCCCATACCCCACTCCCGAAAATCTGTAGGGTGGGAGGGCGGACAACTAACTTTTCCCTGCGGCACCGGGGACAGGAAAGAGGTAGGACTTCCTCCCCTGTCCCCTTAAGTACCCTCCCTATCTCCCCACCCCTAAGCCCACCCCCAGCCTATCCCAGCCTGCCTGTCCCTGGCCTCGCGCGAACACCCCAGGGGAAGACTGGTCTGTCGACCTCACTTCCCCTGGGGGCCGCATCGCGCAATAACCACTCCACGCATGACTTTAGCGTAAAAGGCCATTTATTAGGACAAGTATGACAACCAAATTTCAACATAACCTCAATAACCGTTAACAATCCCCCCAACATCCTGACCTCCAAACATCATCCTTTCATATACTCCACTACTCACTCCAATTCACACCACGACTTCTTCAGGCATACCATTCACTTTCCCCTTTCACCTTCATACTCCTCCAGCATCTCCCGCCATCTCACCTCCGTCTACCATCCTGCCCCTGCAACCCCCTCCCCGGAAGGGTGATTCTGCCCGTCATGGACTCCCCACCCCTCCCAAGTCCTGGCACCCAGGGAATCCCCGGAGGGCGGTTACCTGCCCCACCAATCGTGCACCGTTCGCACTCAATCTCGCCTACACCAGATAGACTCGTTCCACAACAGGCTGATGGTATCCCGCATCTCCATTAGATAGTAAGCATTTCCCATGTGCGAAAGGTGCACACCGTCGTCGCGGAAGATAAGGGGCTCCTCCAGCCGGAGCCCTACGTGCGCCAGCACTTTGATTCCATGGGCATCACAAAAAAGTCTCATCGCTCTGTTCAATTTCCGCCTCGCCCTATCAATGGCCGCAGGCTTAAGTGCCCCCCTCCAGATTCTTCATGGTACAAACTCTGTCCAAACAATACAGGCGCCTGCCAGATTGCTCCTCATTGCCTCCAGATCCCTCTGCATCAAATGTAACAAGGACACTCCTGATAGTTTAACCAAGTCATTTTCTCCCAGGTGTATAACCAGCATGTGCGGGCAACCCAGCTGAGACACCTTCTTCGTCAGCCAGGGCAACAGATCGCCCCAGCGCATCCCGCTCTTACCCCACCAATGGACCTCGTGATGACTGCTCCGCAGGCCCAGGCTACGACCGTACACCTGCCTGTCTGCATATTTTGATGCCCAGTGTACAAAGGAGTGTCTACCAATCCAGTTGACCGTCTTGGCCCCTGGCCCCTGAACGCAACCTACGAAGAGAAAGAGATTAACACCAGTGCCACAGCAAAATACATATCTTCACCTAACCGCAGCAGCCCCCTTTCCTACCCTTACTCTGACCCCCATCATTTGCGCACATAGCGTTCGCAGCAGCGGGACCTCCAGCGCCCAATTCTTCGAATCTCCTCCCATGACCAACCCAAACCGGCCGCTGCTGTAGCCGCTGCAATCCGAAAGGAGTGAGTGCCAAAACGCGCTGGATCCCTGCCAATCCTCCGCAATGCCATTCGCAAGACCGCCAACAACTGAAAGGATGTCAAGCGCCTCAAAGAAATATGCACAAAAATCTCTCCATCCGACTTCTGCACTCGTCCCAAAAAGGCCATCCACTCACGCACCGGACACACGCCCACACACCCACTCTCCCTCAGCCACACCCATTTGCCTCGACCCGTCCGGTCCGTCTTCGAACGACCCAGCCATATACCCAGCCGGGCCCCATCCACCCTCACATCCTCAAACAATCGTCCCGGAGCACCACGCACTTCTAACAATTCCAACACCCGAAATGCTCCGAAGAACATCCAGACCATGCACAGTCGGAACAACGCCACCTCCCCTTCGTCATAACAGCAATGAGGCAATTCCCCCAGCACTCTAGTCAACAACTCAAATGTGATCGCCTCACGCGGCAACTCCCCCCTCCCCCTTCTGACCTCATCCGACCCCAACCTTTCAACATTCGACCCAACAAATCCGCCCTGGCCGGATCAAAACCCAAGTAAACCATGCTGTAAAACGAGATGCCAGCCAGCTTGCAAGCTATCGTAGTCTGCGACAAACCTCTGTCCATGCAGTCCAGAACAAAACGCACCACCCCCGTTCACAGTCACTCTGGTGCACCCCCCACGCAGCCTTGCTCCAACCCAAAAAGGCACCAAACTCAGACCACACCAACCTGTACGATCGCCTCGTGGATTCAGCTATAGATCTCTCGACCAAACCCACCACTCTCACTCCCCTCAGGCCCAGATACCCTCCAGCACCTTGGTCTTGCACGCCTCTGCTCCTGGTGCCAGCCTCCTGAAACGCTGCCACTGCGAACGAGATAACGCGTCCGCAATTTCATTACTCGCCCCAGGCACATGCGCGGAAAAGCACATTAAAATGCAAGCAGAGCAGCAAGAAACTTTGCAGCAGGCGTAGCAGTCGCAGGTCCTTCGCTTTCTGATTGTTCACCAGGTCCACCACCGTCATGTTGTTCACATGGAACAAAACCGCCCTGTTCCGGAACTCCGGCCCTCACACCAACAATGCCACCAACAAGGGGAAGAACTCAAGAAAAGCAATGCTCCTTCCCTGTCGCAACCAATGAGACGGCCACTGCTCTACACACCAACGCCCGTCCCAGAAAACTCCGAAACCTGCTGCACCCGCTGTGTCAGAGTAAAGTTGCACCTGCCAGACCATCTTGTCATGTGCAAAATCCAGGGACACTCCATTGAATTCTTCCAGGAACACCAGCCACACACGCAAGTCTGACTGGACTCCCAACGTGACCCTGACCCTGTGGTGAGGGAGCACCGCCCCCGACATGGCCATGCCGAGGCGCCTACAGAAAGTTCTCCCTGCCCTCACCACCCGGCACGCAAAAGTCAGCAAACCGAGAAGGCGCTGCACAGACCTCAAATCAATCTTGCGGACACCGATTACCTGCGTAAGAACAGCCTGCATCTCTGCCACCTTCTGCGCCAGCAACCGCGCCTGCCAAGCCACCAAATCCAACTCAATGCCCAAAAACGTCAAACAACAACTAGGTCCCACCGTCTTCTCTGGTGACAATGGAACCCCAAACTCCTGCGCCAACAACTGGAACTGCCCAGAGCCACACCACACTCTCTTGTCAGCCCTTTCCCGACAAACAAGAAATCATCCAGGTAGTGCGACACCAGCTGGTGCCCACTCCTTTCCACGAAAGCCCACTGCAAAAAGGAACTGAAGGTCTCAAAAAGCGCACAAGAAATCGCACAGCCCATCGGCAGCACCATATCCACAAAGATGGCCCCTTCGAACTGCATGCCCAACAAGGAAAAATTCGCCGGGTGAAGGGGGAGGAGGCGAAAGGCCGACTTGATATCCAATTTGGCCAACTCTGCCCCTCTCCCGCAAGCCCTCACCAAACCAATGGCATCATTCACTGACGCATACAACACCCTGGAATCCTCCTCCGCGATGAAGCCATTCACCGAGCTCCCTTCAGGCAACAACAAATGGTGAATCAGTCTGAACTCCCCTTGCTCCTTTTTGGGAACCACCCCCAGTGGTGAGATGATAAGGTCCAACATCGGCCACTTGTCAAACGGGCCAGCAATCCTACCCTCCAACACCTCCTTCCGCAACTTGCTCGCCACCAGCTCTAGCAATTCCTTCGCCGAACGCAGGTTCTCTGCCCAACGCCTCTCCCGGGGACCCTGATAGCCAATCCGAAATCCTTCCACAAACCCCCAATGAATTTTCAAAGTAGCCTCTCTATCAAGGTACCTAGAGAGCCATGGACCCATGGCCTCCACCTTAACCGGATGAGGGGCCCTTTGGCCCAGATTGACCCCTTCCTTTAGTAATTTTCCACTGTTCTGATGGTGTTGCAAGTGTAAGGCATTGTGTGACCGGGTGATGTCCCCCGCACTTGAAACACTCGTGTTTAAACTTACATGGGTGTCACGTGCAGAAACCTTTATTAAAGTTCCAGCAGGCCACAGTGTTTCCAGGTTTGTACTGCTGTCCAGCTGCACCCGTCCACGTTCCCTGACTCCCTGACCCCCGGACACTCCCTGACCCCCGCCCCGGACTGGCCGGGACGAGGCTGAAAAGGCCGGTACGCAATCGGGAGACCACTCGCCGTATGAGTAGATGCCGTCTCCTGCGTAGAAGACATCCATTGCACCCAAAGCTCCTGATCGATGTCACCCCAAGGCTTATCCAGGTTTACACTAATCCTGGCCCTGAACTCCTCATCGTAGCTCAACCAGGCGAAACCCCCAAAGTGCATTTGGGCCTTCCGTATCACATCCATGTACTTAAACAAAGCTATTGCCCTGTCCGCATGCTTTTCGCAATAGATACTCGCGTAGATCAAGAACGCAGAGGTCCAGTTTTCCATTGTTACGGGCACCCTTGGCTGCCTGGTCAATTCCCACTCTTCCTCCTTTGACCCCTCCTTCGCCTGAATCTCTCTATGTAAAAGTTTGAAAACATCCACATACTCATGCTTCCATATCCTGGCCTTTGTCTTGTCCGACAAATGCGACCCAAGTGGCATAGCCAAGCCCATGTAAGGCAACTTCTTCCTCAACCTGTCCGCTCCGTCCTCCTTCCCACCCTGGTCCTCCGTTGCGTCTGTCTGCGCGCTGGCTGTCACGACCTGCTTCTTACCATCCTTTGGAACAGGCCCCGTCCAACCAAGGGCCCCCCCATCCCGCACGATCCATCCCCCAAACCCACCGACCGGCAGGCCTTCTTGCGCCCCCTTATGGGACCATCGTCCCAAGCATCCCACCATGCGCCCTCACCTGCCAAAGTCGCTGGAGCTCCCCGCTCCGTCCTCCGGGCATCCGCCGGCTTCTGACTCCCTCTGGTCGGCTGACCAGCTCCGTCCTGTGCCACCTGGAAAACACCAAAACTGCCTGTTGCCGCACCGCCCTTCCCCCAACTCTCATCGTCACGCACCTCCCCTTCTTCCAAATCCTCATCCTCATCCTCATAGTCCAAACGTTCCTCATCCACTTCCACAGGTGCCACTCTCCGCACCTCACTCACTACTCTTTTCGCACCTTTCCCTCTCACTACAGGCACAAACTCACACTCCAACATTGCAGTTGCGCGCTCCCTCTGTGGAGGGAAGGCCACCGCGTACCCCCCTGCTGCTTTGTCCCGGCGTTTGGAGGCCATTTTGCGCCCCACCGGCCCACCCTTGCCTCTGCCAGCGCTTACAGCTGCCCTGCTCCCGCCCCCCCGAGCCGTCTGCGCCCGGGGAGGCCTCAGTGCCAACAGGTCTCTGTGCCGCCAAAGCAGTCCCTGACTTCTCTACCCAAACCCACTCGCCACGTGACCCGGGGTCCCCCCGCCACAGCCCCTACTAGATCCTGCCCCACGTGCAGGTGCCGGGCCCCTTTGCCCCCGTGCACCCCACCCGCCTGCGCCTCCCTGGCAGCGCACATCCGCTGCCACACCTGCTCTGACTCCTCAATGATACGACGCTGGTCGCGAATCCTCTCCTCCTCCGACATGTGCGCCCACCTGGCAAACCATGCTTCCTGCCCAGGTGGCTCCCCTACAATCGCCTTCCCCCGAGGCGGGGCTGGAGGGCCCCCCATTGGGTGGTGTCCCCCTTTCTGGCGATGCTGCGCTTTAGCCGGGCCCTTCCCCTTGGAACAAGGCGCCCTGACTACCCCATTTCTGCCACTGGACAAATCCACTTGCTGCTCCCCAGACGGGCCACCCCCCTCTTCGAGCCCAGACTCCCCGTCCGACAGCACCAGGGTAAACTCCTCCCCCGCCGACACCTCGGAGCCCACCTCCCCGTCCTCCTCACTGGCCTCACTGTCCTCTACTAAGGCCTCTCCGCTGGCCCCTTGATCCGGCTCATCTCCTTCCAGCTCCGAGTGCACTGGGCTACCCACGTGCTGGTGGCAACCGGCCCGTGGCCCCTCCCCCGGCGCAATCTCAAGGCCCCCCCTGGCCCTACAGACACCTCTACAAACTGCGCGGGGAGGCTTTGATGCCGTCCTCCACGCTTCTGTGCCTCCGGCTGCCTCTTGCCCCTGCCCCTCCCAGATACACCAGAACGGGACGGCAGCAGCTCGTCCATGCAAGCCGCCACTACCGCAGCCACACCCGCCGGCGCGGACCTCGCCGTCCGGGTCATGCCGACCCACGCCTGTTCCAGGACACCTGGCTGCAAGAGGTCTGCCCTACCAGCCCTCCCCAACACTATCAGCGCCTCACGCACTACCTCAGAATCCGGTGTCGCCATGGCCCCCCCTTCTTGGAGCACCTCACACCCTGCAAGCACCCCAGGAGCCAAACCAGCCCGCGAGATGCGTGTAATTCGGCCACCCGGTCGCGCCCATGAGATGCGTGAGGTTTAGCAGCCTAAACACGCCCGTGAGATGCGTGTACTCTGGGCGCCTGTACGTGCCCGCCGGCACTCCGAGGCCTCGCGAAGGAAACAACACAGCCGCGGCCCGCTGCTCCCACCCGCTCACTCTGACCAGGACCACACCGGGGCACCAGTGCGTCCAGCCCCAAACCCCAGCCCCACAAACCCACGCTATGACCACTGCCAAAACTAACCTGCTACAACTAACTTTTCCCTGCGGCACCGGGGACAGGAAAGAGGAAGGACTTCCTCCCCTGTCCCTTTAAGTACCCTCCCTATCTCCCCACCTCTAAGCCCACCCCCCAGCCTATCCCAGCCTGCCTGTCCCTGGCCTCGCGCGAACACCCCAGGGGAAGACTGGTCTGTCGACCTCCCTTCCTCTCAGGGCCGCATTGGCAACACTGAAGCCCTAAGGCAGTGCCGCGGTGCGTAACGCAGTGCGTACGCAGCCATTATTATATTTAAATGTATTTAGATATTTTCATGAAATGAATAATGCAGGAATCTCTTCCTCTTGGGCTCAGGGCATACAAAGTGTCTAAGTCCCACCAGTGTCACAGCAAGTCAGCAACACTTTTTACTTTTAACCGCCGGTGGATTACTGGCTCGTTCTATCGAATTGGGATACCATTGGTTCCTTTTGTGGAAATACTTAAGGTATTATTTTCTGCTTATTCGAACATTTTTCTTTGCGTGTTATATAATTCAGTGGAGATGATAGCTATACATTCTCTTGTCACTGCTTAGGTTCTGTTTTTGATTCACGTTTTCATGGAATTTTGAAAAAGCCCGGCGTTTGAATCCTTTCTGAGGAACAGGTCTTTCAGGGTTTTTGACGGCGACTCAGCTTCCTCCAGTAGACCCCTCAATTGTGGAGTTCCTCAGGGCTCCTCTCTGAGCCCGGCCTTGTTCAACCTATATATGAGGCCACTGGCCAGTGTCGTCCGCCCTTTTGGAGTTAAAATCATCTCATATGCGGACGACACACAGCTAGTGGTCTCACTGGCGCAAGAGTCATCCCGAACAGCGCCAGGTGGGCTCAGAGAATGCCTAGAGGAAGTGAGGAGCTGGATGACGGCATCAGCCCTGAAACTGAACGGAGACAAAACCGAGCTGATGCTCCTAGGACCCTCAGAATCGGCACTCTCCCCCTCCCTTTGGCCCCCCAGCCTAGGGCCGCCGCCAACCCCAAAAAACGCAATTAAAAGCCTTGGGGTATGGCTGGACAGCTCACTCTCCTTCAATACCCAAGCCACTAAACTTTCAGCTACATGTTTTGCCATTTTGAGGGTACTAAACAAAATCTTCCCCATCCTCCCCCTGGAAGCCAAACAGGCAGCCATCCAAGGACTCATCCACTCCCGGCTCGATTTTAACAATGCACTTTACCTGGGTGCACCTGAATATACCCTTCGTAGGCTGCAAACTGTCCAGAACAGCGCTGCTCGTCTCCTACTTAAAATCCCTCACAGACACTCAGTTAGGACCAGTTTAATAAGCCTCCACTGGTTACCGGTCCGACAGAGGGTTCTGTTCAAGGCGCTATGTATAGCCCACCAAGCCTTCTGGAACAGGGGTCCTATCATCACCCGTAACCTGATCTGTCAGTATATTCCGAAGCGGAATCTCCGCTCTAGCCAGACCCTCTTGGCAGTCGTCCCAAGAATAAAGAGATCCAGAACAGGCGGGAGAACCTTCATGTACAACGCAGCGAAGGCCTGGAATGCCCTACCACTTCATCTTAGAGCCACCCAGAACCTTAACTTATTCCGCAAACAACTGAAGACCCATCTCTTCACATCTGTTTGCTAAACCCCGCTATCTTCTCTCCCCTCCATGTGCACTGTAGGTTTGCGATTTCCCTAGCGCTTGGACGCCCACGGGCAACAACTGCGCTCTACAAATCCCCAAGTTTACAAGTTTACAAGTTTACAAGTTGACTTCGGACTCACTCGAGTCGGGAGATCAAAACACGCTGGCCTGCAGCTGCCCCTGCACAAACGTAAATTAAAAAATGTGATGTGTGTCACTGCGTGCGCAGCACATGGTGTAGACTGTAGACCCGGCCCCGTCAATTAAGTGCTGGTGCTAAGCACCAGCACAAATTAAGCCCTGTGTGGTTGGATGAATAGACACAAGTGCAAGGATGAGTGACAGAGTGCATGTCTGATGAAGCAATCAGTTCCCAAACTCACCAGTAACTGAAGAGGCACTTTCAAATCTATTGCCAATGCTTGTTTTCTGTCACGTACCTAGATGATCATTGGCAACACACTTCCTTTCCCCATGCGTCACTCAATTAAATTACCTGTCCAAACTGCAAGATCTCAGCAGAGGGGCAGACGTTTTCATCCCAACATTCTCTGACTCCTGGCCTATTGTCAGATTAATGAAGCTCTATTTCTTTGTTCCTCCAATCCGAGTTTTACTTTCGTTTATTCAATATGATTCATCCTGCCCAACACAGTTCTTTAATAAAACAGTTAATTCATATCGCTGGCTGAGTACTTGCATTGAACGACGCATTCAGCTCTTCCGGAATTGAATTGAATTTGCTTCCTTAATTCTAAGTCATTACCGCTTTAAGGTCATCTTTATACTTGCCCGAGTAAATCAAGACTGATTGTCGCTTCAGCCTTCCTAAACTGAAGTTCATGCGTCAGACTGTGCGTGGAGAGGATCAATCTTCGCGCCCGCCTGTGCTCTTGCTACCTTAGATAATGTGATTGACCATATCCCTCCGCTAGAGGCGCCAGAGCCCAGACCATGGCTGCATCATTGTACCATACTATGAAAAGAGGTTTACTTGGCAACATTCTGTGAGTGAAAAGATGCAGGAAGTTTCATGTTTTAAAACAACTAGTTATCAGGGCCACTGGAATTATGCGGCAGGGGAGGGCCAAATTATGGGGCAGGGTTGACTTAATTATGGGCAAGAAAATGCAAATTATGCGGCGTAATACAGCACATTTTTTGATAGTTTAACTGCACTATTTTGCCATTTTTACACTTGTTAGCACTGCCTGGCCATAGGCTACATCTCATTAGTTTCAGTTTAACATTCAAACATAGTAATAAGTAACAGAAAGGTGACCAGTCAAACTTAGCAAATGGCCTTCCACTGCGCTCATTTTAGTAACTTTTGAACCGTTTGAGCTAGAAGCAAAATTATATTTTCATTAAAAATCTTCAAATTATGCAGTTGATGAAGAATTATGCGGTAAATATGGCAGATCCATAATTTTGCGAAAAACGGCCGTCCAGTCGCATAATTCCAGTGGCTCTGTTGCTTATTCATGATGGTGGTATTATAGCAATAACATCACATGACCTTTGGTCTGATGATGACATCAGAGGAAGTCACATGTCATAGAACCGAGATACAGGAAGTGGCGCAGCATCATTATGAGAAATGAATGAAAAACTATTTAGAAGTGAGCACTATGGTCAGCCTTAAACTTAAAAGTACATCAGTGCATCAGCAAACATACATGTGAAGTGCAGTGCGGACAGTTAGTAACTCCATCAGCCACTGCAAGGCATGGATTCCAAAACTCTTCCGTGAGCATATGGAAAATCTGCTGCTCTGGAGGGAACTGCAGTGCTTAATTTGAGCCGGGGCTTTCCGGTGCTCAACACCTACACTTAATTGCCAGCACCGGCACTTGGAAGAGCTGCTCATTTAAAGAAGAGCAGGAAAAGAGTTATTTATTAATTCAACACATGTTTAAAACAACTAATACCAGCCCCCCAAACTATTTTCCAAGCGTGGGGGCCTTGAACAGTCTGAATTCTCACACTTGTAGCAGTGTGATGGTTAGTAGTTGCGTACGTTCCGTTATTGGCAGCGCTGGAAGGGGAAATGTGTGGTGCACACTGAGGTGGCCTTATCCCAAAGGCCCCAGCACTTATTTGTTTACAAATTAAGCACTGGGGAACTGCCATTAAAATCCCAGCTGGCCCAATCCGCAGCCTCCTCAAAAGCAGCGTGAGGACTCAAATAAATATAAAGGCTGTAGTGTTACTGCGAAAGCAGCAGTGAAACTGCCAAAATCAGTAGGGTTCAGTGGTGGAAACAGAATAAAAATATTCATATAATTCATAAATTGAGTAAAGCAGAGTGCTGAGGGCCAGGACAATGAGGGGCAGAGCTGCGGACGTGGGTGTGGCCCCAACACGTTTGAGGGTATAACTCTGGTAATATTACTCTGGTGGTTAATCCTTTTCCTCCCTGGCTGCACAAAAGTATCTAGCTTTGGGTTTTGCCAAACATACAAAAATTCAGTTTTTAACCCCTTCGCTGCGGCGGGAATTCTGCCGCAGCGCTAAGGGGGCGGGGGGGTCGAGCAGCGCTTGCATGCTCGTGACGGAGCCGCTCCGTCACGAGCCGCGGTTGAGCTGTGCTCGTGACGGAGCGGGTCTGTCACGAACGCGCCCCCTCAATGGAACGAGCCGCGCAGGCGCGCCGAGCGGGCCATGACGGAACCGCTCCGTCATGAGCACAGCTCAACCGAGGCTCATGACGGAGCGGCTCCGTCATGAGCACAGAAGGGGTTAAAGTACACATTAGACTTGTTGCCATTCACAAAGCACTTTCCATATTGGCTGAATAACCAATCTGATCCCAATTGTCGATTATGTGGTACACGGCAAGAAGATATGCTGCATCCCCTCTGCAGATGCAAGGAACTAACAAAGGAAAGGAGACGGCTTTTAAAACCACTTTTTAACCAGAGAGGTATTCGCACATGGAGACAGGCTGTGCTGGCATGTTTTGCACACGAGGACACACAGCTTAACTGCCGCTTTGTAAAATTCTTACTACAAGTGTAGAAGAAAATGCCTAGTCAGAACAGCAATACAGCTGACAAGGAAAAGTTGTACGCTGCTAAATAACTGCTTATTCCTTTAATGTACTGTAAACACATTTGATTATAATGTCTTTTAATTGTTTTTTAATATTTTTAATAACTGATGACACTTAATGAGATATTTAATAGCAATGGTTTTAAGTAACTGCTAAATAAAATAAACTTGTAACTCTGGTGGTTAATGCATTTACTGGAAATATCTGTGTGCACTCTCTGGTCACAAGAGTGAGTCATCATAAAATAGCCCGAGGGTTGGTGTGTCTCCTGCAAAGCATAACATGTAAGTGTAGGTCACACATTTGTATTTTAATTAAGACCTGAGTGTGTTGACGATTTTGTTGCTGAGTTCTTGTGTTACCTGTAGGTTGTAAGATACAATCCTATCTATGTAGCATCATAAATTTTGTGCAAGATCCAAATGGCCCTATTAATGCTTCAAGGCACAAGGTTGCAGCCATGCATATTTTAACTCAATCCTGTGTTATTCTAAGGTGGATAAAGTGGGTTCCAAAAGACAGTGAGAGATGCTTGTTATTGAATACTAAAAAAATCAATTTGTATTCTGTGATTTATAAGTGATTATAATGGGGTTACTAACACCTCCAAAGAAAGACATTCTAGGTATTTCTAAAAAGCATGCATAGATCTACATATCTAACAGACCCAGAGCATGAGAAAATAAATACAATCTCTGTTTATCTCTTAGCTACTTTTGAAGTTACTGTGCATGGGGTGTCTTTGTAGGTCCTTGTGGATTGCAGGGTGTGGGCTATGTGGAATGGTCCATCCCAGATACCATAGTCTTAAAAATATCCTCAGTCAGGATAGCACCTGGGTCAAAGGAGGTAGAGCTTTCATGAAATGTGGCATATCATGATGCATATCTGCCAACTTGAACAACAATCTCACTGTGTGAAGAAGGGGCGGGTCCTTAAAGGGGGGGGGGGCTAGTGCCCAGGACTACCCACAAGGCACTTTTGAGCCCCCCAACACAAAGCCTGCTGAGGGTGGTGCGGATGTTCTGAAGTGTTTTCAGTCTTAATGGATGTCTGCATTTCAAAGCCTCAGAAAACGAGCTAGAAAGCCTCTATTTACAGTGATTTTCAGCTTGTTTTCCCTGCCACCATGCGATATCAGCAACTCACCATGTGATCGTGTGTTGGGAACCGATATTGTGTGTCTCATTGTGGCACAGTGTTGTGCCACATTGTGGCACCCTGTGAGTTGGCAGGTATGTTGAGGGAACCTACATAAGTGATTATAATTGGTTTAGTTTTATCCAAGGGCACTGAATGTGTAGGTGGCACTCCATGGATCCTAGTGGGAATGCACTGCACCTGGACATTGGCTTGATGAGCCACACAGGCCTGTTTCCAGCTCAGAAATCGCTGCCGGATCCCTGGTGTGGCCCGTTTCCACTCTACGCTACCCCTAGAGTCAGTAGTGGCCCATCCTCTGCCAAAGTGGCGGAGTGGGCAGGAGGAGGGAGGGAGGTGTGGAGGGAGGGTTTGGAGATAAAAAATAAAAATTACCTCAACGCTGCCGCCAACGCCGCCGTCTCACCGCGGTCTTCCGGCTTCTGGGCACAAGCTCCCAGACTGCACCGCTGGATTGGCCTGAGCGCTGGCAACTTGCAGACTGGGAGCCTGGGCCTGCTCTCTCTAGCTTCAGCAACGCAGCTGGGGCTGGAGATAACTTCACTGCGCATGAGAGTTTGGCTGGCCTGAGGCAGCCGACCAAACACTAATGCGCAGTGAAGGGAGTGTGCTACCACTCCCCCACCAGCAGTGTCATCCCCTGGGCCCGCCCCCAAGACTTGTCAGAGTCCTGGGGGCGTCCGTCCCTGTCCCTCACCCCTCCTCCCCCATCTGTCACCCCCTCTTTTGACTTTTGAAAGCTGCCACTACTGCACCCTTAACGAACCTAAACTCAACTTAAAAAAAGAATGGCATCTGAACTGCTTAGTGTCAGTAGGCATTAGAGTACATGAGGACTGATAGTCTTCAAAGCAGCCAACGCTGTAGGGGCTCTTTGGTGTCAAAAGATCAGCCTTAACATTGACGCACACAAAATCTTTAAAGGCCTGTCAGTTATTGCTGCTGCGCTCCATACAATTTCCAAAAGATATATGAGGAATTGGATCTGATCTAATCCAGTTCTAGGAGATTGGATGGAGGCCAAAACCAATAAGAAAGTGTTAAAGACACTCAGGAAGCACACTTCCAACCTACCAAAGCTAGCTGCTTCCTCTAGGACATTTCCACACTGGAAGGGAGAAGGAGCAACAAATTGGTAGAGAAACCATTTGTTGCTTGAAGGCCCACCGCTTCCGGCATGGTTATGATCTGGACTGTCAATTCTGAGTGATATTTTGTCTTGCGCCGCCTCTTCCATTCTTTCCACTTTGAATCATTTTAACTGCTTCCATGCTCATGACGGAGCCGCTCCGTCATGAGCCTCGGTTGAGCTGTGCTCATGACGGAGCGGTTCCGTCAAGGCCCGCTCGGCGCGCCTGCGCGGCGCGAATTCCGCGCCAGCGCTGGACGTTCCATTGAGCGGGCGGGGCCATGATGGAACCGCTCCGTCATGAGCAGAGCTCAACCGCGGCTCGTGACGGAGCAGCTCCGTCACGAGCATGCGAGCGCCGCTCGGCCTCCCCTCCCCCCTAGCGCTGCGGCGGAATTGCCGCCGCAGCGAAGGGGTTAAGCATCCTTCTGGTTTATTTATTTATTTATTTGAAGAGTTTTATATTGCGCTGGCTAGACCCGGAGATATCAGAGCGAGTTACAGGTTACATAGTTACATCACTTAAATCAAAGAGTCACAGGGGGAGGAGGAGGGGGAAGGGAGGGAATACACCACGGGAAAAACGAGAAAAGCAAAGCCATGCTTCTTCATATTAAAAAAACAAGAACTAAACTAAAATAAAAATAGGATGTGCATTTGAGACCAGAGAGCACACATTCTAAGCAAAGTGTTTGTTGTTACCGAACAGATCCCAGCTCTACACAAAGGTGTGGGGTACACATGGCACATCCGTGCATAATGGCCAGTTATGGGAAAGGGATTTTAAACCTCGACATGAGGTAGAAAATTGCATTGGAAATCTATACCGCAATAGAATAGTCCGCCACCCAAACTAGATTTGATTCACTCTTCGTTTCAACAACAGATCTCCAGGGCCAGCTTGACGTGGATGTAGATTGCCCAAATCTCAAAGAGCGGCTACAGGTTTTCCAGAGAAAGGAAAATATAAGTTGGCACCTACATCAGGGCTACACCAGCACCCACAGGAACCTCCACCTTGTGCTGTAATCATTGTTTCTCGCAGAGCACAACATTCACCCATCACAATGACACCACATGGGCGCTAAAACATGGCCACTACATACTCATTATAAACGTCACAAGATCCAACCCACAGCATACACTCATGACAACATGAAATATATCTTTTTAAGGGAGTAAGTATATTCTAAAGAGGGGTCAGATAAATAGGACTGTTTCTCTGCACCAATAAGCCATAGCCATATGAGGAGGCAAGAGACATGGATTTACTTTGGAATTGGAAAGGACTTGTGCTCTGAAGATAACACAAAGCGAGACTTTGGAACCCTCTAAGTGGTCCTGACGTTTTCAAGTTCTTTGGGGGAAAATCAGTGTATCCCTCGAGGGGGGCAGTGCCCTAGCTCCATTTGTCCTGCACTTCCCTCGAAGGTGATACAGGAAAAAACGGACACTTCGCCTTGCTAAACACATACACACATTTTTGTTATTTAAATGTGTGAGGAAATTGGAACCCTTCCTCGACCTGATAACTAAACCCTTTGATCACGCACTATACCTAAAACTGCGATATGGGACGCTTCCGGTGCATGACTTTATGGTGAGGTGGTCAAACTCTGGTGCCCCCCTGCGTTCATGCCCTGGCTGTGTAGCACCAACAGAGTCTGTGGCCCATCTATTTTTTGCCTGCCCAGCTTATAAAGGGGCGCGGAAATGTTGGCTGAGATCTGTCTGCAGGGAACTGGGGTTGAGGTGCCATAGACAGGCTCTTCGTGTACTCTCCACGGACTCATCATCTTCCTTTATGATTTGTGGGGTAGCAAAGTTCTTGGGAAGTGCATGGATGACGCGATCCCGCTTACTGAAACTGCAGTCGGGGGGCCCAACGGTCTGATGCCATATCTGCTGGTAGCAAATTGGTGATTGTGTTGCACCTTATTCTTTTACTGTATTTTAATATTTTATTGTGTATTGGAAATGTATTTTATATGTATTCTTTTATGGTGATCAAGTTGCCGAATAAAGATATTCAATTCAATTCACATACACACACACTCACACGTGCACACACACACATTACTTTCTCAAATTACCTTTCATTGCAACATAGCATATCTCTATATTTAGATATATACACACACGTGCAAAGTCAGATTAAACATTTGGGGCCAGATGTAGGTAATCCCAGATTATCGATTCCTAAATACCGAATCATACCGATTCGGTATTTAAGAACAGGCAAATGGGATGTAGGTAATTTTACCGAAAAAATTACAGAATCGGTAAGTTACAGTAATTACCGAATCGGTGTTTACCGATTCGGTAATTGCCATTCATTCCTATGGGCTTGGAGGCCCATAGGAATGAATGTCAATTATCGAATCGGTAAATACCGATTCGGTAATTGGGTGAAACATTGAAGGGTGGCAGGGTGTCACTTTGACACCCTGTTGCACCCCTCAATTGTGTATGGGTGCACATGTTGCAGACATACATGCCCTAAGGGCACTGAAGCAATTTGCATAAAATTGCTTTTTGGGGGGGTTTCTTTATTTACCACCAACTTGTAGTTGGTGGTAAATAACGAATCCCAAAAAGGGGAAAGCACTCATTTGAGTGCTCCCTACATTGCTAATTTGGTAATTTACCAATTCCTTAAAATACCGAATCAGTAAAGTAGCGAATTTGCAATTTAGGCCACCTACATTCCAAATGCCCAATACCGGTTGGTAACGGCCGAAATTCGGTAATCTCGGTTGTTACCGACCGGTATTGGGCCACCTACATCTGGCCCTAGATCATTTATGTATATGTATGTATACACACACGCACACACCTTAAAATCCACATCTAGAGACGCCACTGAGAAAAAGAAGAAAAGGCAGAGATTATTGTCTGTTAACGCTATCTATTAAATTGATGCCTTACAGCCCTAGGTAAAGTGGTGTTCCTCCAGCAGCTAACAAGTTCTGCTTGCTGATGCGGTATAGCCGCCTCTCAATCTCGAATTCTGATTAAGGGTCTTTTCATCAGTGCTCAAGCCTCCCAACTCACTCCTCGGGGCTGCTGATACCTACTGTGGTGTCTCATTCCTAGGTAAGGTTCATCTGTTTCCTTAAAGGAAAACGGGATGCATTTAAAAAAGAAAAATGATACTTTTCAGTTTTATTTTTTAAGGGCAGGTAGTGGTCCCAGGGACCACTGCCTGCTCATAAAAAATATTTTCACACACACTCACAAAGGATAAGTGATCCCCCGGGGAGACCTTCCTGTTTGCTAGTGGTTTACCACCTACTTGAAGTAGGTGGTAAACGGCAAGTGTTTTGCAACAGTAAATGCGGTCGCAAAACAATTGTACATGCCATTTGGACTTGACATTAGGAAGGGGCCCCTTGGCATGCCCCTTCCTCTTAGCAAGTCGCAAACCCTATTTTTGTGAGTCAGTGATTGGCAAACAGCATTTGTACATATTACCACCGCGTTTTGAAGTCCCAAACGGGTTTATTTCCTTTTTGCGACCACAAAAAACGGTTGTACATCTGGCCCTGGATCCTTTTTTCATCTTTAGAGTGCGATCTATAGCAAAACAGAGAAAGGCAAACAACAGAGAAAGAAGACGACAGTCATACATTAAAACAATGACAAGAAAAGAAAGTAGCGATTAGGAGAACCTGCAAGAGAGACATATAGAGAGACAGGAAGTGTAGGGTGAAGGAAGAAAGATGCTTGAGGTTAAATAAAGACTAGAGACCTTAATGGTTCCTTATGAGAGCAACATAAACCAATCAGCTTTATGGGGCGGATGCAGTAGCAAGGGGACATACAGTATCCTGTAATTGTAGTTATATGGCGCTTACTACCACTGAAGAGGCATCGAAGCACTTTTCGGTGAGTAGCACCCTACTCTGGAACCCAAAGCGGATTAGTGGTGAGTTAGTATATGGAAATATAAGTTATTAATTGGAGTGGTGGAAATGTGAGAATGTTAGTTGGATTGAATAGGATAGAGGAGGGAAGAATCTAGAAAGTGTTATTTTGGAGATAATAGTAGTAAAATTAGTTTTGGGGTGAGTCAAAGTGAGATAGAGGAGGGAAGAGTCTTAAAGGGTTATTTGGGAGATCTTAGTTGTAAAATGAAGTTTGGGAGGAGTCAAAGGATGGATACAGGAAGGGAGAGTCTAAAAAGAGTTATTTGGGCAATGAGAACAGAAGACTTGGACAACAGGTAGTTAGGCAAGCGCTGTACTGTTTCAACCCTAAAAAGTGCCCGAACCTGCTGCTGCCTACCTTCACCTTCCACATTGCTTTTCCTGAAGCCCAGCGTGCATACCTCTCTAACTCACATGAAATGCTGCAAAATATGGAATTCTTTTTGCATATATACCACTGCAGCATGCAAAGAATTCATACTGAGTGGCATTATAAAACAGCCCTATTAGCATACAAACCAAATAACTTTTTCACAGCTTCTTTTTATTTATGGCATTGCTAATGAGACAGTAGAATTATAAGGGGTAGGGGATTATATCCATGCCATATTTATAGAGCCATTTGCTTGTGGCACTTCGAATACATGAATTTAATACCAGATTGCAGCCATGATGAGGGAATGTGTGGTGATAAAGGGTCGCCTCTGGCTCTTTCATTAAAGAACAACCCTTGCATTTGTATGAGACTCATTAATAGGGATGGGACGCGACTCCCTTGAAGCTGGCCCCGGGCGGCCCTGCTACAGGTAGCTACAGGTACGCCATGCTGTTTTGAATATTTTAAAGACTTTTGCAATATCCATGTGCAACATACTGATGCTGTGGACAATCATGGGCTTGATAAGCTGAAAGTGCAACGTGCTCAGTGCCTCTCAATGTTCCCTCTGTGATCCTAATCAGCACTGCAAAACAAACATCTTTGGTTTAGAGCAGTGACTCCCATACTGTGGGCCGGGGACCCCTGGGGTTCCGCACCGACTCCTCAGGTGGTCTGTGACTACTTAGATAATTACATAATACTAACAAATTATTAAGCACTTCCATTCGTCGGACGGCCCCCATCGGTTCAATATCACGGTATGAGCCAGGGGCCGTCGGATCTGATCACGCTTCAAATTCGCCCGCAACGTGGTGGAATGTGCGCTGTGGCGAAGCAGTTAAAGTGCATATAAATAAAGAATCTAAATGTACAATTGAACATTTTAAAAGTATTATAAATGCAAAGGAATTTGAAATTGGAGGCTAAAAATTAGATAAGTATCTCAGATTGATTCGTGGGACCAGTGCGGGGTCATCATACAGAATATAGTATGGACGATGAGTGGCTGAATTGAATTTAGAAAAGCTCCAACTTTTCTATTAAAATTGAATGTTTTCAATGTGATTAATATGTATTTGCAAATTAAATAAAATGTGTCAACATTTGTGTATTTGTTTGATGAATGCTTTTTTCTGTATTTTTTGTGTATTGTTTTATGGTTCAAATCATTGACAATGCTTAGGCCGGGGTCCCCAGCTACCGGTAATGACTCATAGAGGGAGGGTCCCCGGATTCCAATAATGATTCAGTGGAGGTCCCCGGGTTCCAATAATGATTCAGTGAAGGTCCCCGGGTTCCAATAATGATTAAGTGGGGGTCCCCAGAAGTCAAAAGTTTGGGAACCACTGGTCTATATGTGTAGTGGTAAGAGGCCATAGGAGCTGTAGAGAGCTGGTAACAAGACAAAATATTGAATTCAAAATATAGAATTACAAAAATATCGAAGTCAAAATATAGAATGGACAAAATATCGAATGGACAGAATATAGTGGTTAAAAATATCGAATTCAAGGTATGTAATTTAATATCGAATAGTCATTTTTACCCCTACGCTATCCAACGCTTTCCCTACTGTTGCACTCTCTGGAGTGGGAATAGTAATTTTTACCTCTGCGCTATCCAACGCTTTCCCTACTGTTGCACTTCCTGGAGTGGTAATAGTAGGTGCTATATTTATTATTTCATTAATTTTAAATTACTTTTAAGACATGTAAAAAAATTCGATATTTTGACTAACTATATATTTTAAAACTATATTTTTAATTCGATATTTTTGTACTTACCTGTTTGTAGATAGGAATTCGATATTTTTGCATTCTATATTTTTTCTTCGATATTTTGGTAATTCTATATTTGTGAATTCGATATTATGACAGTGATCCTCTTTCATGGGGAGGCGCAGTGGGCAAACAGCCCAAAGAATGACACATCTACCCAGATTTGAGTGCTGACACTCACCACACATCTAAGTACCTGCAGATAATACTTCTCCAGCAGACTGTAAGCAAAAGATACAAAGGTCATCTCGCAAGACATTGATGTCCTAAATGTGTATGAAGTCCTCAGTACTGCATTTTTCAAGGATGGTCCTTCGACCACCAAACTAGAGACTGATCAATATAACTCTGCAATGTTTCATACTGGATACCCAGGGATTCGTTTGTAGAAAAATAAGTGCCAGGGTCCAGGGTATATCTCAGGAGTCCACTTCTGCCTTCAGTGCTGAAGAATGCCACCACTCCACCACACTCCTTTTAATGGGATCAGTTAAGCTCCTTATGGTGGCCTAAAGTTGTGTGTGTGTATATATATATATATATATATATATATATATATATATATATATATATATATATATATATATATATATATATATATATATATACATATGCACATGCATACACACACACACATACACCCTGCATTTTCAATTGATAAATGTTCCGCTGTTGTCCTGTTCTCAATTATAGTAAAACAGCGCCAACATGCAGTGGACAGTCATGAACAAGTGCCGGTGTTGAGAATTAATTATCCCAGCACCAGCAAACACCTCTATTAATTAAGCCCTTCAGAGTCCACAGCTGTGACATTTTATATTGCTGTAAACAGCAGTTGCTAATTTACCCAGCTCATTGGCGCTCATGTTACCTACCCCAGAATAAATAGGGGTTAACTCAGCAGTGCCAGTGGCTGTACGCCACAATATCACCTTCAGGAATATTGCCTCATATAAATATTGTGCCCAAAAACAATTTCAAATATATCGTCCAATTGGGCATAGATTATCTAGTATTAACTCACTTGGAGTAGTATTTTTGTAAACGATATTTAGAACACCATATTTATGTCAGACAATATTCTGATACTACACCTGGTGGGGTGTTCAAGCCAGGGCCGGGCGTCTAGTGTGGAGCAGCCGCAAACACCCTGGGACAGAAGGTATCCAGATGGGTGAGATACAACTATTGTTTGCCAAGTGTAAAAGCACAGCACCAGTCTGAGTCAAGCCAAAACAAAAGGGCATTTGTACAAGGCCCTATCGCCATGGGAACATCACTTTTTGTGACCTTTCCGTGGCAACAGGGGCTTCGCCTTTTTTTACAAGGCAGCGTTAAGCCATTTAACGTGGCTTAACTCTGCCTTGTAAATGAGGCCCCCTTACGGGGTGGGCAGTGGGTGTTGCAGGGGGTGTTTCACCGCAACACCCATTCATTTTGTCCCCTATTTACAAGGGCAGTGTAGTAGGAGGGAAAAACTGGTCTTAACTTGGCAAAACGAGGATAAATGCTTTATTACTCCTCGTTTTTGCTTCTTCCATGTGTGCTACCTTGTGCAGCACAAGTGGAAAAAACAAAATGCCTTGGATTGTTTACATGTAGGAAGGTGTCCCTTCCTGCGCATAAACAATCCTTTAAAAAATGGCATTTTGTAACTTCCATGTGTGCTGCATTAAGCAGCACACATAGAAGTGACAAAATCTCATTTCAGGATTGTTTATGTGTGTTCCTACACATAAACAATCCTCCCTTGCACGCAGACATCCTTGCTCAGTGGTGCAAGGGTGCCTGCGTTGGTGTTACGCTGCCAAGTGTAGCGCCAGCGCAGGCGAAAACGCAGTGCTCCATCATATCCTTGTAAATATGGAGCAGCCTTGCGTTTCTGAAGTAGCGGAGTGAGGCATTAAGCCATGACGGCTAACACCCCATCCCGCCACTTCTTTGTAAATATCCCATTAAGTGTGTCTGATTGGCCTTTGATAGAGAATTTTCTAAAGGGTACACAATGAAACAAAGCAGCTGTTATCGCAGCTAGAAGTGGATGTAACAATAGACCGCTCTACCTCATTGAGAAAATGTGTTCAGGTAAGTAGTACATTCAAGGCAGAAATCAAACTGATTTGTATGGCCAACTAAAACTGGTTGATCGGCTTGTCATCGTTTACATCACAAGTCACCAGTGCACTTCAAATTTTCACGTAAATTAGTGTCGAGATCTCAGGGCATGTCTTACTACAAATGTTTGTGTCGTTTTTCAAACTCCGAACTTATCTTTTCAGTTTCCAAACGTAGGTATAAAGTGCTAACATTTTTATGTACTGTCTAGGGAGTGTATTGACTGTCTCACTTCCCTCTGTTTTATCTCCAAAGATTGGAGTTTAGAGCCACGGAATCAGAAGTGTAAGCCTCCTTTTAAAATTCCCAGGAGTAGTAGTAAAAATAACATGTATTGATCACAGTAAATGTAGGTCAGTGGTGTCCAATATTGGTCCACAAAGGGCAGACCTGCTGGGTTTCACTAAACTGGTCAGTGCCTTCTGGAGGTTTTAGCTTGCTCCTGTGCGCTCGCACTATTTTTTGCAGCGAACGTCACGTAATTACACTGTGTAATTTTGGGCATTCTGTGTAATGACTGTAATTCAAAATAACCAAAATTGCACAAAATGTTGCAAGATAATTGAAAATTCCTCCGGGTCTACAGGATAGCTTTCTTTATGACAGGGGGGGGGGGGCTAATTCACGAATAAATCCCCAAAGTCTCCATGGTTACTCAAGAAGCGTTTGATGGTCTATTTGCAACATAAACGTTGAGCTCTTTTTTAATTTCAGCTTTATACATTTTCGTCCCCTAACCCTTTTTTCGGATTTAGAATCCTTTCCCCAAACCTTTTTATTCATTTTTAACAAGCTTAGCTAAGATTTTTTTCCAACCAATATTATACCAGGGTTCTTCAGGCCTTAATGGGAGAATTTTAATAGCTTTCACCGGGGCCATAGAATCTGAGGCAGAATAAATACAATGATTAAAGTTGCTTACTTCAGGGTCCATCTTTCTCCCTAAAATAGGGTTTGTTCGATAACTCCTCCAGCAAGGCATGGGTTGAAATTTTAGGCTATGGTCTGTCTAAAGGATGTTTATCACTGTAGCCTAGAAACATCAAGGTCCCACCCTCCTCATTGAAAATGAATTCTGACACAAAACTCTTTCTGTATGTGCTTGCATCAGGTTCTATAGGTACATTACCCAGCAGTCTGAGTCGGCTGTAGAATACTGTACATTGCATGCAATCTATGGCTCAGTTGTCAGAGGGCTCTCTCAAGTGTATGAAATCTGTACAGGTGCCGCTGTCAAACATGTTCTTACAGTGTCCTGTGGCCATACAACATCAGTAGCAAGTGGGAAACTCGACATCGGCCCATATCTGCATGCAAACTTGGAACAGGATACAATCCTAATCCTGCTATGAGGAATCAGGCGTTCATCCTTCTGATGTTGATAAAAAAAATTTAAGCGGGGTAGCTCCTAATAATAAAATGCCAGGAGGCTTTTCAGTTTGTGTTGTTCCCTGTATGCATAATTTACATAATTTGTGCATATGAGACATGGCCAATGTAGATCGAGGAAGGCTGATCCATTGCCCGATTTTCAGAACATACATCCAAACAAAATGTATTTTCACGTTATTAATGTAAATGCAGTTCGTTTAGGTTCATTTAGTATCCGAAAGCTTAGGTATAAGTTATACAAAGCAGTAATGTAGCTAACCATTATGTGCCCAGTAAAGGCACCTGGACGTTCCTGGCATGAATACAGTTGTCCTGGGAGGAGGGCAAAAACTGAAAATTGTTTGTCTCTCAAAAACTTGAATTTTTGGTGGACCCATTAGTGCCTATGGCACCGCCTGTGCAATCTATTTAACCTATGCTTTAGCGAGAGCCCTCATTACATATAGCGCACAGGGCCAGCCTCTGATTAATGACTATGCTCATAACAGACGGCACTAGGCACACATTAGCTATTCTGCGCATGTGGAGGTTTCTGCCTGGGCTTTTGTAAATGATTGTTTTGACACTTGCCCATGTGCCTGGACATATTATGTTTGTGCCAAGGCCAATGATGTTTCTGCTCAGCAAACGGTGGTTGTGCATGTGATGCTGTTGTGAGTACTTCAGGATTTATTTTGCAGTATGGTTACTGTCACTGGCCTAGAGTAGCTGTGTGTTATATACTACGTTTCTTTCCCCCCCTCCCTGTATTTCCTGTTGCCATCTCAAGTATAGATTACCCTTTACGTTTTATAGATTTTCCCTTCCCCCCTCCCCCTACCACTGTTGGTACTTTCCTACAGTTTGCCCAGAGTGTACCTTAGAATGTTAGAATTTTGAAATGTGAAAAGAAGCTGCAGTAGTATGTTGAGGCAGGCTGTGTGAAGGTAGGAATGGAGGTTGTAGAGTGGACAGAGGAGATCTAATAAATACTGGAACTTTCCTGCAAAGAGTTTCTTCATTACAACACTGGCGATGAGGGTGGGATGCCTTTACTTTTTCAAAAAGTTAAGATTCACTCCTTCAGCCATGACAGACTCTTATTCAAATTAGCCATAACACTTCTCAGGACTGCTCTATACTGTCCTACGGCCAATGGCCTTGTAGAAAGAATCAATAGGATGGTTAAAGAAAACATTCAACTTGCATGTGTCAATCATTTACCAGTGGAACAGGTGTTATAAGAAATGTTGTGGGGGGACCATACTACCCCTAACCAGGTCAAAGGACTCTCCCCATTCTCTTCTTTCAAAAGAAGGAAACCTAGTCCCAAATTCTTCCCCAATTGGATCGACGGAGGAGAAAGAGTGGAACATGATTTAAACATGGTAAAAGACAAGATTGCCTCTCACCAAACCAAATGCAAGTCTTACTATGACCAGAAACATGGTGTCAAGACTCAGAAATGGGCAATAGGGGATTGGGTATTCATGAAGAAAGCCATTGGAGTAAGTGTAAGTGATTCCAAACTTTATGAACCCAAAAAGGTTGTAAAGGTCAAACATAACGTAGTTGTTTTGGAGAATGGACAAAGGTGGAGTATGGATAGACTAGCTAAATGTCCACCTCCAGTTGACAACGCAACTGGAAGCACCCTCACCACACCAGTTACCCAACGAGACCAGGTCAAAAGACATATCGTGGCACCAAAGTGGCACAAAGACTATGCAATGAAATCATAATTTCTTGGGTATGTGTCAAGTATATCTTCTTCTGTACAAGCTCGTAGTGTAATTTCTTGTGTTCGAGATTCAAATCAGCTGAAGTGAAAAAAATATATATGGCGGGACGCACAATGTGTGCATTTTGACGTGCTACGTTTGTCGTCCAGGCTGTAACGTCAAACACTTGCCTGGATTCCGCATTCCAAAGCAGTGACAGGCTTTCAAGTAATGCTCGCCTGTAATTGATAGAGCAGTCCCTACAGCCCCTCCCAACTTCACTATCAGCAAAATTTAGCCAGAAAGCCAGCTGAAATCTGAAAAACGGCTGTCCTATATGCTGGAATGGATGTCTTCCGCTCAGGATTTCCACAAGGTCCACAGTGAACACGGCTCACCGAAGACTCACAGATGGGCTCCAGATGCCTTAAAAAACACCACAAATCCCATTCTGCTGCTAAAATGTAGTGGGTAAGTGTTGGACTTGGCGCGTTTTGCAGGGTCATCCCTGAACTTTTTGCCTCCTTCCTGTATTGTTTCTGACCTGTTTTTGTTGGTTTTATGACTCTGGGCATAAAACCACTGCCCAATGCTAAAGTGCATATGCTCTCTTTCTAAATTGATGTAATGGATTAGTGATTCCATGATTGATTATTTCATTTACCTGTCAGACCCTAGTACAGTGCACCACGTGTGCCCAGGGCCTGTAAATCAAATGCTGCGGGTGGATTTGCAGCACTGATTGTGCCACCCACAGAAGCAGCTTATAAAATGTGGCTCAGGGCTGCCATTGCAGAGCCTGTGTGCAGTCTGGGACTGCCATGTTGACTTGGCAAGTGCACCCACTTACCAGTCCCTAAACCTTCCCTTTAATACATGTTAGTCAGCCCTAAGGTAGACCCAAGGTACCCCTGTGGGCAGTGTGCATTGTATGTGGAAGGTAGGACATGCCCTGATGTGTGTGGCATGTCCTGATAGTGAAATACTACCAATTTCGTTTTTCCCTATTGCAGAATGGGTAGTTTGTTTATAACATCTTATAAACATAACTGACACAGGGAACGAGATGTGAATATAAAGTTTAGTATGCCTGAACTCAGAAGGTTAAAGTGCATCTTTTTGTGTGGGTGATTTTAACATTCTGTGCTTGAAAATACCACTTTTAGAAAGTAGGTATTTTCTTGCCTAAACATCCAGTGTGCCTCTGCTAGGTTTGTTGAATGCATGTCTGATTTGTGAGTGATAGGGGCTCGGAGAGGGCAGCGGCTCCGGCAGTCTGATGAGTCAGGGCTGGACTGAATGGACCTGGATTAAATTTAGAATAGTGGAGGAGATTTCCTTTCACCTGCCTGGCCCAGGTCTGCTTTCAACAATGATGTCTCCACCTCCTGCCAGGAAGCTGCACCAGGGTGGACAGAACTGGATTTGGCTGGGTATGGACACTCTCTGTCTTCAGAGACAAAGGATTTGTGCATATGAAAAGGGGGACCCAGACCCTGGAACTTAAGATCACTTCTGGGTAATCAAGAGGAAACCTTTGCCAAGGAGAAAAAGGACTTTTTCTGTTTGCTTTGTCACCTGCTTGAAGAAAAAGATCTCCAAGGGCATGAAACTAAGCTTGCCTCCTATTCTGAAGCCTCAGGAACACAAAGACATCACCCCTTCTGTCTCTCTGCTTCTGGAAGTACTGTTTCAGCTGCTACAGAAGGAAATTGCAACACCGACACCGACAAGCGATGCCGTAACCTGCACCGGATCCGTGATCGCTACTCCGTCTTGCGACGTAGGCACAATGACCCGCTGCTGTGCCGCTTCGACTCCGAAGCCGACTTCCTCATCGCGGAGCCGATCCTCGACGTGGGTGATCGCGAATCCATCGACATCGCGCCCTCGTAAGGAACAGTGGTTTCGGTGCTGTTGTGACGTCACCTCCCGACGCAGTAAGGAACCGTCGTCTTGCCTCCCCTGCTCTGTAATAAGGAACAGAGGCTCCACCTCTCCTGAGGTCATAAGGAACCGACCCCGTGCAGCGTCTATGAAGCTACACCTCCCTGATGCCGTGATCTGTCTTTGTTTTCATCATCTTCCAAGGTACTGTTCTTTGTGGGCCCGACGCCGCACACCTCTCGGTCGACACCATACTTTGGGATTTTTACCGGTCACGACGTTGTTATAACTCCAAGTGGAGTTATTTGTTGCTACAAGCTTCATTTAAGTGCATAACCTATTATTGAGAATAGTTTGATTACTGTACTGTGGATTTTTGTCGTTTGGCCTTGTTTTGGTTTATATACAGATTATTTATTTTTCTAAACTGGCGTGGTGTCCATTTGTAGTGTTTTCACTGTTTTACTGTGTGTTTTCACAAATGCTTTACACACTGCTCTGAGATAAGCCTGTCTGCTCGTGCCAAACTACCAAGGGGGTGAGCAGGGGTTATTTTAGGAGTGTATCCCCCTTACCCTCACTAGAAGCAAGGGCCCCTATTTGGACAAAGGTGCAAACCATTGCCAACTGGCGACCCCCCTTTCTAACACTGGTGGCAGCGGTGGGATTGGTGTACACTATTAGTGAGTGCAGACCATTACGCAACCACATCCTGTTTTTTCTGTTTTATGGCGTCCTCCTGGAAGTATTTTTGATACTAGGACTCTGGTTTGTTGTTGCAAAATGGAACTTAACTTCTGGCACATGTTCATCTACACAATGAAGGTGCTACGTGTGTTCTGCAAGGAGAGGGGGTTGCTTGTGAAGAGAAGATCCATGGAGGATCTAGAGGCATATTTCATTATGAGTTACCCCACTGGGGGCCAACACTACCAGCTGAGTTTGAGGAGGAGGGGTTCTCTGAAAGTGAGAAAGAAACAGAAAAAGTTGGCTGGCTTCTGGCTTGTGCGCAGAGGCTGAGAGAGCTTGATGAGGAGCTATTGAGGGCCTTAACCCAAGAAGAAGAAATGAGTGCAGCTCAGGAAGTGAGCTTGACTGAGTTGGAGGTGGAGTCCAGCTCAGATGGTTGCAGCAAAATAGTGTTATCTAGTGCTGAGGGAGCAGTACACACAACCAGAGATGTGGCGCCGGACTTGAAGGAGGGGGTTAACGTACACCAGCGGGTTCAAGGATATGAGGTAGCTCCAGTGGTGCACAGTGTCCCTGAGGTGGAATGGGTAACGGGCACAGGGGTTCATATACCTAGTGGTGGGCGGAAACCTCTACTGACTCCAGATAAGAGGTGCAGGGAGAGGCGTTCCCCCATTGTTGAAGTCCTGGTGTGTGAGTGTGAAGACCGCCCAGAAGAGTGTGGGTTGAGTGACAGAGACACTGTCAGATACTGTCTTGCCAATCTCTGGAGAGTGGTGTGGGGGGCACTGGATGGTGAGGTGAAGGATAGGGTGGGGCTGAGTGATTCAATTGTGGGAGAGCATATTGTCAGTCCCTGTTTTCCAGAGCTATGCCAACACCTGTTGGAGGGTGAGTTCTCTCACCCCAGGGAGCTCACCCGGGAGGCCAGAACTGGTTTTGGCTGGGTACAGACACTCTCTGCCTTCAGAGACAAAGGATTTGTGCGGGTAAAAAGGGGGACCCAGATACCAGAACTTTAGATCACTTCTGGGAAATCAAGAGGAAACCTTTGCCAAGGAGAAGAGCTTGAGAAGCTGAGGAGGAATACTGCCCCTGTGCTGTTTGCTGTCTGGGGTTGGCCTGCAGTGGCTACTTTCTGCCAAGGAAAGGAGAACAAGGACTTTGCTGTTTGCTTTGTCACCTGCTTGAAGAAAAAGATCTCCAAGGGCTTGAACCTGAGCTTGCCTCCTGTTCTGAAGTCTCAGGAACAGAAAGACGTCACCCCTTCTGTCTGTCTGCATCTGGAAGTGCTGTTTCAGCTGCTACAGAAGGAAATTGCAACACGACGAGCAATGCAGTAACCTGCACCAAAGCAGTGATTGATGCGACGTAGGCACAATGACTGGCTGCCATGCCGCTTTGACTCCGAAGCCGACTTCATCATTGCGGAGCTGATCCTCGACGTGGGTGATCACGAATCCATAGACATCGCACCCTCGTAAGTGTTGGAAAATGGATTATTAGTAGGGGCAAATGTAGGTCTGCCACTGGCAATAAGGCCACTAACACATGATAGGACTCAGCATAGGTCTTAGAAAATTATTCCTATGCTCCACCCTTGGTAGCTTGACTGCGAGCAGGCAGGCTTAACTTCAAAGACAGGTATGTAAAGCATTTAAAAGCACCAATTCAGTAAACAATTAAGACACCACACAATAAAACTCCATCACCTATTTATCAAAATAGGAAATATTTGTATCTTTAAAATGACACCAAAACAACAAAAATCCAATGTAGGGAACCGGAGATATGAATTTTCAAGGATTTAGCATTATATAGCACTTAGAAACATATGGCACCTTATTGGGATATCTGGTCGTGATAGACCGGCTCAAAGTCAAAGTTTCAGGCTGACTGTGATGGATCCCTGAGTGGCTACCACTTGCGGTAGGTCCTGGTCACAGTTTTTACCTTCGGATTTAGAAACCTTTCTCAAGCTTTTCTTCCCGGGGTCCCTCGAAGCTCTCAGCCAGTCCGGATTCGGTGATGGTTCACATAATAGCCTTCCAATGAGCTCCCGGTCAAACTTATGGAAGTCCGACCTCCGGAGCGTTTCAGCGGGGCAAACCCAGGATCCAGTCCGACACGCAGTTGAAGGCAGACGGCTTGGCCTCTGCGGTTGCTCCAGGTCACCTTTTCTTTGTTCGTACTTAGAAATTTTTACAAAGCTTTTTCTCGCGGGGTCCCTCGATGCTCTTCACCAGGCCGGATTTGGTGAGGGTTCGCTGTCCTTGGATTTCTTCTACTCCCGGTCAAACTCTGGAAGTTGGACCTACAGAGATTTTAGCGGGACGAACCTGGATGGCTTGGCCGGCACGCGATTGAAGGCAGGCGGTGGCTGGTCCGGTTGTGTCGGTCCCTCGACTTGGCTTTGTTTTCAAAGTTGCTCCAAAGTTCTCCAAACGCCTTGAATTTCTTCTTGAAGTTCCTCAAGGGGTCCAAAAGGGTCTTAAACTCACTTCAAGGGTCTGGAAGCGTCAAGATGGTCCTTGAAAGTTGAGGACTTCAGTTCCCACAATCCACTTGGACAAAACCCTTACAAATATACTGGTGTTCTCCAGGTTGGGAATCCTTGGTGGTGATGGTCCAGGTGAGCTCTGTTAACCTGTAGCTTGTAGGGAGTCCACTCTTTAGTTCTTTAGCAGCAAGGTAATCCACAGGGCTGTAGTTTCAGCTGGTGTAGTCTTCAGAGGACAGGCCTTAGAACTTTGCACCCCAACTTCTCAGGATGGCAACGTCTTGCTTTCTTATGTTTCAAGCAGCAGATCTGAGAAGTTCTGCCCCTCTCAGATACTTATTCCAAGTTCTCTGGGTCAAGCAGGTCACTGCTGACAAAGGGGAGCAGGGCAACTCCCCTAGAATATGATCGCGTCCTGTAGAGTGTGGCATTAGGTTGTCCAAGAGTGCACCAACTCCCGCAAATTCATAATGGTTGATTTTCCAGCAGGGAGGTAAGAACTGGCTAAACACACCACTACAATGGCTTCCTTTCCATAAACACTCCCCCTTGCATCTGTGCATTCCTTCCATAAGCCTAGCTCTGGCTGAGGTGAAACATTAGAAGTTGTAAATGACACTAAGGCCTCCTCTTCCCTTTGAAGACCATGGTTTACGACTCCTCCCCCTGCTCTGGCATTCCAGTGTAGCAGCACATTGCCCTACCAGCAGAGCTGGTTATCCCCAGGGGCTCTTTATCACCTCTTCAAGGCAGCCTGGCTAATCCACTTAACTTTGACCAATCAAGACAGACCACTGGAAGGCTGAATCTGAACTTCAAACAAAAAAGTCTTATAACTTCTTGTTTGTACACTTTAGGAGAATTGCAACCATATCATATTCTTGAGTTTATTAATACCATTCGGGTAAGTCTTGAATGTTACTTCTAGCCCTCTACTATCAAGAGTTATTAGTTAATAACTTCCTACCATGTTAACCTATGTAGCAGGGGATTTGCAATGGGAAAAATGACTTGGGCCATTTTTCCAGCATCAGGGCTTACAAAAACATATTTTATAAGTACGTTGCTTATATCTACAGGACCCCACCCCATGGGACAACTAGGGGAGACTTTAGGGGTTCTGATTCTGTAGAAATGTTGCTGATCCTCCCTTCACAGGGCTCCTAGCATCAAAGTCGAATTTGGGCAGCACTTTATCACAATGTGGGGAGTCAAATGTGAAATTTCATGTAACCCGGGGCATATAAAACTCATTTTAAAGGGGTCTACCTCATAAATACTGGACCGGCCATCCCTGGGACACATAGGGGAGACCCCGGGGGTTCCAAATATGCCAATACATTGCATGTTATCCATTTTTAAGTGACCCAAACCCCAAACTCGAGTTTGAGCACAATGTGCTTTTTAAAAGCAGTCCTGCCACCCAGGGCTACTTTCAATTGCAGAAAAGCTGCTGTCCTCCAACCTGCCATGCCCTATTGTGGGCTAGGGACCTCTAGGTAGTTGTAATCCCCCTGCCCTAATATTATAATAGAGTCTGATATGGTAGGTCATGCCAACCACAGGGGTACCCCAACCCTTAGTGCCCTAGTGTATGTAGGTGTTTTCACTGTATTCTAAGTGTGTCTCTTTCAGCATAGCACTGGCCCTGGGCCTGGTCAGGCAGAGCCCAGGGTAAGTCAGAGTCAGTTACCACCAGTACCATTCAGCAAAATGTTGGGGGTTACCCAGGGTACAGGATGACTTTGCAACAGAAAGGAACAGTGGTTTCGGCGCCATCGTGATGTCATCTCCCCGACGCAGTAAGGAACCGTCTTCTCACCTCCCCTGCGCTGCAGTAATGAACAGAGGCTGCACCTCCCCTGGGGTCGCAAGGAACCGATGCCACGCAGTGCTTATGAAGCCGCACCTCCCCGACGCCGTGAACTGTCTTTGTTTTCATCATCTTCTAAGGTGCTGTTCTTTGTGAGCCCGATTCCGCGCACCTCGCGGTCGCGACTTACTTTGGGAATTCCACTGGTCACGACGTCGTTATTACTCCAAGTGGAGTTATTTGTTGCTACAAGCTTGATTTAAGTGAATAACCTATTATTGAAAATACTTTGATTATTGTCCTGTGGATTTTTTTCGTTTAGTCTTGTTTTGGTTTAGATAAAGATTATTTATTTTTCTAAACTGGTGTGGTGTCCATGTGTAGTGTTTTCACTGTATTACTGTGTGTGTTCACAAATGCTTTACACACTACCTCTGAGATAAGCCTGTCTGCTCTTGCCAAGCTACCAAGTGGATGAGCAGGGGTTATTCTAGGAGTGTATCCCCCTCACCCTGACTAGAAGCAAGGGTCCCTATTTGGACAAAGGTGCAAACCATTGCCAATTAGAGACCCACATTTCTAACAGGAAGGAATCAATAAAGAATCCACACAACTCTGGTGTGTTGATTGAAGGTGTTTAATAGATACAAGTGTGAATGGTAGAGCCTATCCTCTAGGGTCCGTCACATCCTGTGGTCCCGCAGTAACTGCCAACTAGGGGTGGGCGGAAAATCCGTTCCGCTCGCGGATTTTGCGGATTTTCGGGAAATCCGCAATCCGCGAGATTTGCGAATCTCCCGCAAAATCCGCAAATCCGCGAGCAGCGGATTTTGCTCGCACTGCTCGCACTGTTCGCGTGAGTTCGCGTGAGTTCGGCCCCGCGAATAAGTGCAAAATTGCAGAAATACGATCTTAGCAAAACTGAAAGTATCTACTTACCAGGTTCAAAAGTTCAGGCTCATCATTAGTAGCCATTTCCTGTAGTGCTTCCTGAGGGGCCCCTCCAGAGTTCAGTTGCCAGTTGAAACTATTATGTGACCCTGCTCTGAACCTCAGAATAGTTACACATATGCCACAAAGGTCCTGAATTACAGCTAAGGGAGACAAGCAGGAGCCAGGCTGGAAGTTAAAATCCATTAATCAGCCCCTAATTCATTATTGTCAGTTGGGGCAGGGCAGGTGTTGTAACTAATTTTGCAACAATGAAAGCACTTAGCAAGTGCAAAAGATCACTAATCAGGGCGCACTAAGGAAGCAGGTGCCAGCTAAAAAAATATTCTGTGACACATTAATCAGCCCCAAATTAATTCAGGTCACTTGAGGCAGGGAAGGTGTGCTTTGCTTTGCCGAAAATAATGTACACTGGACAACCAGAGGGTGTGGTGATGAAACAGAGGGTGGCATGGGTGGGCCAGAGGGTGGCATGAGTAGTCAGAGAGTGGCAGTGGTGACAGAGAGTGGCAGTGATGAAGAAGAGTGTCCCAAACAGGCTGGATACGTAGAAACAACAAGTTTGCGAAACTTGCGACCCGACAGGTAAGTTCGCAATTTGCGAAAGTGTACAAAACCCTCGCGAACTGGCAGAAACACGGGCGAACACCAAAAAAAAATCCGCAAATTCGCGGGAATTCGCGGATTTTGCGGATTGCGAATCCGCAAATCCGCAAAATTCGCGAACGCGAGATCCGCAAAATTCGCTCATGCTTACTGCCAACTCGGCAAGCCCAGGAGTACTGGCCAGGAACACAGAACACGGAACCACGCTAGGAAGATGCTCTCTGGAACGTGAGTACATGAGAAAGTAGAACATGACATATGAAAGTAAACAACAGTGTATACTAGAACTGAATACATGTAAATGCAACTGTTCAATATCACAGGTGGTACATGTAGGCTTAATTTTTAAAAACTGTTTCAATATTTCTCATATTTTACTTCAGCCCTAATATAGGCTCTTACTCATGCTGTGCTTTAAACCATGCATAGCCACTGGAGCTTACCTTGTAAAGTGTAGCTGATATTAAATATAAACAATAATACTTAGGGAGGATGTGTTTATAGACAACTTTGATGTAATAGCCAGGCATGGTCTAAAACGACACATGGTTATAGGAAATCAGGAAAATACACGTATAAAGATAAAGTTCCGGCAGCCCATGTTTTTCCAAACATTTTTTATTGAAGATAAAGATTAGCAACAGGATACAAGTGAAAAGGGCCCAGAGGATCAGCACCAACTGACTCTGGAGTTCCAATAACGTTGTCATTACATTTATAAGCTACATTACACATAATACAGACACCTCAGTAAGTAGGTAACTTAAACATTATATTTAACACTGTATAGGTTAGGCTACTAACAAAACACCACATAACTCCCCTCTTTCTAAACCCCACCAAACTTTTTCAGAAGAAAGAAAAATATATATACACATATATACAATTTAATCATAGAATTTGCTGGGAACTCTTCTGATTCTGGTACTCTTTTGTGGAATGTGTTTGTACCAGTCTCCACTTTGCTTGTCCACATCCAATTCAGCATTATTCTTCCTAATCTTAGCCAAACAAGACATATTCCACCATTCCCCTTTGCCGGTTATCACCGCCTGACCCTTTATGTCAGTGATGCAATTTATTTTAATTTCGATTTTCCTTTTTGCAAAAACAACAGATCCTTGACACAAACAAACTCACCCAATGTGAAACCCACTTCTCTTCTCAGCCTTTGCTTACCCACTTTTTAACATCATTTACGACTGAGTTTATCACTGGTACACTTGGCTTTGTTGGATTAACTTATCACATTACACTCACTACCCAAAGCTTTGTTTTTCCAGAATGGGATCAAAGTTGAAAGTGGTATAGATCCAGAAACAGAACGTGGAATGGTCCTATATACCCAAACCACATCCCTAATAGTTGCTTCACACTTGATGATCGCATTTATAGCACTCTGGAAACATTGTGGATACTTTACCTTTTTATTACATGTAAGTCACCCCTAAGGTAGGCCCTAGGTAGCCCTAAGGGCAGGGTACTATTACTATGTAAGTAAAAGTTAGGACATGCACCTTTATCTTATACAAGTCATGGTAGTGAAAAAACAGCCTATTTCGTTTTTCACTGCTGTGAGGCCTACACCTCTCATAGGTTAGCATTGGGAATTCCATAATACACTTTTAAACTGTAATTCCTGATCTGAGAGGAGTAGCTTTTCCATGTCTCATATGTTTGGAATGGTAGTGATAAATCCTACGTAATGGTAAGGTTGAATTTAACTTTACTATTGTAGAAATGCCACTTTTAGGAAAGTGGACATTTGTCTACACGTACTGCTCTGTGTGCCTGATAGCCTGTCTCCAATTCACGCCTGGGCTGGGATGGGTGACAGCTACCTCTGTCCATTCCCTCTAGACAACCACAACACAGGACACTCAACTGCATCTACATTCATTTGCATACTGATAGGTCTTCCTGGGCAAGTGGAAAGAGAGAATCTAAAATTTCGCGTGAATAGTGTCCTGTCCCCACACAAAAAGGCTAATTTACTCCCCATTGTTAGGCAAGCAGACAGGACTGGGCTCAAAGAGGAACATGTGCATTTCAGAGAATTCTTTTCAAGTCACCCCACATCAAAGGCACTTTTGGGTATAAGTACCGATTTGGAACTAGACACTTCTGGCTCCAAATTTGCACACTGCCAGTAGGACTGCAGTGCTGCCAGGAGGGACTGTCACTTTGCTAACTGCTTTGCTGTGCTGGCCTACTGCTTGCTTCATTCTCTGCTGCAGGAGGGACTGCCACTCTGCAACTTGCCTTGTGTACTGGCCTGCTGCTTGCTATCTCTCAGCTCTGCTATTTGTGTTCTCCAAGGGCTTGTTAACCTCATTGCTGCTGTTGACATTTTCCTCCTGTGCTGGGCCCCAATGAAAACGGGTTTGGTCGTGACGGAACCATTCCGTCATCAGCACAGCTCAACCGTGTCTGATGACGGAATGTTTCCGTCACCAGCATCGAAGGGGTTAACTTGCCCCATGTTTACGAATCTCAGGGCCATAAAAGACTTCAAATTCCTCTGACCAGCATACAATGGTTGAGCATTCCGCTCCGACCTGCGTCTGCTGACTACGAGGACTCAGTGCTATGTTTTGCTGACCAGTGGCTGAATTCATGCTGATTAAATTCCCTGCCATGGTCACAGCAGCTGCAGCGCCTTTCAGCGTGGCTCCACCATGACACATTGCCCTGGTGACCAGGGGCGTGTTCCAAAGTACGAGGCTCATCAACCATATCTGCATGGCGGAGCCGCATGGTGCTTCCTGCTTCAGCCGCTGCTGAAGTGGTCCCAATCAACTGACTACCCAGGTCCCTCTCACGTGGCACGCTGACAACCCCCGCAGTCCGACTTCTGGAATGACCTGGAAGCTGCAGGTTCCCGTACCTCAACACAACTTCAAGGTACTGTGTTTTGCAGACTCAAGCTCCCTCGCGGGAGACTCCCCTGCAACAGACCATGGCCTGAGTGGCCCCCAGTCCCCTTTCCCGTGCCTTTGTGGTTTGAGGGCATTTTTTGTGCCTGTTATTCGGTGGTAGCCTCTAAGGAGGGCCCCCAATCAAAATTCTATTGTTTTCTTCAGTCCAGCGCAACTGCATACAAATAGTGAAATACAAGGAGAGTCCAGGGCACAGTTGTTTACTCTTATGACGCTGAACGTACATATCCTGAAACATGTACCTTGCATTTTTATTACTGGGGTCATGTTTTACTTATAATACAAAAATAATTTTTATAAACTAGTGCGGGTTCTTTTTGTGGTGTATTCATTGTGTTACTGTGTGTGTGTGTGTTGTACGAATACTTTACAGATTGCCTCTTTAGATAAGCCTGACTGCTCAGTGCCAGGCTGCCAGAGGGAGAGCACAGGCTATCTTTTAGTGTGTACTAGCTTGACCTGACTAGAGTGAGGATACCTGCCTGGCTTGGGTGTATACCTCAGCCAACCAAGAATTCCATTTCTAACACACATCCTGCAAATAAATGTTCAGTCACTAAAGAGGTTACCAGGATTTCCAGAGTACTAGCTGCGGTTGCAGAGCACTGAACAGATGATGTAGACTTTTACAGATGATTAAAAAATTACTTTGCAGGTTATTAACTTCATGCTCTAATATACCTGCAAAGGGCACCGGCGTTTGACTTTAATTGATTCTGCCTAATCGCTTTTGCATTTCCAGGAATTAAGCAGGCTTTACTTATATACCAAGAACTGATTCACTGTTCTATTATGCTACATAAATTGTAAGTTTAAAATTCACACTGGCATGTGATGGTCTGTTGTTCTCCAGGGAGGGTTTTATCCATTCTGCTTCAATCACTACCCGGGGAGTGTTTCTGAATTAAAAAGGTAAATTATAATGTTTTGGCATATTAAGAATTTTATTGTATAAACTTTATCTTTAAAAACACCTTGGCAGGAGACTGCATGGAGGAGGGGGTCTCAATTGAGAGAGTTGACAGCTCAGACTAGTGCTGCATTTTGGTCCAGCAATTCTTCTTATTAAACATTATTCATATTTTTCGACTCATGAACGTCCAGTCATCAAAATGTCTTGGTAAGTGAAGGTTGCATCACACACCTTTTGATTTCTAAAGACATCACAACACCCTCCTTAAGCCCTTCCACTCCTCTCCCCAACCCCAACATCCTCCTATTTGCTATTGTGTGACTAGAGGAAGACCAAGTAGCAACAACAACAAAAAAAAGTCAGCATATGGGCCTTTTAGGCCCATATTTGCTATTCTATTGTGCAGATATTCATGATGTGAAGCAATGCAATGGTGGCATCATTCAACTTCCTGGCACTAACAAGTTTCAGTGCTGAAAGTTGAGGCAAGCGTAGTGTCAAAAATGCATTATAATTTCAGGAGCACCTACATACAGTGAAAGTAGGCAAAGGGGGCTTAGCATGGTGTGAGCAGCGTGAAACCCCCTCGTATCTGATGCAATGCCACACCCACTGCAGTAGCATGACCATGTTTTGTGTCAAAACCTAATGTCAAGTGAAACTAGGCACCATCAAGGGGAAGGTGGAATAGCATCTGATATTACCATGCGTGCCATGTCTAATTTCCACAGAATTGTACATTATTGGCCCTTTGCTGGTCGCCAACATAAAACTTATGGTTAAGACAGTGGGCTTATCCTTATGCCATATAACTCTTAGCCTCACACTTAGGAGGCCATTATGATGTAAGGCGTATTACCACCACCCGACCGGCAGTGGCGATCCGCTCGACATCTTTGCCTGCCCGCCCTTCAGTTACCCCCTGCCACATTACAATGGCGGGGTACAGTGGAAAGACCGTCTGCTGCTTTACCGCAGGCAGGCAATCGTTACGATTGCTGCCGTGCGGTCCTGGCCCATAATATGGTGGCGGTGCCTAGCACGATGCCAAGGAAAGGCATGCGGTCTTTTGCATTGGGGGCCCGTTGCGAGACCCCGGGGAGTTGGGGGGGTGAGGGTGCACTTAGGGGGTACACCCCTACATTGGCATGCACAAGGTGGCAGGCACAGCGCAGTGCCTGTCAAGGTGCATGTCAATTCACAACATGCCACTTTTACATTGCGGCAGGTTCTGCTTGCAGCACCGCCTGCCGCAATGCAAATGATGTGGGATGCAACCGCCAGGGTGGCGGTCGAATCCTGATTACCCCCATGGGAAGGCTGCACCTCTGGCGGTCGGTCCTGTTTTCCATGACGGTGGCGGGCGGACAAAGTCCACTCGCCATCGTTATGGGGCCCTAAATGTTTCTTTGTGTGCAAGTGCAGCATTACTTGCAGTAAAAACAGTGCTGCACAATTTATTTACATTCACGCAACACAGCGGTAATCTAGGCTTTAGGGTCCTATTTTCTTTCAGTTTTATTACCCCTGTAATCAGAAATAGTAAAGGCAGTGACATGAGTACCATGGTACAGGCCTGGGCAACATAACAGCAGCAACCCCTGGCTACCACTAAATGATGTTCAGGCACACCACATAGTGAAGTGTCTCTTGTTACTTTCAACCAGCCTTCTCCAAAGAGTAGCTCGTGATCTACTTGTAGCTCTCCAGCTCCCTGTAAGTAGCTCTCCTCTGTGCAGTCCAGTGAACTACATTACAAGTGTGTGCTTGATTGAATTAATATATCAATACCAAAGTTGAAAAGAGTGTATTCAAGATGAAAATGGAAGTATTTTCAGAATTAATAGGCTGATGTTTGGAGAAAAATGGGTGAATTTTCAAAATATATTTAAAGCTGATAATTCAGTGATAAAAATCAAACGGTGTTGGGGAGACTATTACTAGCGTTGTTAACTTGGTGCTAGGCACATTGCAGCTATGGCTTTTATAGATGATCCACCATGTGGAGGCCTTCCATATTGACAAAGCATCTGTTACATTACTGCTGGCAACCGTGCTTAATGCACTGAGATTGCTGCGGCTGCTCATCTTGTTTATGGTGCCCACTAATGTAATTTTGTCTGATTTGGTTACTATTACATCTCAAATAATATTTGAAGCTCCGGAGGATTTTCACTGAACATTAGTAACTTCTCACAAAAGGTTGGGGACCTTTGCTTTAAACAATGTGTGTTAATATTAGTGCCACTGGATTTATGTCATTTTGCTGCCATGGAGTTTTGCCCACTTGACATATAATCCCCCATGTGCGGCATAATTCTGAGATTTCAACAACATGTTTCTATCTCAAACGGACCAGAGGTAACTGAAAAACGCATCACAAGTGGTGCCATGCAGTGGCAGACTCTTAGCATAGTTAACTAATAACCTTTCAGATACTGAGTGCCCTATTCAGTGTTAAAACTGGTATGCCACGTAGGCTGATTGACACTGACTGGCCTAAGGGGGGGTGGGGGACTTTGACAGTGGGATATGCGGGTGTCCCCTCCGAACGCCATGGTGAGAGGTGACTTAAATGAAAACTCCGGATACATGGTGCCCAAATCAGTAACGTGTAGTAATATATATGTGATGCTCCATGGCCTGTGTACTCTCGATATTGTTTATTTTACGATCCTGTCCTGCTTTTTTTTTGCCACTTATTATTGCCAAATATTGTGATGTTTGCCCGTGTTTCTTTTTTCCCTTTGTAATTTTCTTTTAAAATGCCAATAAAATAAATTAATTAAAAAACAGTTTTCTGAAGACCTCCGTGTGCTTCGAAATAAACAAAGCAAAACGAATTTTGTTCAGCAGACGCAGGTCCCCATCAACGAAATCAGCCCCCAGCTCGGCAGCAAGCCAAAACGCCCGGTAGCCAGTCCGGCCCTGGTTGTGCCAGATAATTTGCCTTTTTCGTGGTCCGCTTTAGTCAACCCTCCTGCATAATTTATTTGGTCATACTTTTCGTCACAATTCCAGCAGCTCTAGTTAAAATCCCTCAACAGACTTTATTTATCGCGTGGTAGAACTCAACCATCACTGTTGAATAAAACATTTGCCTTCATTTGCTTTCGCAGGTGATGGCTTGTTTGCTCCCATCACTGAGCTGACCATGTGATACAACCTCAACTGTGACAAAGAGTCACACACCAATAAGACAACCTAAACAGCGACTAAAAAATTCTAAATGAATGTGGAGTAATGAGGCTACTGCCTCGGTATCCAAAAACTCATCACTGTCAGAAGGAATCTGACAGACGAAAACAAGACAGACGTGGCTTGTTTGCTTAGCTGCTTCTCGGCTGCATATTTAAGCCGTTAAAACTAATATAAAAGAAAGGACATCGGCAGCAGGTTGTTGTTTCCACAAATTAAAGGAAAGGTCGAGTGTATGCGACATAACAAGCAATAAAAGTGCACTGAAGTCGGACTGCCCGCGAGGCAGATCGAGCAACAACAAGTTTGTCAGTGAACCCTGGAACAGAGACGCGCTGTTTACTGCATCCGGGGCGCAGGCTCGCTGGAGAGGTCAAGCGCTTCCTGTGTCATCTCCATGAGTAATTGAGGCAATGGAACTCAACGGTGGTCTCATTGCAGCAAAAGCCAACGACTTATGTCATTAAAACAAATAAACACATTATTTGTACCTTGCTTTTTTTCATAACAATATAGATGGACGCTGCACATGTAATGTTTATGACTTTCTGGGAGTGCACGCTCCTGAGCTACAGAGTACAACATGTATAAATAAGAAAGCCTGTTCAATGTATGGTAGCTGCAGAAAAAACACATAATTGGGGTTTCTAATAACAGCATATCAGCATTTGAGTCCATACAACAGAAAGATGTGCAAAAAACAGGACAGAAATATGTTTGCACTATTTTTCTTCTTGTTTGTCTCAATCCATTTTAAAGACTGGGGGGCATATTAACAAGAACCTGGTTAAAATTATCACAGTTTTAGCGGCAGGAAACGGCGGCTAAAACAGCGATAATGGCTTGCTAATATGCGTTATAGAATTCCAATAGAAGCCCAGGTTAGATGTCTTGCACATCTAACCTGGGCTTCTATTGGAATTCTATAACGCATATTAGCAAGCTCATTATCGCTGTTTTAGCCGCCGTTTCCTTTTCACGAGGTTCTTGCTAATATGCCCCTGGGTTATTGTATCAGGACAACAATTAGTAAATGATTGTGGTTCTGTTGCTAAACAATTATAACTAGTATACATATTCATGTCATGCCTGTGAAACTAAATGTTTCCCTACAACAAAGGGCATGTGGTGCAACTGTACTAATCACAACGGATCGACTCATTCATTACTATGGTGCAAAGGTCAAATTCCATGTTTGGTTAGACTTAAGTACCTTTGTTCATATTTACTGCCCATGAAATATAACAGCATGTTTTAAACATACATGCAGATCCACTGAGTGCAATATGGTATTTCCTAACCTTGTTGGGGCTTGGGGCGCCTGCTTGATCACTAAGACATCCCCTCTCGTGAACCATGGACCCTTCCTTCTTCCAAGAATGGTAAGAAATAGTATATTTCACTCTGCATACATACTATATGTCTGCATATATAATATATGCTGCTTAGTAGTAACTTTATGAGCGTCATAGAAATATAAATTATGGCAATCCTAGTCCATGGATAAATCTTGAAACACAAGCAGCTGAATTTGCACTGTTTTTGCCATTGGTATGAAAAGAAATATACCAAAAGGACTGTGAGTCAAACATAGAGCCTACTTTCAGTTTACGAAAGTGGCTGGACTGTATTTCCCCCACCACCTGCAAAAATAATTGGAAATCAATTGGCGCCCTGGTACCATAGCTAATTTCTTTCCCAAAGCAAAGTTTCTGAAATGCTTAATGCACACACGCCCATGGTATGCTTCCTTTACTGCTCACCTGGCATCTTTCATCAGGCACTGCAAAGCCAAATCCCCCTGAAATGAGAGTCTAAGCATTTTATTGTTATTTAATTCTTTATTATATTCGGCTTTATTATATTACTGTGTATTCATTGTAAACCGGGTACAACCTGTGGGTGTATAGTAGTCGAAGGATTTGATGGAATGTTCATTGGCTCAGAGCGCCAGTGGCATCAGCTGGCACCTAGCATGTTTGGGCGAGGAACCTCTGCATGGTGCTGTAATCACACTAATAAATTCGTTTCTATGAGGCATCTTGTCTTTTTAAACTGGCAATGTGCTGCTGGGGATTCACATTTTTGTGTGATATTACCGAGTTTTTGTACAATTTCGTGTTTACAGTTTCCAATGGTTCTCTAGCGCTGTTTAGATGTAATTGGTCTTGTGATGGACTGGGTCAAAAGCAGGTTCCCCCCAAATATTATTGCTTAATGAGTTCCAGAGACTCATCTCTTATCTGTGTACTTGTATCCATAGCTAAATTGTGTCATCAATTTGTGTTGCAATTACCTTTTGTTTTATATGTGGTTTTGCCATCATCTACCCTGATCACATTCTCTTCCCCTGCTGTACAAGCCATTTACTTTGAAGGTCTTTTCTGGCAGTCTGACATGATGCACGACTCAGGGTACCAAAGTGTGGTTTGATATCCCAGCAGTTCTTCATGAGATACCAAGCCACTCAGGTGATGGTGTTCATTGAAATGAGTTGCTGAACCTTGCCACCTCTCCAGCGATTATTCATTTTCCTTTGAGGATGTACTGACATTCATTCTATTAATACTGCCTTGTCTGCTTTTAACGAGTTATGTCTTTCCTGTACTCCCCGCCTTATGGTTGGACCAGTGGGGACAAGCGGGGTGATGTTTGTGGTTTATGGTATGGGGCGATTTATTGGTGAGCATGGTGTGGTGTGTAGCACTGTGGTGTGACATGATATTAAAGGTATATTGCAGGTTTCGCCAACAAGTAGCTCGTGAGATACTGATAGCTCTCCAGCTTCCTGGAGGTTCCTCTCATGTGTCCAGTCCAGTCTACTAAATTAGAAGCTTTTGCTTGACTAAATATATGTATACAAAAATTGAAAAGTGGGCATTAAAGATGAGAATGTGTGTATTTTCAGAACTGATAAGCTGATGTTTGCATTTCCAAAACATATTTAAAACTAATATTTGAGTGATAACTCATGTGGCGTTGGGGAGGCTTATTTTTAATAGTGTGAGCTTGGTGGCAGGGGCCTTTAAGCTATTGCATTTATGTATTACCTATGGAAAGATATTCCAAAGCCTTTTCTTTTTACATTACTGCTGGCAATACTACCTGATGCACTAATGTAATCATCGAGGCTAATTTTACAGGGTGGCCACAAACGTAATCTTGTCTGATGTGGTCACTATTACAACACTAATGATATTAGTAGCTCAGGATGCTTTTTATTGATCGTGGTAGCTCATATTACTGAAACTGTTGGAGACTCCTGGTCCATTGTACTATGGTTGTTGAATGATTAGGTGTGGTATGGTGTATGTAGGCATGCTGGTGGATGTTGTGTTGACCGTGTTGCAGTTTTTGTGGTGTGCTGTTGTAAGTGGATGTACTGTGCTGCTGGGTTAAGGAGTATTGAGTTGTTTGGTGTTGAGTGGTGTCGTCAAGTGTTATTTAGGTTGCTCAATGGTTTTGTGAGCAGTGAAGAACAGTGGCAAGGCGAGGATGTGGGTGAGGTGTGGAGTGTGTTGCAGATGTAACATTTGTGAAACCTGACTCGCTCTCAGCTCTCGAGCCGAGTGGTCGCTCCCCTGTGACTGGTATCGTTGTGCAGCGCTTCCTCGCTATCATTGCCTGCAATCTGCCTCGCTTGCCGCTTTTAACATTGCTGCATTTAAACGCGCCGCTTTTGCTCTGTTTTGATTTGCATAATATTCTGCCAGTGTAACTTTGTCTGTGTTAGCGCGTTATCCCCCAGCGCTCCTCTGCCATTTTGTTTGTTGTTGTGCTGCTCATTGTAAACCCGCCCCGCCTTCCAGCTGAGCCGCCCTCCCACAGACTACTTCCAGCGCTCCAATTCCACTAAGCGCTGTGACTCGCTCTCAGCTCTCGAGCCGAGTGCTCGCTCCCCTGTGACTGGTATCGTTGTGCAGCGCTTCCTCGCTATCATTGCCTGCAATCTGCCTCGCTTGCCGCTTTTCACATTGCTGCATTTAAACGCGCCGCTTTTGCTCTGTTTTGATTTGCATAATATTCTGCCAGTGTAACTTTGTCTGTGTTAGCGCGTTATCCCCCAGCGCTCTGCTGCCATTTTGTTTGTTGTTGTGCTGCTCATTGTAAACCCGCCCCGCCTCCCAGCTGAGCCGCCCTCCCACAGACTACTTCCAGCGCTCCAATTCCACTAAGCGCTGTGACTCGCTCTCAGCTCTCGAGCTGAGTGGTCGCTCCCCTGTGACTGGTATCGTTGTGCAGCGCTTCCTCGCTATCATTGCCTGCAATCTGCCTCGCTTGCCGCTTTTCACATTGCTGCATTTAAACGCGCCGCTTTTGCTCTGTTTTGATTTGCATAATATTCTGCCAGTGTAACTTTGTCTGTGTTAGCGCGTTATCCCCCAGCGCTCCGCTGCCATTTTGTTTGTTGTTGTGCTGCTCATTGTAAACCCGCCCCGCCTCCCAGCTGAGCCGCCCTCCCACAGACTACTTCCAGCGCTCCAATTCCACTAAGCGCTGTGACTCGCTCTCAGCTCTCGAGCCGAGTGGTCGCTCCCCTGTGACTGGTATCGTTGTGCAGCGCTTCCTCGCTATCATTGCCTGCAATCTGCCTCGCTTGCCGCTTTTCACATTGCTGCATTTAAACGCGCCGCTTTTGCTCTGTTTTGATTTGCATAATATTCTGCCAGTGTAACTTTGTCTGTGTTAGCGCGTTATCCCCCAGCGCTCCGCTGCCATTTTGTTTGTTGTTGTGCTGCTCATTGTAAACCCGCCCCGCCTCCCAGCTGAGCCGCCCTCGCCCCTCCCCCTCCACTTTCCATATATGACAGCTGTTCCCGCGCGCAGCGTTTACGCGCAGCGTTCGCGCCCAATTCGCGCCGAAGGTGCGCCAAAGGTAAGCCCGTCTACGCCCGTCCGCGCCTGGACCGCGCCCAGCGCCAGATCCCCTGGCCCTCGCATTTCCCAGCCCTCCCGCATTACCTACGATGCCACCACCCTCCTAGCCCTCAACCCCGGCCGTCCCCCGAACTGCGTCCAAGCCGCTCCTGGACACACCCATGGACCTTTCTCATGCTACTCCTGCAAATTCCTCTGCAACGTCAACCACTCCGCTACGATCACACCTCAGATTCCCGACACCAACCACCTACAATGCATCTTGCTCAACACCCGCTCGGTCCATAGGCACGCCATTGACCTATGGAATCTACTAGACACCATCTCTCCGGACGTCGCCTTCCTAACAGAAACATGGATGAACGCCTCCTCAGCCCCAGACATCACCATTGCCATCCCAGAAGATTATAAGATCATACGCAAGGACCGTACCGGCCACACAGGAGGAGGAATCGCTATCGTCCATAAGAAATCCATCCATATCTCAACCAGCTCTGACGTCAACCTCGCCAACGCTGAACACCTTCACTTCCAGATCCACATCGACCCCAAGACCACACTCAGAGGCAGCCTCCTCTACAGACCCCCAGGACCCCGCGCACAATTTAGTGAGGACATCACGGACTTCATCACTTCACACGCGCTCCCCTCCAAAGATTACATCCTTCTAGGAGACCTCAACTTTCACCTTGAAAAGAACAACGACCGCAACTCCACCTCCCTGCTGGACAACCTCGCCAACCTCGGACTTAAACAACTGGTCACTTCCCCCACACACATCGCAGGTCACACCCTCGACCCTATCTTCACCTCCAGCAATCATGTCTCCTTCAGCCACACCACGAAGCTCCTTTGGACTGACCACAGCTGCGTTCACTTCACCTACAACAAGCCCAAACCCAACAACCACCCCCAACCAACTCTGCAAAGAAACTGGAACAAAATCACCATCGACCAGATCTCCTCATCGCTTCTGCTAAACCCCCCAGCCCATTCATCTAACCCCGACCAAGCCGCCACCAACCTCACCCTTTGGCTATCCAACAGCGCCGACATCCTAGCACCACTGAAAAAACGACAAAGCAAACTTGGCAGCAAGAAGGCCTCATGGTTCAACGATGATCTTAAGAAATCCAAGAAACTCTGCCGCTCCCTTGAGAAGGCCTGGAAAAAAGACCCAACCACCAGCACCAAGGACGACTTCAAAAACGCCACCCGCATACACCATCAACTGATCTGAAAGGCCAAGAAAACCACCTTCAAGGAACGACTAGATAACAACGCCCACAACAGCAAGGAACTTTTCAACATCGTCAAGGAATTTACCAATCCCTCGGCCAACTCTAACGACATCACCCCCTCTCAAGCCCTCTGCGACTCCCTAGCTTCATTCTTCCACAACAAAATTGCAGACATCCACAACAGCTTCGACAACCAACCCGGAGACCAACCCACCCAACCATCTGCTGGACCTTCACCCCCCTCAAACATCCTCAATGACTGGAACACAATCTCCACTGAGGATACCATCCGCCTGATGAACTCCATCCACTCAGGTTCCCCCACAGACCCATGCCCTCACCACATCTTCAACAAAGCAGACTCCATCATAGCACCGCACCTCCGAGACGTCATCAACTGCTCCTTCAATTCCGCCACCTTCCCGGAAAGCTGGAAACACGCTGAACTCTGCGCCCTCCTGAAGAAACCCACAGCTGACCCCACCGAACTCAAAAACTACCGCCCTATCTCGCTCCTTCCATTCCCGGCCAAAGTCATCGAGAAAGCTGTCAACAACCAGCTCGCCGCCTTCCTCGAAGCCAACAAATCCCTCGACTCCTCACAGTCCGGCTTCCGAGCAAAACACAGCACTGAGACCGCCCTCATCGCAGCAACAGACGACATTCGAACCCTATTGGACAATGGAGACACAGTCGCCCTCATCCTCCTCGACCTCTCCGCAGCCTTTGACACAGTCTGCCATAGCACCCTTCTACAGCGACTCAGAAACATCAGAATCCAAGGAAAAGCACTGGAATGGATCACCTCGTTCCTCACCGGAAGAACCCAGAAAGTCCGCCTCCCACCATTCAAGTCAGAGGCCACTGAAGTCATCTGCGGCGTACCACAAGGATCTTCACTCAGTCCCACCCTTTTCAACGTATACATGAGCCCCCTCGCGGCCATCGCCCGCCAACACAACCTAAACATCATCTCCTACGCGGATGACACTCAGCTGATCCTCTCACTCACCAAAGACCCAATCACCGCCAAAACCAACCTACATGAAGGAATGAAAGAAGTAGCCGAATGGATGAAACACAGCCGTCTGAAACTGAACTCTGATAAAACAGAAGTCCTCATCTTAGGTTCCTCCCCCTCCGCATGGGACGACTCTTGGTGGCCAGAAGCCCTTGGAAAAGCACCCATCCCAACAGACCACGCACGGAACCTGGGCGTCATCCTGGATTCCTCACTTTCAATGAACAGACAAGTCAACGCCGTCTCCTCATCCTGCTTCAACATTCTTCGCATGCTCAAAAAAACATTTCGTTGGATCCCCACCGAAACTAGGAAAACGGTCACCCACGCACTGGTCACGAGCCGCCTGGACTACGGAAACACCCTATACGCCGGGACTACCGCTAAACTCCAGAAAAAACTCCAACGAATCCAAAACGCCTCTGCCAGGCTCATATTAGACATCCCGCGCAAAGAACATATCTCTGGTCACCTAAAAAACCTCCACTGGCTTCCCGTCAATAAGAGGATCACTTTCCGGCTCCTAACCCACGCACACAAAGCACTCTACGAAATCGGACCAGAATGCCTCAACTCACGACTGTCCTTCTACACCCCCCCCCGCCAGCTTCGATCTTCCACCCACGCCCTTGCCACTGTACCTCGCATCAACAAGACCACCATGGGAGGTAGATCCTTCTCCTACCTGGCAGCTAAAACCTGGAACTCTCTTCCCACTTACCTTCGCCTGACCCAGAACCACCTAGCATTCAGAAAGCAACTTAAAACGTGGATATTTGACAAGTAACTCCCCACCCCTTCTTAAGCGCCTTGAGACCCTCTGGGTATGTAGTGCGCTATATAAATTCTTTGACTTGACTTGACTTGACTTGTTTTAGATCATGTTATGTTGAGGTTTTATGAGATTTGGAGCAGTCCAATGTTGAACTGCATTGTTTATTGTAGTGCATGAACCTCTGGGAGCATATCAGCATATTACCCCAAAAATGTCAGAGCGCGGAGCTGTGCCAAATTTGGCAGCGCTGCACTCTATTTTTAAAATGCATGGATGCGCCATATTCACAAGAATATGTATTTCCACTAGCGCTGGCATAAAAAAGCTGCCTAGCGCCGCGCAGGTATCCTGCCACCATGTTGCAAGGGTGCCTGTGCTGCAGGGACGCTTGTTTATGTGCTCGGGGGGACACCTTCCTGCACATAAACAATCAATAATGGCAATTTTCGCTTTTTATGTATGCTGCAGAATGCAGCGCACATGGAAAGAACAAAAAACTAGGAGAAATTAATAATTTCTCCTTGTATTGCCATTCTAACTCTTGGGTTGCATGACATTTGTTTTTGGTGCTGCTTCAGCCTTGTAAATCTTGGGCAGCGTAAAAAACAATGGGTGTTGCGGTGGAACAGCAACAGAAAGGGGCATATTTACAAGGTGGCGTTGAGCCACACTAAGTGGCTTAGTGCAACTTTGTAAATATGGAAAATGGCACTGCGCCACCAGTGCGTCAAAAAAATGGACTCTCCAGTAGTGATAGGGGCTTGCAAATATGCCCCCTGGTGTGGTATGATGTGAGGTTAGGAGATGTCTACTCGAGATGGATGAGACAAGCTAAGCTCAAGTTAGGGCCAAAGATCTGGCTCTTGAGGTAAATTCGGGACAGACCACAAATGAGGCACTACATTGCCCTATACCCCCTCCTTAGTGCAGTAACACAAAGAAACACAGAAAACTGCCTTTTGGGAAATAAAAGGGAACAGCTCTGGGCAATCAACAATAACATCCAAAAAAGTGTTTTTGTTCTTGTTACTTAATTTTTTATTTAAATTAAATGTAGAGCAACAACATGGAAATACAGCCAGCAGACAGCAGCTAAGTTAAATGTGCAAGTCCAGGGAAAGTCTGATATGGGTGAAATGATATGGTTGAGTCTAGAGCTTACTGAGACCTCACTCAGGATTGGAGTATCTTTAGCTTCCAGTGAAAGCGAAATGAACCTATGGAGGCGAAAAAGACAGTGATCGATGAAGCAGAAGGAGGCTTGTTGAGATCCAAAGTCTGATGGCAGCCAGATGTATGGTAATATTGTGATATGATTTGAAAGGGGAAATACAGTGGATTATGAGATAAATATGATCAGTGTGCAAAAGATGGGACCTCAAAAGAGATGAAGCTTTATACAATCCTTCAATACAAAACAATGGCCCTAAATCTGGGGGAGCAAGTGCAGTAGAAGGATTGCACTCTACTTGTATTCATATAGCACTTTCTGTATCCATAGCCCTTGCAGGACCAAAGGCTGTTCCTCAATTGTTCAGTAAGTTGCTACTTCGTATGTACGATTTATATAAAGATTCCTGTCCCTGGCCAGGGCACGGAAGCGGTCCCATGTTCATTGCCTTACTGAGCGCCCTTCGAGGTGTGTGATTGAATGCTGTAGATTAGCCTATGCGGGTAAAATTGGATGCACTGAGTGAGGGTTGGAGATAAGATAGACGTGATGTGTGTGTGGGTGCTGCAAAGTGTAAGGGAAAAGTACAGCCCTATATGCATGTTCAATAGAGCTTGAACCATTTGTTTGCCTTTATTATCCACTATTATTAACACCTTAATCGACTGCCACGGTTGGGAGAAACAATATTGAGCCATTCTATAGTTTTTAAGCCCATCCTGTGGCATTGTGGGCATAATCACTAGACTTTGGTACAAAAACCTTTATTCTAAGGGCACCAATGGAACACTAAAAACAGCAGGGGATGTTGTTGTAGTGTATTAAGGTATCCTACATCCATTAGGTCTATATGTTTCAGCTTGCCTTCTATTGCCCAGTGCCCCACCCAGTGTTTGTGAGGACCATTAAGACCCCTGAAGAGTGTCTCAAATCATATGGTCAATTTGTATCTAGTGTTTTAATGACACTCATACGTGTTGGCATTCTTTCCTTCCATGCTCTCTCTCAGACATTACCATGGTCTTGTAACTAGTTTTTAGATACTCAAGGGGGCGCACCAAAATGAGAGTCCAAATAGAATAAGTAGAGAAATGTTCTTTATTTATCTTTGTTCAGCAAAAAGGGCACATCAATAAAATATGTAGTGAGATCAGCCAACGCGTTTCACTCCCTACCAAGGAGTTTCTTCAGGGCTGAAAAAACAAATAAAAGACAAAATATTCCCATCAATTTCCTGCATAGCCAAGCGTGTACATATTATCCCATTTGACATTACCTCAAAGGGCATTCCTTGTAGGATACGTATTTCCCTGGGGACCAGGGAAAACAAAGAAAGGACACAGTAGCCTATTGCAAAGGAAAGACTGATCAGCGAATATTTGTTAACTTTAAAATTTTAAAGAAACTTTAAAACAACATCCTTTTCTAAACGGTTACCACCACGGAAGGGGGAAGGTTTACGTGGAAGAACAGCAAGAAAGGTTCAAAACATCCTAAATACAATGTATGTCTCTCAGTTGAGATTCTACTCTAATGTTGATCATCCCCTGCATAGAGAGGTGAGTGTCTCGCTATTAGTAGAAGAAAGCATATATCTCGCTTTATCTTAACACATTTGCATCTATCATCACTTGTTTCACAGTCATGAATAAGTAACATGTACATAATTTTATCATAGGTTGGAGAGATCACACCAAAAATACACAAATACAGTCTGCAAGTTTTAGTCTTGTTGTATCATGTGCTATGATAACTTAGTAGTATGTGTATATATGCTTAGCACATATCAACATCATATTCACTCTCTTTCCGATATTTACATCACAAAAAAGCCTACCCATATTCAAGATAGACGGTCCTCCTTTCCATCTACTAGGTTATATTTCATTATCAAATTGGGTTATGTTTCATTATCAAAGGGGCATGGAGAGGAGAAGGTAATAATAGTATTGGACACAAATTATTTAGCAGTGAAGAGTGTGCTAACAAGGCTATGGTTCTTACCGCTGCGAGTGTTTTCGGTAAGTTGTCTTTTGTAAGATCCCTCTGTGATCGCACTGGTATTTTTTCGGTCGTTTCTTTATTCCAGCCTATTTCTAATCAGTAAAAGAGACATTGTTTTACATCAAATCTATATTGTTATGTTACGCCTGCGGTGTCTTATATATCTTCCTATTATGCATACCTTTAAAAACCTTTGGAGTATCTCTCTTCCCTTATCTTTTCTTTATATCGTGGACTTTGTAGGTCTTGTCCGAAAAAGTAGTTCTGGTATTTCAGAGAGCTACCCGTCCCTGGTTGTATTTGTTCTAGGTGGGTACAGTGCTAGACGGGAGGAAAAAATGTAAATCTGTTCAGAATTCGACACAAAATCCCTCATGTATTCCTACATCAACACACTGCTGTATGTTTACATTTTATGTTGTAAGGTCTCCCCTACCCAATATTCCAGAGTCTTGGTAGTACAACTTCACAAGAGGAGAAACTGTTTTTGCAGTAAAATCAGAAGTGGGTTGTATCTACATGCTTCTCAAGCCCCTAGTGTTATATCCTATTCTCATTGTAGACTATTAGCCCGACCTGATGTCACATATGGTCATTGCCAAGGAACATCTTGCCCAATAACAGCATATCCCAGAATGGTAATACATCTCAACCCATGCTCCTAAACAGGATCCCTGCTGTACAGGCTAAAGAGCCGTTACTATTCTAAACAGCATAACAAATTTCTCCATGGGTTTAGAGTAATAGCCTTCTATTTGGACAGTTAAAATAGTTGAACACTCTGAAATAACCTTCTATGTGGGCAGTTAAGATAGTTAGATACTCTCAAAATAAAGAGAGGAAACCATAAAGTTTACACAAAAAGTAGCAAAAAGTTACTTAATTGTGTGACAAAAGTATATTAGTACTACCATTTCTCTCATATACCTGGGATATTGGCTCTTAAAAAACCCAGTACAAGTATTTGCTAAGCTCCTAGCCCTGTCTCTCACCTGTGGTGACCGTCGTCAGTTTCGGCGTCTCGGCATGGCTGGTTCCAGGCTGAGTTCGCCATTTATTGGAACCGCCTTATATACAGAAAGGAGTTAGCCCATTGGCCGATTTATTTTTGCTCCTGTAGTTGGTTGCAGAGAATAAGTATTTTCGGGCGCCATCTTGGACTAGTCAAATTTGCATAGCGTTGCTAGTGTGGCGCGTGAAATGTGCATTTTATTGAGTCTTACATGCAGTTTAGTTTCTATAAGAAACGTGACCTCGTTTCTGTGTGTTTAAGCGCTCGGTATGCACAAAAAAATTCAAGTTACCGATCGCGATGACAATCCAGTTTGCCTGGTGTCATAGTGCCGAGCTGATGCCAATTGGCCCCTCAGTAATATCGTAATCCTGAATATCAAGTGCTTTCTTACGTTTATTCGTTATTTGATCAAGTTTTAAAGCTAATTGCAACTCGCAGTTGCATTGAATACACTTGTTTCCCGGGCGCCATCTTAGACTAGTCAATTTTGCATAACGATGGTAATATAGCGCGTTAGAAGTACAGTTCGGCGGACCCTACGTGCAATCCTGTTTCTATGAGAAATGTACACTCCTTTCTGTATATTTTTTCGCTATTATTGGAAAAACATTCATGTTGTCGATCGTGATGTCCTCCTAATTTAGTCTGGCGTCGTATTCCCATTTGTGTGTCGAGCTGTGTCCAAAAAAGGGGTCCCTCAGTGGTATCATAGTCCTGAATAGCAAGACCTTTCTTTTGTAAACTCATATATCGATCACCTTTATATTTGGTTGCAACTCGCGTATTTCGCGGGCGCCATCTTGGAACGGATAGCTGCCCTATAGTAAACCCCTTTTATCGGGTTGGGGTTGTTTAATCTCGAGGTTATATCAATCAAATATGATTGTGTTGGTTCTCTATCAGAAACTTTCGCCAGTCTAAGTCCTTAGTTCGGTTATAGGCATGATGGATGGGTGGGCCATTGTGCATGGGGCTATCTCCTAAGACATAGGGGTACACTTTAAGTTTAGGCAAACTGAGTGTTGAACTTCGCAATATTTGTTTTTACATTTACATTTTTGTATTTTCCAGATTTAAGAGGTAAATAGGACGGTGGCATTACGGGAGCAGAATATTTTGTTAGTAGAACTTAATACCGTTCTATGTGGGAGGGTATAAAAAAAAAAAAAAGGAGGATGTGTCTATGTTGAATTCATATCTGGTCACATCATTGATACACTCTTATTACATTGTTGGTACCCCTCCTGACAGACAAGAATAGTTTTTCAAGGATATATGAATTGTACAGTTTTGGTACAGTATTGACTCAGAACTTTACACAGTTCTTCACACAGTTTTGGCAAAGTATTGATTCTATGCAATACAACTTATCATATCTTCATAAGAAGTGGTACATTTCACTGTCCAAATTCATACCGTATTTTATGCTTTGTAATTTACATATCCATCTTGCCTCCCGCTGTCTAAGAAGTACCTCCCGATTACCTCCTCTCAAGGGCAGTTGTACATGTTCCAAACCATGGAACCAAAAATCAGGTTTCCCACTATGTTTTTCCCAAAAGTGTTTTGTATGGACGTATCTAGCATCTTTGTTCAAAATTGCTCTCCTGTGTTCTTGGATTCTTATCCTGAGGTTGCGTTTCGAGCTGCCCACGTATATTAATCCGCAATTACAGCCCAAAACATATACTACAAAAGTAGTCGCACAGTTTATAAAGGATAGAATTTCAAAATTTGGTGAGCCATTGAATGTAAACTGTTTGGTTTTATCTTTGCCATATTCACAGATATTACACTCCCTGCATGTAAAGAAGCCTTTCGGTTTCTGTGGCAGCCAATTGGTATTGGTGTCTTTGTTCGATTTAAGATAGCTAGGGCATAGTTGGTTGCGTAGTGTTCTACCTCTGCGATATGTCACTGAGGGATTGTTTCTCACATGTAGTTGTAGTCCTGGGACCTCTTTTAAAAGATGCCAGTTATTTTTTAGAATTTTGAATATGCTGTTGTTATGCCTGGTATATTTTGTTATGAATCTGACATCTGAGCTTGTTTTGAATTTCTTACGTGATTTCATTTTAAGAGTTTCGTCCCTGGGGATCTTGCGTGTCCTGTTCTCTGCTCTATGGATGACCTCTTTACTGTATCCCCTAGCTTCAAAACGACTCTTGAGTGCTTGAAGATTGATGTCAAAAGATTCTGTTTCGGTGCAATTCCGCTTAAGGCGTACCATTTCTCCAAATGGTATATTCTTAATTGTGGAACTGGCATGCGCACTACTTGCATGCAAAACCGCATTGCAGGCAGTGTCCTTACGGAATAGGGTACTTTGGATTTTGTTGTTCCTGATATAGAACTTCAGATCCAAAAAGTTTATGCTCTCTCTACTGTAAACCATCGTGAGTTTCACGTTCATGTAGTTCTTATTTAGGTAATCAAAATAGTCTATAAGATCAACCTCAGATCCAGACCAGAGACAGATGATATCGTCAATGTACCTCCCCCAGAACACGATGTTGTTGGTCCAGGGGGAGGCACTCTGGTTCCATGCATGCTCCCTTTCAAACTGTCCCATAAAAAGACAGGCATACGATGGTGCAAATTTGGTCCCCATCGCAGTACCCCTCTTTTGATGGTACCACATATCATCAAACAGGAAGTAGTTTTTTGTCAGTACCAATTCCATCATTTCTAGGACCATTTGGTTCTTAAAGAGCAAGTCCGCCCCTTCTCTATCCAGATAGAATTCACTAGCTTTGAGGCCAATATCGTGTTGGATGGAAGTGTAGAGACTTGTAACATCTAAGGTTACAAAAAAGAGATCATTTGACCATTCAAAATCTTGTAATTTGTTCAAGATGTCTTTACTATCTTGAATAAAAGACGGTAAGTTCAAGACATGTTTGTTAAGTTTCAGGTCTATATATTCTGATAATTTCTCAGTAGGTGAGCCTATTCCCGAGATGATGGGACGACCTGGCGGGAATGGCCCACCTTTGTGTATTTTGGGGAGGATATATATACAGGGAGATCTGGGGTTGGAGACTAGTAGGTATTGATATTCCTGATCACTCGTGGAGAAAGACCCAGTGCTTAAGGACTCACCCTCTGTTCCTGCTGCCGTTTTCTGCTACAGGAGTAGCACAACCTTCCATTCAAATCCCTGCTGAGAAAGTGAGCGCGTGAGGCCGCAGAGGAGGACGAGGCGCCGGCCCCAGGACTGCGAGGACCAGCATACACCATCTCCAGCTGGTCCTCTTCCTGCGAGAGCCGCGCCCCCTTCCAGTGCCCCGCCCCCAGCAAAGCACTACAACTTCTCGCGGCACCCGCTGCGCGGGTGCCACTCGTGGAGAAAGACCCAGTGCTTAAGGACTCACCCTCTGTTCCTGCTGCCGTTTTCTGCTACAGGAGTAGCACAACCTTCCATTCAAATCCCTGCTGAGAAAGTGAGCGCGTGAGGCCGCAGAGGAGGACGAGGCGCCGGCCCCAGGACTGCGAGGACCAGCATACACCATCTCCAGCTGGTCCTCTTCCTGCGAGAGCCGCGCCCCCTTCCAGTGCCCCGCCCCCAGCAAAGCACTACAACTTCTCGCGGCACCCGCTGCGCGGGTGCCACTCGTGGAGAAAGACCCAGTGCTTAAGGACTCACCCTCTGTTCCTGCTGCCGTTTTCTGCTACAGGAGTAGCACAACCTTCCATTCAAATCCCTGCTGAGAAAGTGAGCGCGTGAGGCCGCAGAGGAGGACGAGGCGCCGGCCCCAGGACTGCGAGGACCAGCATACACCATCTCCAGCTGGTCCTCTTCCTGCGAGAGCCGCGCCCCCTTCCAGTGCCCCGCCCCCAGCAAAGCACTACAACTTCTCGCGGCACCCGCTACGCGGGACGCGCGCGGGACGCAGCCCGGGGCGAAGCCCGGGCCAAGGGCGGGCCCGTTGTTGCCCGTTAGTGCCCGATAGAGACCGGACCGGGCCACTCCTCTTTCAACAACGACCCAGCAACAAAGAAACATGCCGGCCAAAACGAGAAGTACCTCCAAATCTAAATCAAAACACGCGCAGGAGGTAGCACAAGTAACAGGCCCTATCGACTTATTTATATCAAGGGTCAACGAGACCATAAATCAAAGTATAGCCCTAATGGAGAAGCGAGTATCATTAGACCTTATGAGCGCCAACGCAAAGCGATCCTCACTAGGTGCTATAGCGAATGTTACCTCTCCAATTAATATTAACACCCAAAACAGCTCACTACCCGTGATTATGACAGCCTCAGACCTAAATACTGTACCAGCGGTAGTTGACCTGTCGGTCGCGCATTCTGAGTTGGACCTTTCCCTTACATCGGATGACCTGGAAGTAACTCCCGATCTAGCTGGCCGTCCAACTCAGGGAGATACCCAACTCACCGACAACCTACACCAGCAAGGCGAGAGAGAAGGAGCAATACCGAAAACCCATTTAACAATCAGTGGAGAAGCACACAGGCCAGAGTGCCAAGAACATACAACGACCCTTTTAAATTCCTCAAACTCTAACAGTATACTACATATTTCGGAAACTACTCTCCCACACAAGGCAATCTCAAATGATAACACCTCCAACCAATGTAAGACCTGCAGAATCACTTCGCAAGTTCTTACAACAACCAAAGATCTATTGTATCAATACCTAAAGCCAATTCAGCTAGGTATCAGAAACCTTGAAGCCCAACTAACGATCATCTCGGCGACCCTTCTAGACTCAAACACCCGGATAGACATAAAGGGGCAGCGTAACACCACACATCCTCCCAAAAAACAAACTCAACCTCACATACAGAAAGCAAACATTCATTCAAACCCAACACCAATAGTGCAAAAGAACTCCAAACAAACCACTACATCAACCAAGCCGAACGGAAATACTCCTCTCTCACAGAAGGAGAAACCTCCTCCTAAATCAGTACAGCAAATGGCACCCACACACACAACTACGGCAGACACTTCACGCCCTGCGGCAAACACAGCTTCCAGTAGAACTGGTTCAGACAAGTCTGAGCTTCACATATCAAAGCCCCAGCCACCTCAAAAAACACCTAAAATTCCACTTAAAAACACACCAAAGAAAACTTCCACAGTCAGACGCCCTGTTCACATGCCCCCGGAAGCTACCCCCTACACCATCGTTTTAACCGGAGTACCCGAGTTAACAGACGATACAGTAGAAACCGCATGGTCAATAAAAAACAAGGCCATGCAATGGCTTAGTATCAATAGACCTCTTGAATCGCATCTCTCGGGTGGGGTCACCTCAGCTCGAAGGGTAGCCTGGGTAGGCAAAACACAAAAATCAATACGCGGTGACTGCATTATTGTAACCTGCAGAGATCCCGCAACAGTAGATCACATCTGTGCTTGGCCACAACTTGAAAAGAAAGGGAGAATAGACGCTTGTCATCTTTCCTTTTTCTACCCACCAGTGAAACAACATAGTAACTCTCCACAGTGGGAATGGCACCACCACCCCAAAGATTTCCGAAATCAGGACCCATGGCACCAAGCACCATGGAACCAGACGGAATACCCGTATGATTATACAGCAAGGGGTAGGCCAAGAGAAAGGTATATGGAACGACAAAACCCTTACTGGCAGGATAGACCCTACCAAGCCTATGAGGGATGGCAGGGCTTCCCTACCCATAACCGTTTTGACTGCCTTGAAATGGTCGACTGACCATTTCGGGATAAACCCAGCCATCATAATCCTGACACTACACAACATCTAGAGTTTGACAAACAATATACTCCACGACCAGAGCTGTCCCTTAACCCCAGGATACCGCCGTTGGATTCAACCAACCCTTGGTTTAGCACCCCTCTAGCAGAATCGGACACTAGTCAAAGCCTACAAAATGAGCTAGACACAGTTAATGAAGTTAGCATCAACAACTCGACAATATCCACCATTACGATAGAAAAAGAGAAAGAACTCACAAATATTGCCATAGCCTACTGGAACATCGCGGGCTTAACTGCAAAAATAACATGCCCTTCATGGCTACATATTGTAAGGACTCATCAAATCCTGTGCCTTCAAGAGACTTGGCGTATAACCCCAATCCACCTACCGGGGTATAAGACCTTTTTTACTAAAGCCATTCCGAGTGCCATGGGAAGGCCAAAAGGCGGACTCATAACTTACATCTCCAATACTGTCCCACATACAGTTAAACTACTAAAGGAAACATCCATCTACCAAGTTATCCAAATCACTCATCAGATGGTAACAACGAAAAATCTAACCATACTGATAAATTATTACAACAACGCTGGCACTTTAGAATGTTGCTCCCATCTAAACGAAATGGCGGCATTACTATCCTCTTTACAAAGTGCAAACCCCAACATAACACTTAACTTCATATGGGGAGGCGACTTTAACCAAACACTATGTCCAAACCATAAGAGTGGGACCTGTGGACTGCTAAATGAATCCGAAAATCCCATTCCTCATTTTACCCACACCCTGGGTGGAAGTAAGCTGAATGAAATTCTCTTCACTCTGGACTTAGAATTCGTTAACGAATTAATTAACCCAGTGCAGGAATTTCTACCCACCTTCCATGGACGAGGCTGTATGACAACCATCGATTTTATCCTAGCATCAAACACCCTTAAAGGCCTATTAAAAAACTATAAAATAGGATCCAGCCCAATCAGCGACCACTACCCCCTGAGTGTGGAACTTCAAATGGGAACAGTAAGCCCTTCCCCGACAAAAGCCAGCGCTCTTGTTCAACAATCATTGGCCATAAGGAAGAAGAACGGCTATACTGTCAAATGGTCAAAAATAGATCCAGAAGAGACATTGCAAAAAATTCTCGTAAAAACGCAGCCTTGGCTCATGGACTGTCTGTCCACAGAGGCATCCCCTGAACTAATTATCACTTCCTTTAACAACATCCAAGGAGCAATTAGGGAAGAGCTATTCAAAAACACAGCGAACAAACCAAAGCCCCCAACGAGGCGATGGTTTGATTCAGACTGCCGGAAGACACTTACGTCTCTTAAAGAAGCTCTTCGACAAAAACCTAGAGATGCCCAACTCATTTCACTCCGGCGGAAAAACTACAATACAGCCCGGAAAAATCGTAGGCGACAGATAAAACAAGACCTATGGCGCCAACTACACGAGAGTGCATTAAAAAAAGACAGTACAACATTCTGGCAGACGGTAAGATCACCTTTTTTAGACAACATCACTGACCCCCAACACCTAGACGTAGCAATACCCGAGAGTGAATGGGTCCACCACTTTACAAAAATCTTTGCCTCAGCAAAGGATCCTTCCCATCCAGAAGTCCAGGAACCAGCAGGAAATAACTTTTATCCCATTAACCTACGTTTCACAGTTGCTGAGGTCAGAAAAGCTATTAAAGCCTCAAAAAATGGCAAGGCCCCCGGCCCAGACGGGGTACCCATGGATCTGTTCTTACACAATAGTGACTACTGGTCACTAATAATTACCCGAGTAATGTCTGCAGTTACTGAAATTGGTCTCCTCCCATCATGGTCAACATCAACTCTACTGCCAATATTCAAGAAAGGGGATCGTAACGACCCCGCGTGCTACCGACCAATTTCCCTTCTGGACTCCACGGGCAAGATAGCAGGTCGACTACTCCTGGACCGACTACAATCTTGGGCCCAGGAAAACAATACCATCACAGACCTGCAATATGGCTTCCAGAAGGGGTTGGGGACGGTGGAACAGGCCCTAAACCTGATCCTCCTGGCCGGGAAATACACACGTGCGAAAGAAGGTAGCATATATATGGTTTATGTAGACCTGAGCGCAGCTTTCGACTGCGTTCAACATGTAAAGCTGTGGCAGATCATGACTAACCTCGGAGTGGACCCATCATTATTAGCCTTTCTCAGAGAACTATATACTAACGCGGAAGGTCGAGTCCGCTATGGCACCGGCGGCGAGCTATCGCGCCCCTTTAAAATATCACGAGGAGTGCGGCAAGGGTGTGTACTGGCTCCCTTCCTGTTCAATCTATATACCAACGGGATTGAACAGGCCATGCTAGAAGGGAGCCAGGACCTCCCACAGATAGCACGCCGCCCGATACCCATCCTTCTGTATGCTGACGACTCGGTAATTCTGGCTCGGACACCTAATCAACTTCAACGACAACTGAATAACTACGTGGCATTCATGGACTCCCTGGGATTAAAAGTAAATATCAAAAAAACTTTTACAATGACCATCGGGCCAAAACGGGGAGCCACAAAACCCATTTTCATTAACAATACTAGGCTGGAAAAAACATCGGTATATCCCTATCTGGGTATACTAGTGGAAGACAAAATGTCCTGGCATAATGCAATAGAAGCTAGGAACCTCAACTTCCGTCGAGCAGTATCAGCACTAAGTGCTTTCTCCAGGAAACTCGGTAAGCCAGCTGCAGCGGAATTGCTAACGATCTATTATGCAAAATGTCATAGTGTGGCCACATACGGAGCAGGCATTTGGGGCCACGGTTGCATTGACCAACTGCAGGTAACGGAGAACGTTTTTATTAAATATATTCTAGCTCTTCCGCAAAGCTCCCCGATTTTATCAGCACATCGGGAGCTGGGCATGGAATTCATAACAGACACCATACGATGCCAGCCCCTCATGCTCTGGCACCGTATTTGGTGCAACCCTGAAAGCCATATAACACGTTCCCTTATTACTGAATGTCTTGGTCTAACGCATTGGAGAAAAATACCGTGGCTTAATTATATACATAAATTCTTTCAAGACATAGATCGTGAGCAATACTTCCTTGAACCCCCTTCAATAGAAGACATTTCAAAAAAACAGCTGAAAGATCTCTGCCTGGGCCACTTAAGAGAGCTCCGTAACCAAGCTGAGATAATCAAAAAACAAAACGATAAAATCCGCATTTTGCAAACGGAGAAACTGATACAACCTTACCTGGCGTTTTTTCTCACGAATCACGAAAAATTTCTTTTGACCAGACTACGGTTTGATATATTTTTCCGCATAGTCTCATTTCCTGAACTGAACAACTGGTCGCGAACCCTGATATGCTGTCCCTGCGACGGATTATCCAAACAATCAACGGTCCACGTCATCTTATTCTGTAAATATTATAAACCAGCAAGGAAAAAATGGATTCTGCCCCTCCTTCGTTCAAGTGGACTCAGACATACTTACCCTGCACTTGCCTATCTTCAGGCTCTGAAAAATCCGTACGAAGCAAAACTAATAGTGACATTTTTAAAATCAGTAATAACAACTCGTCGTAAAATTGTCTTTTAATATCATAAATGTTTAACTCAAACAATTTGTATCGTATTAATTCATGATTTTTATAAAACTGTACTTTTTATGATTATATCTTTGTAATCGAATAAAAGTTGATGAAACTGAAACTGATATTCCTGATCACTGAGTAGTCCCATATCTTTCCAATCTAGCAATTTAGAGTTGATTTCGATAGTTAGTGGCCCAATTGGATTGTGTGTCACTTGCTCATAGCAGTCTTTATCAGCCAACTGTCTCTTAATCTCGTGTGTGTAGTCTTTTCTATTCATAACAACAATGTTTCCCCCTTTATCGGCCTCCTTGATTACTATGTTAGGGTCTTCCCGTAGTCTCTTAAGGGCATCTCTTTCCCCTTTGGTAAGGTTGGAGTCTTTAGATCTTTGTGCCATACTTTCCCTCTCAAGTTTGTATAGGCCGGCAGACACTCGCTCGTTAAATATATCAATGTTTTGATGGTATACATTAGGGAGAAACTTGGATTTGGGATGTAATCCACTATCATCAGACATATTTTCTGTAATCCTACATTCAGAGCGAATGGTGTCTAAGTCTATTTCCAATTCCTCATTTAGGGCCAGATGTAGGTAATTTTTATTTTCCGACCTCTTAAATACCGAGTCATACCGACTCGGTATTTCAGAGGTCGGAAAATAAAAATACCGAGATGTAGGTAATTGCAGATGTGCAATTACCGAATCGGAAACAGTCGGTAATTTCCGATGCGGTAAATACCGACCAGTTGATGCCCATGCATTCCTATGGGCTTTGAAGCCCATAGGAATGAACGGGCATTTACCGGTCGGTATTTACCACATCGGTAAATACCGATAGCCACAAGGGTGCAGGGGGTGTCACTTTGACACCCTCTGGCACCCCCAAAAGAGGCTCGGGTGCCATGTGGTAGGCATACCTGCCCTAAGGGCAGGTCTGCCTGTCATATGGCATAGGTGTGCATGCACACATGTGCATGCACACCTGAAACGGTATTTTACCATCAAGTATTATTTGATGGTAAAATACCGATTTTGTACTGCTTGTGGGACTCAGAAGAGTCCCACCTACATACCAATTTACCGGTATCCATGATGTTACCGACTCGGTATTTTACATACTCGGTAAATTTACCTATCGGTAAATTTACCGAGTCTGTAAATTACAGGGACCTACATGTCAAATTGCTTTTACCGGGTGGTAACGGCCGAATTCGGCCGTTACCACCCGGTAAAAGCCTACCTACATCTGGCCCATAGTGAGGTTAAACATTGTAAGCCCTTTATCTCAGCGATAGACATGTTCACAGGTTCTACTTCAAAACCCAAATTCCCAGGTATTGAGTTACACATAGGTTTGTTGCAAAAAAATTCACATCTGAAAAATCACCATCCTGTGTAGGACAAAACCCCAAACCTTTACACAACAATTTCTTTTCATCAGGATCCAAACATCTATCTGACAGGTTGACAATTCTCAATTCTGACTGATTATTCATTTCCATGTCATTATCCTTTTCAATACCATCTATTGCTTCGCTTGTTCTTTTGGTTTGTTCTTCCCTCTCTCTGATCTCCTCACTTGCTCCTCCCCCTCTTCTCTTGTTGGACCTTTGGAACCTCCTGCCCCCTCTCCTTGTCTTTTTTGCTGTTGTATTTTTCTGGCCTGATTCCCACTTATTCTTAGTTTCTCCATTTCCTTTTGGAAAGTGGAGGGGCCTGCTTCTAAAGGGAGTCCACCTGGGGCTGTTGCAGAGGATACACTATCTAGTGAGGACAGAGAGGTAGTGCTCACTGATCTTAACTCTTCACTTTCCTCCCTCGTTCGTTTCCTTGTAGAGTCATCTGTATTTATATTGTCAAATTTTTTCGCAAAGGTGTATAAACGACCATCGCGATAGTCTTTATCATCCCTCTTTATCTTTCTTAGTTTCTTGTCCTTTAGATACATTTGGTGGTTGTCAATTACTTTTTTCAAGATCTCGTAATTTTTTTCAACTAGATCCCGGTTTTCACAGGCCTCAATTTCTTTTACCACATTTTCTATTTCTACCAAAAGTTTAGCCCCCTTCTCTTCAGCATGTTTGATTAGAATTTGCATCATTACACATGAAGCACCCTCCAAATTGGTTTCCCAGTCCTTTAGTAAATCCTCACTCAAGTCCTCAAATGTAGGAAAGATTAGGATGCGTAACCCTCTTGGTACTTTTTTCTGGTGGATGTATTGTTGCAAGGTTACGCCATCCCACCATCGTGATAGTTCTTGTCTCCTCAATCTTTCCAATTTTTGGAACAGTGCCTTCAATCCTCCGGTTTCTGGCGCATTTGGTATGTTAGAATTTGTACGAGAGTCTTTCCCGAATAGGTCCTGTGCCATTTCCTCGCGTTTATCGTCAAATTTGGACATGTTTGTTGTCTTTCTATTACTGGTTGGCTGTTAGTGCTTGCTGGTCCAGGTAGCAATTAGGTATTTGTACGAAAAAGCAGCAGCGGACCTTAAAATGCCGCACCTAAACTCCAGTGCCAATGGGTCTATGATCAAGTCAGTTTGATATTGTGCTGCCAACCCCGACACCAGCTGCTGTTTGGCGTCGCTGTGCTCTCCAGATCAGTTAAACAGTTTTTAGATACTCAAGGGGGCGCACCAAAATGAGAGTCCAAATAGAATAAGTAGAGAAATGTTCTTTATTTATCTTTGTTCAGCAAAAAGGGCACATCAATAAAATATGTAGTGAGATCAGCCAACGCGTTTCACTCCCTACCAAGGAGTTTCTTCAGGGCTGAAAAAACAAATAAAAGACAAAATATTCCCATCAATTTCCTGCATAGCCAAGCGTGTACATATTATCCCATTTGACATTACCTCAAAGGGCATTCCTTGTAGGATACGTATTTCCCTTGGGACCAGGGAAAACAAAGAAAGGACACAGTAGCCTATTGCAAAGGAAAGACTGATCAGCGAATATTTGTTAACTTTAAAATTTTAAAGAAACTTTAAAACAACATCCTTTTCTAAACGGTTACCACCACGGAAGGGGGAAGGTTTACGTGGAAGAACAGCAAGAAAGGTTCAAAACATCCTAAATACAATGTATGTCTCTCAGTTGAGATTCTACTCTAATGTTGATCATCCCCTGCATAGAGAGGTGAGTGTCTCGCTATTAGTAGAAGAAAGCATATATCCCGCTTTATCTTAACACATTTGCATCTATCATCACTTGTTTCACAGTCATGAATAAGTAACATGTACATAATTTTATCATAGGTTGGAGAGATCACACCAAAAATACACAAATACAGTCTGCAAGTTTTAGTCTTGTTGTGTTTTCGGTAAGTTGTCTTTTGTAAGATCCCTCGGTCGTTTCTTTATTCCAGCCTATTTATAATAGGCTGGAATAAAGAAACGACCGAAAAAATACCAGTGCGATCACAGAGGGATCTTACAAAAGACAACTTACCGAAAACACTCGCAGCGGTAAGAACCATAGCCTTGTTAGCACACTCTTCACTGCTAAATAATTTGTGTCCAATACTATTATTACCTTCTCCTCTCCATGCCCCTTTGATAATGAAACATAACCCAATTTGATAATGAAATATAACCTAGTAGATGGAAAGGAGGACCGTCTATCTTGAATATGGGTAGGCTTTTTTGTGATGTAAATATCGGAAAGAGAGTGAATATGATGTTGATATGTGCTAAGCATATATACACATACTACTAAGTTATCATAGCACATGATACAACAAGACTAAAACTTGCAGACTGTATTTGTGTATTTTTGGTGTGATCTCTCCAACCTATGATAAAATTATGTACATGTTACTTATTCATGACTGTGAAACAAGTGATGATAGATGCAAATGTGTTAAGATAAAGCGGGATATATGCTTTCTTCTACTAATAGCGAGACACTCACCTCTCTATGCAGGGGATGATCAACATTAGAGTAGAATCTCAACTGAGAGACATACATTGTATTTAGGATGTTTTGAACCTTTCTTGCTGTTCTTCCACGTAAACCTTCCCCCTTCCGTGGTGGTAACCGTTTAGAAAAGGATGTTGTTTTAAAGTTTCTTTAAAATTTTAAAGTTAACAAATATTCGCTGATCAGTCTTTCCTTTGCAATAGGCTACTGTGTCCTTTCTTTGTTTTCCCTGGTCCCCAGGGAAATACGTATCCTACAAGGAATGCCCTTTGAGGTAATGTCAAATGGGATAATATGTACACGCTTGGCTATGCAGGAAATTGATGGGAATATTTTGTCTTTTATTTGTTTTTTCAGCCCTGAAGAAACTCCTTGGTAGGGAGTGAAACGCGTTGGATGATCTCACTACATATTTTATTGATGTGCCCTTTTTGCTGAACAAAGATAAATAAAGAACATTTCTCTACTTATTCTATTTGGACTCTCATTTTGGTGCGCCCCCTTGAGTATCTAAAAACTGTTTAACTGATCTGGAGAGCACAGCGACGACAAACAGCAGCTGGTGTCGGGGTTGGCAGCACAATATCAAACTGACTTGATCATAGACCCATTGGCACTGGAGTTTAGGTGCGGCATTTTAAAGTCCGCTGCTGCTTTTTCGTACAAATGGTCTTGTAACTACCCTGTACTGCCTACCCTCCTTTCCCCATCTATATGAACCTGCCTCCTTCTCTCTGCCCCCTGTGGTTAGCTTACTGCCCCTGCCGCCTTACCACTTGTCCTCTGTTCTCCATCTGTGTGGTGCTGCCCCCTCCTGCATGTCCTCTGTGGTTTGTGGAGCTGCCACTGCCCCTCCAGCCTGTCTTCACTGGTCAACTTGTTGCCACTCTCCCCCCTGCCCTCTGTTCTACATGTGCCCGTCCCTTTCCCCTCCCGTACTAGTCTGTTGTCCTTCCAGTGAGACTGTACTTCCTTAGAGTAGAATGGCATAGAGTAGAGTGGCACAGAGTGGAGTGGTGTAGAGTAGAGTAGTGAGAGTAGAGTAGCAAAGAGAGGAGGTGCATAGAGTGCTGTAGATTCGCATTGTGTGGAGTGGAGTGGCAGGGAGTGGTGTAGAGTAGAGTGGTGCAGAGTAGAGTGGTGCAGAGTAGAGTAGTGAGAGTAGAGTAGCATAGAGAGGAGTGGCATAGAGTGCTGTAGATTCGCATTGTGTGGAGTGGAGTGGCAGGGAGTGGTATAGAGTAGAGTGGTGCAGAGTAGAGTGGTGTAGAGCAGAGTGGCATAGAGTGGATTGGATTAAAGTGGAGTAAAGTAGCATAGAGTGGAGTAGAGTGCCAAAGAGTTGAGTAGAGTGAAGAAGAGTGGTGTAGAGTAGAATGGAGTGGCGTACAGTGGGATGGAGTGTGTAGACTTGAGTGGCATAGAGTGGTGTACAGTAGAGTTGCAAAGAGTAGAATGGCATAGAGTGGGGTGAAGTCAAGTAGATGGGCGTGAAGTAGACTGAAATGGTGTAGAGTGGCATTGAGTGGCATAGAGTAGAGTGGCTTAGAGTGGAGTTGCATAGAGTGCTATTGTGTGGAGTAGAGTGCTGTAGAGTAGAGTGGCATAGAGATGAGTAGATTGGCAAAGAGTAGAGTTGTATATAGTAGAGTCGCATAGACTAGAGTGGACTGGTATATAATGGCACAGAGTAGAGTGGCATGGGGTGGCATGGAGTTGAGTGGCATAAAGTAGATTAGAGTGAAATAGAGTACAGTGGCGTATAGTGGAGTGGCTTAGAGAGTGGAGTGGTCTAGAGTAGAGTGGCGCAGAATGGAGTGGTGTAGATTTGTGTAGAGTGAAGTAAAGTGGCACAGAGTGGAGCAGAGTGGTGTAGAGTGGAGCAGCATTTAATGGAGTAGTATAGGGTAGTACACTTGTAGTTGTAAGTAAGCGTCAATAGAGACAGCAAATAGGGTGAAAGCAACATAAATAAGAAGTTGTATATCTGTGTTAAAGTAAGAAAGAGAGTGGGGTGAAGTCAAGTAGACGGGCGTGAAGTAGACTGAAATGGTGTAGAGTGGCATTGAGTGGCATAGAGTAGAGTGGCTTAGAGTGGAGTTGCATAGAGTGCTATTGTGTGGAGTAGAGTGCTGTAGAGTAGAGTGGCATAGAGATGAGTAGATTGGCAAAGAGTAGAGTTGTATATAGTAGAGTCGCATAGACTAGAGTGGACTGGTATATAATGGCACAGAGTAGAGTGGCATGGGGTGGCATGGAGTTGAGTGGCATAAAGTAGATTAGAGTGAAATAGAGTACAGTGGCGTATAGTGGAGTGGCTTAGAGAGTGGAGTGGTCTAGAGTAGAGTGGCGCAGAATGGAGTGGTGTAGATTTGTGTAGAGTGAAGTAAAGTGGCACAGAGTGGAGCAGAGTGGTGTAGAGTGGAGCAGCATTTAATGGAGTAGTATAGGGTAGTACACTTGTAGTTGTAAGTAAGCGTCAATAGAGACAGCAAATAGGGTGAAAGCAACATAAATAAGAAGTTGTATATCTGTGTTAAAGTAAGAAAGAGACAGGAGATTTACGTGTGCACACCCTATTTAGTGCAGGATAAACGATACTTATAACCGTTTTGCTTAGTGTGCGTGCTGTTTGGTGGAAGGGCAGCCAGCCCAGATAAATAAGCAACAGCTAGTGGTGAAACCACTGGCATACCAAACGCACAGCAAAATTTAAAGTATCACAATGAAGTCACATGAAACTTTGCTTGTTGAACAAACTTAAACCAATAAAGAATTCACTTTTAAGACCAAATTGATACAACTTATATATTCATTTTCATTGTCATGAATTACATGAAGAATTTAACAAGCTGCGAAGCGTTTCTTATGTTGCAGAAAAAAATCTTCACAGTATCATTATTAAGAAACAATGTTAGATATCAATGTCAATTTAGAATGATGTCAATCATGGATACATTATGTTAGTTACACAACCAAATAATAGATGAAAAAGCCCAATGCATTTCGGGTAGAATTCTTCTTCAGGGGCACTGTGAAAAGAAAACAACAAAAGACACAAAGAAACAACAATGAACAGTGTACCCAGAATTCATATGTACATAGTGTAACCAATAACACGATATTTACAAGATGCATGCTCGTTCAACGTCCAGTAAGCGTGCAACAATATTAAACATTGGCGCCTTATGTGTTATCTAACGGTCAAAGAAAAAAATTATTAAAGAAAAAAATCAAAAGAGTGTGTCCAGTAAAGCTACCACCAAGTGTGTGTGCATAACAAAATTGTCGAAGTCCGTGCATTTGTGTACCATACTAGTGACTCTGTACTGCCACCAACTTCCTAAAAAAGTAAGAAAGCACATTGCACGCCCAGGACTAATTCTGAAACGCTTATAAAATAAAGCAAGTATTGGCAAAGCCAAAAGGGTTTTGCCTATGCTAAATCTATTTGTCTTTGTCAATGCTTTTTTACATTGTAGACAGCAGTTGACCTGATGTGCAAAATGGTTTAAAACAATTTTTTAAAGCGCTATGACATGACCAGCTTTTACCACATTATAGCGTGTTTTATTTACTTTACATCATGTTCCACAGCAGCTCAACTGCTGTGCAACATGTAAAAAACATTGACAAAGCTAATAGATGTTGTATAGGTGAAACCTAATGCTTGTTATACAAAATAAGTATGAATGGGAGTGAAGGTTCTTTGTTTTATATAGCATTGTTGATGGTTAGAGAAATCCAGGGCCTCTGTATGAGAAGAAATATATATGTATGCTGGCAGCGTAAAGGGAATAGGATAAGTTGGAATAAGGTGTCCCTAAGAAAGGTGGTGTGTAAAGAGAAGGGAAGTAGGCACATCACAACACTTTTAGACACATGCAATGGTGGGAGAAGATCCTTGAGCTGAGGTAGAGGGGTCTGAGAGGTGGGATAAGAGCCAGTACAGCACTGTGTTGGAGAAACCCATGGAGGTGCAAGTAGCCAGCTAGGTAGCATCAAACACAACACAGTGGTTAATGGGATTGTGGACAGAAGAAAGTTGGTGTTGTATCGTGAGGTGCAAATATGAGTATATGTTATAACAGCAGTTCTATAGAGTGTAGCACACAAAAACTGAATTGAAAATGACTACGTATGCTATAGGATCAGATCTAGCTGGTGAATTAATAAACAGTGGTTAAAATGTGATATAAAAGAATGGGCGTTGGTACCCAGAAATAGTGTATTGCTGAGGAGTAGCTTCTTGGGTAGTGGTATGACTGTTGAATCCATCCGCCTAACTCTAAATAAAGCCCTAAGATCTGTTTCATGAATAAATTATCAGATTTATCGAGTCTGCCCCAACTGCACCCTGTCCAGCCTTTCACATTGTTAAGCCCAACTGTATTACCTGGAGCTGAATTGACCCTCTAGGGATGCGCCCTCACAAGTCATCTTCACCCTGATTCCATAATCAGGAGCTTGGATTAATGATAGAACCCCTGCTTACACCGGAAGTGCATGAGCGTGCACCGACAACTTTCTTGTACCACTCCCAGGCGCCCAACGCCCATTGGGCTCAACGGGCTTCAGTCCCCCCCTCCCCCGTCGTATGTGGCAGCCCGGGCTGAGAAAGCTTCCTGGGCACACACACAGCTGCACCCGAGTACTTCACAGGTCTTTAAAAGACCATTTACTTGCTAACAAGGCTTTGTTGTGTTTTCACCCCTTCTCAGAGCCCCTGCATCTCCACTCTGCATATTGCTGGAAAAATCATGCCCCCGATATTCTTTGTAAACCGCCGAAATCTGGCTCTATTTGCGCTTCCGACCACTCCCTTAAAGCGCTGTGAGGCAGCTAAACATTGCAGTGTCATTTACAAATACGAAACAAAGTAATTACCAATAGCTTTGAGAATCTGCGTTTTTTTGAAAGATGACACTTCCTTCACTAAACTACCACCTGCATGGCATAGGAGGAGGCAAACGTCCCTTGCTTTTACTGCTGCCGGGAGAGTTGTAGGTCTGATAGTTTGCAACAGCAGATGAAGAGATGTCTCCTTCTGTTTGCCACTTCCCAGAGAAGAAAGAACATCTCCACGTGCGCGTGATCACCCCTCTGGAAAGGGAGAGATGTGACACTTGACCAATCAGCTCATTGTATCTGTAACGTTATTTCCTCAAAAGAACGGAGGATCGGCGCAAGACATGAGAAGCCCAGAGGAAGCTGCTGTAATTCTAATCACGGCCAGCAGGTGTCACCCAGGTCTGTTTGGAGCTGTTATGTGCATACATGTATAAAGGTCATCCCCCTGAAGAGGAAATACTGCAACCTTTTGCTCACTTGTAATCAACCTTTTGAGTGTATTTATTTTTCACGGAACACTACCACACATAGAACATGCACTTTTGTGGATGAGAGACAACATAAAACAGAGCAAATTACAAATACATATAATCAGATTGATGACGTGAGTCTTGTGTAGGTTTTCTTTTATTTTCAGACGTATTTTGATATGCACAGGAATGGAATCAGCTAGAACATGGATAAGATGTGCAAGTCAGTCAGCAACGCGCAGGGAACGAGTAAACACTACTAACTAGGAGCAGAGAGTGGCTAATTCCATTTTGTAGCAGTTGAAAACTGGGTATTATTTGCATACTAATTATGATACACCTCTGTGGCATCATGGGGTGTGGCTTCTCTGCTCATAGAGCACGGCAGGGGAGGAGTGGTGCGCACACTGAAGTGCGCATGACGCCTTGGCCGGTGGTCTCGGGCCAGCCAGTCATGCTCACTTAACAGGTTCTCCACCCAGCCTGGGTGGAGAACATACCCAGGTCCCCAGTCCCCGTCAGAGCACCAAACTATGGTGCTTAGACCAATCACAACACTGCATTGCAACGTTGTGATTGGTTCAGGGTAGCCTGGATGCTTCCTGTTCGATGGATACGGAGGAGAGACGATGGGGGACAGAGCGGTGAGGAGGTAGGTGACTTTTTTTTTTATGCCACCTTACCCCTAGTATACGGATGAAAATGTTGCACTACTTGAATGCTGTTATACATCAATGGTCTTATTTTTTGTAACATGTCATCAACTTACACCACGTTAAGGCATGATAGATCAATTAGGGATATGATATTTTCTCATGTAATTCTTTTGTCTTGACTTATTCTACATGAGTGCCTCTCTTGATATGAATAAATATACATGTAATATTTGTAAAAAAGATTAAAATACTGCATTATTCGAATACTGTCATACATCATTGGCTTTATCTCCCTGTAAAAGTCATCAATTTACATCAGATGTATGATATAGCATTAAGCTGTCTCCCGTGAACTGAATTACAGGTGAAAGAAAAAAAACATTTTCTAAATTAATTGTGCAATATCACTCTATAGTTATGAGTATTTAGAAAGTCTGGTTCTATGCCTTTTTGTAATATATTGTATATATATAGTTTTTAATATGTATAGTCTGTATATTTCAATTTGTTTTGTATGTAATTTTAGCCTTGAAGAAGTCCTGTGTGGGACGAAACGCGAGGCGTCGGCTATCAATTCTGTGGTATGATTTTATGAAAAAAAACTTGAATAAAGAATAAAGAAAAAAAGGACAATATTTTTCCAGCAATACGACCGGCAACGTGATTCATATAGGAGACACAGTGCCAATGTTATTTGTATTGAATTGTTGCCCTTTACACTCAGTACTGTATATTCTAATATTCTGGGATTAACTTTGGACACTAATCTCCACTAATTAGTATTTTACCTTATCCCTTGAGTGCAGAGCCGTTTTTGTGGTTTTGAGATCAGAGTGGATCTTGGATACCAAGAAGGGTAGATTATTGAAGAGTGCAGTGATTGCATTTTGTGATTCTTCATTGTTTATGATACTTTGTAGGCCATGTACTTACCAAGGTTTGGGGCCAACCCATAGTTGAGTGGCCTCAGTTGTGAAAAATACCACATTTCTTGCAACAACTCTGGAAACTACAGAGGCTATGGTTGTATGCGAAAAGTTAAACATTTCTAGCAACTACTCTAGAAACTACAGAGTTTATGGTTGTATGTCTGTGAGCCCACCAGATGTGTAGATGATTAAACTATTGAAAGATTTAAAAGTCACAGAGACTACCGTTGTAGGTCTGTGGGGACTAACCAGGTGTACAGTTGTAGCAACTCTAGTGATAGCTTTACAAAGCTCTGAGACAATAGTTGTACGTTTGTGAGTGTTCATTAGAATGAAAAGTATTGCTAGTTTAGAGATAGGTCTTTAAATCTACAGAGCTGGCAGCATTGTGAGGCCCACCAAGATGTCTATGAGAAAAGGAAACACCAGCGCACATTTAAGATCCGTAGATCGTATAATAGTGGGCCTGTGAGGAGTACCCACATGAGAACTGTTGCTAGTTTCCTGGTAGCCTTTTGACTCCACCAAGCCTACAATAGTAGTTTTGTGTGGCACACCTGGAGGTGTAGCTGAGGAAACGCCAATGAAAACGTTAGAAGGCAAAGAGCTACCAATAGTAGACCTTTGAGGATTCCCCTGGAAGTGTTGTTTGCATAGTGGTATCTTTTTTAATTCAAAGAGGCACAATAGTAGGTCTGTGAGGCTCACCTAGCTGTATAGGTGAGGAAACACTTGTGGAATCCTTTCAATCCATAGAGCCTGTAGTGGTATTCCTATAAGACCCAACACAAAGTGGAGTTGCTGCTACTTTGGAGTTATCCTAATGGGCCCAGAGCCCACAGTAGTAGGTCTATCATGAACCGTGGAGCTGATAATGCAACAAATATTGCAGAGAAGTGGTAACTAAGTAATCCTTGGGGGACCCCGTATGAATGCTAGTCACCGGTGGGAATTTATCTAGAAAAAATGTAAGGACAGAAGGCAAACCCATTGTCAGATACTCTTGCCTTGCAAAGGACAAAGGCAACCAAGGTCTCTCTTTTCTCCAAGGGCTACAGTCAAGTAGAAATAGATGAGTTATTGTTGCTACACCGTGAAACAATACACCTCCGGCTATAGGTAATGTGAGATCTGCAGCGGATCTATTGTGTTTGGAGCCTTTGTAGTTGAAAGCCTCTCTTGGATCATTGCAAAAACTTACAGTCTTAGAGCCTGCTCATTGCTTATCATTGGTTGGTTTTATTGTCACTCTCATTTGCTTGGTTTGTATCTGAAGGCTTGCCTTCCTCTTCTTATGTTTGTCCCTTCCCTGGAACGTAGCCTCTTCACAAAACCTTTTGACTGGCTGCCTTGCATCATTCCACTGCTCTGTTTTAGGGAGCTATTTTTTTTATTTTTCATTAAGCAACCCATGAGAGTGCATGTGTTTTCCAGCTCTCTCCTTTGAGTGCTCATCCTGCCTGCCAACTACGGAACCCAAGTGCTTCATGCTGCTCTCTCTCGCGAGTGCTGCTTTCCTCTCCTTTTTTCTTTCTCCTTCACTCAATTTAAAATTTTTGTATTTATTTACTACCTCTGACGAGTCCCTTTTGCTTCCCACCAACCCGCTTATCCCTGGTACAATACCCGTCAAAGGTCCTTTTAATTTTTTTTTACATTTCTTGGAAGGCCCCTCACTTCCATTTGCTGCCGGGACACTGCACTTGCAAATTAAAAAAGAAATAAAATGCTGACATCACTATTCAGTATGCATGTGCACTCATGGTGCTGCAGCCACATACATTTTCTTGCATACATGTGCCTACTTAATAACGCAGACGTTACTCAGGGTTGTATTAGGATCAAAAATAGGCATGGGCACCCTAAAAAAAGTGACCTTTCGCAAGACAGTGCTTCAGTGTTTTAAGTATTATAAAAAGAAGGAGGGTGGTTTTCTCTATAAGAGGCATGTTTTCTTAACTTCACTGAAATAAAAAAAATGCAAATGTTGCCTGGATTCTTTGCACAGGGATTAGTTCACAGTGGTGAACCACACATGAATATAAGTGAGGCCACTTCAGCTCAGGCCTTGCCCCGGCTCAATCTGCATACAATAATGGGCCGGCCCAGCGAGTGACACCTCCCCCGTTGGTAAAGCAGGGGGTTTAGGGGCCTGTCTGCCTCCGAAAGGCCGTTGAGGCCCCCAATGGGCACTAGCGGCATCTGAACAGCACAGACATACGCAAATCAGCGACCATGCTTCCCAAACAAAGCGGTCCACAGTTGCAACTCAGATACCGGCCCCTCACTCATTGACCGAGTGCCCGTCTTACCAATCCGACCCTGGGGCTACTTGCTACTGGCCATGTACGTGTCATGATGCATTTTTTCTGTCTTTTTTCCTACTGCTGCATAGCATCAGTAAAATAATTTTTGATATCTACCTATGTTGTACAACAATGTTAAACATTACAAAGCCAAAAGGACCCAAGTCTTTGGCTTGCCAATGCTTGTCATCATATGCAAACACCCCTGTTTGCAGCACCCTGCTGGAAGAGGCGCTAAAAACTCACAGGGGCTTATTTATGAGCCCTGCGTCACTTATACGCCGCTGCCGCGTCACTTTTTGTGACGCACCAGCGGCGTAAAAAATTTGCATTTTTGCACCATACTTACAAAGTGACACATCTAGGTAGATCCGTCACTTTGTACACCCCTGCTCAACATTATACCTGCGCCAGGTATAATGCATGTAGGGAGGCGTTCTGATGCAAGAAAGGATCATAGAAGCCACTTCTATGACGCAATATCTTTCGCCTGCCTCATGGCAGGCGTAAGACTGATGCAGGCACATTTCACATGGGACTTGCCCATGTGTAATGACCCATTGCTGGAGTTGCGTCACTTTTGTGACACACTCCAGCAATGTGTCATTTTTGCGACTACAGATACGTCAGAAATACTGACGTATCTGTAACTCCTTGCACCATGATGCATCATACTGTAAATATGACACGTCATTGGTGTCGCAAGGAGGGCGCAATGAAAAGTGACGCATCGCTGTTTTCTCGCAGCGATGCGTCACTTTTCATAGGCCCACATAGTTTATCACTAAAGGGAACCACTCTTTAGAAATTTAAGACCGTGTCCTTGTGACGGTGTTGCAGTCCAATCAACAATACACATTGTTTTATTTGGTAAATACTATGGGGTATATAGAAAAAGATGGATTATACCAATTTTAAAAATCTGGGGTTTGAGGCAATGTCGCCTGGCTTATTTTGCACTCCAATTACTGGAGAATGTTTGTAATGCAAAACATATTGCACTATTTTTAAAAGCTGTAATCAAACCACGGAAAAATTAAACACATTTTTAAGAAACTTTTCTGTCTTGCACAAAGCACTTTTTGAACATGAATAAAGTGAATTTGATTTGATTTGGAGACTGTGTCAAATGCCTATTGACATTCTGAACGTCTGACTGTGCTGTCAGCTTTTATCTTTTTGCATAATTGGAGACACTTTAATTTAGAGCCTCGTGAATAAGCGAACAGTGGTTCCTAGAAATAGACCGGGAAGACAAGAAACAGAATATAATCTTTAATACACACTTTAGGGAATCAAGTGGCAGACAGGGCTCGGTAATTGCATTAGCTGCATGTGGTATCACTCCCACCACCCTCGCGCAATTAAAACAGGTAATATCTACGGCCAAGATTTCCACTGTTGAAAGGCTTTAATTTTCTACCCTGAAATCATGATTAAAAATGTAATTTGGGCTCTCAAAAGAGCAGCCTTATACAATTTTGGTTATAAGGCTGCCACATCGGGAGGGCTCTGACGCTCAGACACACTGCCTAAAAGAACTGTAAGCTCAAAACATTGGGGCATATTTACATGTTCTGGCGCATCTCTGCAAATCAGCAGGGATGTGCCAGAACAGATGCATCACACAATCCCCTCCTTCCGCCACCACAGATGCACCACATTTAGAATGCGGCGCACCATGGTGCAAGGAAGGGAAGATGATGCGTGACGCATCTTGTGGCGTATGGGTGGCGCATTGCTGGAGTTGCGTCTCAGGCGCGACGCAACTCCTGCAATGAACAGGGGCCACCCATACTCAACGTGGTGCATCACTCCTTACGCCTGCTGCTAGCAGGCGGAAGGATTTGACGCAGCAGCATCGTAAAACTGACATAGTGAAATCTTGTAGATCTCACTGCGTCAGTTTTACATGGCTTTCCTGCGAGGGAACGCCCACCCTGCGACGGAACGCCCACATGAAACCTGACGCAGGTTTCATGTGGCGCAGGGCTTTACAACGTGACGCATCTGCCCAGATGCGGCACGTTGTAAATAAGTCGCAACGTGGCGCATTGTTTACGCCGCCGCTGCGTCACAAAAGTGGCGCAACGATGGCGTAGAAGTGTCATAAGGGGCTTGTAAATCTACCCCTTAATATTTGTTCCGCCAAACAGGTGAGATGCAAATCCGTTGATGCAGCAGGTGCAGTGGCACCAAGGCCCACTGAAGCCTGATTATTGCTGTGTTTCACAGTTCAAGCACTGGCCATGGGAGCTATTTTCTTTCTTGCACTAGGGCCTATGTGACACATGTGACTTACATAGCGCCAAACTAGCAATTTAGCAATGGAGCACTGTCTCGCAGGGAACAGCAGAGAGAGAAACAGAGAGAATAAAAAAGGGAAGCAGCATGGACAACACTTAGGGGTCGCCAGGGGTCACTGCAGGGTCATGACTGGGGGTGAGTGTCTGAAAAGTTTCAGATCTCCTTGTGTTTGCTTTGACCACCCATGTTGGCAGGGTATACTCGGACGTGGGTCCCTTGCTCACTTTGTCACTGGAATCAAGCTAGCCTTGCTGATGAGGGGTGTTACCCCAAAACCGGTCTCAGGATGCTTGTTTCCAGTCCAGGGAAGATCTGGCCTGGCAGATCTATGACTGGGGGTGAGTGTTTGAAAAGTTTCAGCGCTCCATCCATCATCTCCCTGTGTTTGCTATGCTCCTTGTGACCCCTGACACTACCTTTGCGACCCCTAGCGTCAGCAGTGGCAAAATCAGTGCCAGAAACAGAAATAGCTCATCCTCATGAACGTCGATGGGGGCTGCACTCACCTTGTTTTTTGCCAGTTTTTATTATACTAATAGTGAATAATATTACATTATTCACTATTAGTGTAATAAAAATGGAATACAAATAGTGTGAATGACTTTCCCTGGCATCTGAGGTAAGTAAAAAATAATGCTTTTAAATGTATGTATATTGTGAGTGTGCTTGCAGTTTTGAGAGTGTTTATGTAAGACAGAGTGTGTGTATGTGTGAATGTGTGTGTATGTGCAGGCAGAGTGTGTGTGTGTATGCGTGTGTGTGTATATATGTGTGAACTGTATGCATGTGTATGTGTAAGCATGTGTATATGTGAGTTAAAGTGATGGTCGAAGGACATGCAAAGTCTTTTTTCTACCCCAGACATTTTGGTGAATTGACATCCATGGGTAGCAGGTATAGAGCCTTTGGACGGGAATGGAGCTGCTGTGAGTCTGACAAGGAAGGACCAGAGCCGAGTGCAGTGGTGTAATGAAACTTGAGGGGCCCCCCCTGGAAGGTGCATGGGGGGGTGCCCCACGCTCACTCAGGACTCACTCAGGAGCTCTCAGGCTCACCAGTGCACAGTGCCGTAGGGGGGCCCGCAGTGCAGTGGCTGCAGGGGCTACTGTTACAACACCGGCTGAGTGTGGTGAAAGAGCAGCGGGTGGGGGAGGTGCCAGGCTGGGAAGTAGGAGTGCCAGTTCTTCAAAGGTGGTCCCACCTTTTACGATTCTCCTGTGATGAGGTTTTGTTTGAAGAGTGTAGTAACTGACTCCACGCAGGTTGGTGATGTTCAGATAGATTTATTGAAGATAGATGGGAGATCAGTAGTACATCAGTAATTAGCCCCACCAGGAGCACCCAGCTAGGTACTCAGCCCTACTCCAACTGACTGCTTCATAGAACAACATTCCAAATGACATCACACCAGAGTGTTCTACAGATGGAGTAGTGGGAAATATGCATACACACAATATACAGGATACTACAAAGAGTGAACAGGTTTGCCCAAGAATGTTGTGCCCGATCATCCAGATATGTAAGTTCTATGTAAATAATTGGTTGTGTCGTGATTACCATGGACACAGTACATAGAAGGAAAGGTATGCGCAGGTCCGGTATAAGGGTTGAAGAAGACACCATAAGTTTGTTCTGAGACAAGCCACTTGACGCACAGCATTAGCTTTAATAGGTCCTGTTTGGCCAAATTCTGTCATACATTCAGCTTCAATCCTCTTCAGCGTATCTCTTGCTCTCAGGTTTACTTTAAGTGCACTTGTACCCACCAGAAAGACACTCCGTTGGCCTGACCGTCATGGATCTCAATTCACCAAAATGCCAAGGGTAGCGAAAGAGCCATTGCATACCATTTGACCTGCACTTTGACTCACATAGACACGATTACACATACTAACGCATTCACACACTCTTGCGCACATAAACATATTCCAGCTAATGTTCTCCATTTTTTATTGCACTAATAGAGAGTAATAATATTCACTATTTGTATAACTAAAAAAATGGACAGAAACCAGGCAAGTGGAGCTCCTACCAGCGTCCAAAAGGAAGAGCGCCCAGTGTCCCAGGGACTGATTTTGCCTCCACTGAGGCCAGGGGCCACAAAAGCAGTGCCAAGTGTACCAAGGGGCAAGCCAAGGGTCGCAGCTGCAATGCCTGGCAACCGTTAAATGATGTCCATGCCGACTGTGCTTAAAAAAAAAACATCATCGCCTTTCCATCTCCCCAAGCACTCCACAACACTAGCTCCTGTTTCCAGCATCTGCCCTGTAGACATGGCCACTAGCATTATGTGATTTTGCAGCTGCGGCGAATCTGCCACACTTTCCAAGCAATCCATTATCTGTTGCATAAAGTGCAGATTTTAGCAAATATTAATTTGTTTCTAGCTCAAATTGCTCAAAAATTACAAAAAAAAGTGCCATGTTTCTGTGCAGTGTAGACCGTTCACAGAGATTGAATGGTCACCTATCTGTTGCTTATTTCTGTTCTTGGGGTTGGTTCTGTTACTAATGAGGTGACACCTTTGCCCAGACAGTGATAACTTAAAAATCACAAAATAATTAATAAATACTATCACAAAGTGTGCCTCATTAATGTTAATGTTATGGGGAATTTGCAAAGTGCACGGCTACTCCGAAGAGTGTCCCGGCGCTAAGAGGTCCTTCTTGAAAAGAGAGACAGTATGCACTCAAAATCCTACACGTCCCCATTACTGATGGAACAGCCAGGACTTAAGTTGGCGCCTGAAACTAAGAAGCTCTCGTTCTTGTCTGAGGGAAAGAGGCAAAGTGTTCAATAGTCTTCCCACTACCACCTGGTCCTTGTGATTTTTGGCACCGATAGCAAATGTTGAGCCGATGACCTCTATGTCCTGGCTGGGGTATAAGGTATAAATCTATTTCTGATGTACTGAGCCCCACTGTTATGGAGAGCCTTAATGGCCAGCCCAAGAGACTTAAAATCAATCCTATTTTTCACTGAAAGCCAGTGTAAAGTTTTCAAATGAGTCGTCATGTGAGTCCTGGGCCCTACCAGAGAAATCGCTCTGGCGGCAGGGGCGGCCTTAGGCATGTGCAAGCTGTGCACCTGCACAGGGCCACCAAACCCCAGGGGCCACCACGCCAATATATATCCTTAATATAATAATCATCTGAGGATGGATACATATTTGCGTGGCGGCCCCTGGCACGGATTTGGCATCCTCCGGCTCTGTTCCAGTTCCAAATACCTTCCTGAGCTCTGGGGGGGGCTCTACCCCGCCCAGACCCCCTCTTCCGGGGCCCCCTACCTACGCTCCCTGCCCAGGGCCACCATGAGCCTAGAGCCGCCTCTGCTGGCGGCCACATTTTGAACAATCTGTAGGTGGCCTAATAAATAATTTGGGATGCCCAGGTATAACACATTTGCATAATCCAGCCTTGACATAATCAAGGCTTGGACCACAGTTTTCCTATGGGAAAATGGCAGCAGTGGTAAGAAGTTTCTCATCATTTTTAGGAGTCTGAAACACATGCCAGCCACAGATTGAACCTGCGACTTCCTGAAAAGATCCGAGTCAAGCATGACTCCAAAATTTTTAACAGTGGTGACTGGACTAGAAGGTGGAGGCTGATCCTGGGGCCACCAATGCCGCCATTCATCACCAGGGGTATGTCCGAAGAAGATTATTTCAGTTTTGGAGGAATTGCTTGAGTTGGTTTTGTCAGAACCAGTCAAACACTTTAGTCAGGTATAGATGTATTAAATTATCATTAAGCGGCTTGTCCTTCTCATATGTGAACAACAGTTTGGAATCATCGGCATAAGTTATAACTTTTTCCCTGTGTTGTACCGTTAGGGGTGCCAAGGGTGCCATATAAATATTAAATAAAGTTGGACTCAAAACTGAGCCCTGAGGCGCTCCAACATTCAATGATGGAATATTCGCTGAGAAAGGTGGGGACCAGACAGATTGCCGACTGTCTTCCAAGAAAGAAGAAAACCACCTGAGAACCGTGCCCCCAAAGCCACATTTACTGAGTCTCTGTAGGAGTCGTCCGTGGGGCACAGTATCTAAAGCCGCCGAGAGGTCCAACAGTATCAATACTGCCTTCACTCCTCTACCAAGGGTGGATTTGATACTTTCAGTGACTTCCAGTAAGGCTGTTTCAGTACTATAATTTGCTCTGAACCCCGATTGGCTGGGATGAAGAGCATTTGTGGCCTCAATGAAGTCAGTGATAACCACATTCACCTACTTCCCCAACGCCTTGGCGAAAAAAGGGAGCAGTGTTATAGGCTTATAGCTGCTTACAGCTGCTGGGTCAGTTGAGGGTTTCTCCAAAAAAGGGCACATTTTACCCTGTTTCCAACTCGCTGGGACCTTTCCTTTTGACAAGGACAGCTTCAGAACTTGATTCACAGCTGGATTCAGAACCTCAGCAACAGATGCTACTATTTTCGCAGGACATGGATCCGAAGGCGACCCAGACGTAAGCGCCTTCTTGATGGTAAGTGAAGTATCCAAAGAGACAGGAGGGAAATCCAAAAGTATTTCCTCCGTAGAGTGTTCTTTAGGGTCTGGCACATCGTCCTGATTCTTACAGGTAGGCATATCAAATGTGTCTTGAATGGACTTAATTTTGTGAAAGAAAAATTTAGCAACCTGATTCGTCCATTCAAGAGTGGGAGTGAAAAGGCTCTGAGTGACATTGGGGGATGCAAAATCTTTCACAATCTTAAACAATTCTCTACTGCTGTTTCTGGCTTGATCAATTTTAGTGGCCAGAAAACTTTTTTTCTCATCCCGAACTTTTGCATAGTGCGCTTTGAGTGCCTGTTTATAGGTGTCTTTACTTAATGGATCAAAACTTTTCCTCCTTAGGCGCTCAAGGCATTTACACACACTTTTACTTTTTCTCAACGCCTCAGTGAACCAGGGAGCTGAAGTTTTTCCCTGCACGGCACTACGCATCTTAGGAGGAGCAAGATGCAATGCCCAATTCTGAAGCCAGCTTTCCAAAGTGTGTGTCACATCTTCTAAGGAACCCTCCACAAGAATAGAGTGATGGTTCAATATTTCTGGCAGAGAGTCGGGCGTAATCAGCTTAAAGGATCTATATTCTTTAGTTTGTTGAGTACAATGAGACTGTGCCCTACTCAAATCTTTTTCAAGCCTAAAAGTGAGCAAAAAATGGTCGGACCAAACAATAGGAAGGGGTTATCTAAATCAATGCTACACGTTGAAAATATCTGGTCCAAGATGTGCCCCTTTTCATGAATGGGAGACATCACATACGGAGCCATGCTGAAAATATTTAAAGATTCGCCCAACTTCTTGATCTCTGGGTCTTCCTTTTGATCTAGATGTATATTAAAGTCCCCAAGGACCATGCATTGACCAAATCTAGTAGCAATGGGTGCTACAACATTACATCCCATAATTTGGTCCTCCCCTGACGCGTAATTCCAGAGGCCCTCCCAAGTGCTTAGTTTGTAAAAAAATAAGTGCCCGGGCTCTCGTCAGGAGGCCACTGCAGCGTGTACAACCACATTCCCCCTGTCAGCGCTGCCAATGATAGTAGCATCACAACCACTAACCATCAAACTCCTACAAGTGTGACAATTCGGATAAAGCAATACGAACGACCTGAGTTACAGGTAATAGTAATTTTTAATGTATATTGGTTTAATATTTACCTGTTGTATTTGAGCATCTCTAAATTAGCCAGACATCGCCACCTTGTGGCAGAATGTCACAAGTGCTGGTGTTGACAATCAAGTGGCGGTGCCTTTAGCTGGAAACCACCGTCTCAAATTACCCCCTTAGAGGCGCGTCTGCCTCGGAAAGCCAGCTCAGGCCCCCATTGGGCCGCTGGTGGCATCTGAAAAGCACAGACAAATCGGCCTCCATGCTGCCCAAAAAAAGCGACCCACAGCTGCAACTCCGATAACTAGGGTGAGCAGAATTTTCAAGCAAAAAATTGGGACATTTCACAAAAGTAGAAGAAGGAAGATAACTTTATGTCAAGTGACAGCGCTCCTCTGCAGAGAATTACAAAACAGGCAGTAAGAACATACATAAGATGCCATTTTTAAACCCAGTAGTTTGCCTGTGAATTAAATTGCTTTCTTGGAACAACTGCTAACTATCCCTGCTTTGTAAAACATAAAAAAAACCTTCCCCCGTTTTTGGTCGACCCTCTCCAAAAACCTGGACATGAGCTACATTTCTCGAAATCTGCCAGGACAGCTGGTGAAAAACGGGGACCGTCATGGCAAATCCGGGACGCCTGGTCACCCTACCCATCACCCACCAATCCGACCCTGTTTATGAAGTAGGCCAATGTGGATTATCCTGTGTCCTACACTTCTTCATCAGTCTTTCCAGCCTCCCGTTCCTCTACTTTGGGCCTTGATCGACAGCTTTGTTTTGATTTATGTGGAGGGTGAGCCTGACTCATGTGTAAGGTCAACTGCATGGGATGCGATAGAAAAGTGTATTTTTAATCGTTTAGGCAATGGGCTTTCTGTATAAAGGTTGTGGGTGCAGATGTAGAAAGTACCGAGGCGGAAGAGAAGATTCATACATATGCAAATCACATCAGTCTCTCACTGATGCCTTTCAGCCTCATAATTCACATGCAATGTTGGCTCTCTGGGCACTACAATTAAATATAATTATCTCCCTGTAGCTGCAATGATGTTATTGAAACTGACAAGAACGTGGGTATCTTGATTCCTCCTCCAGCCGCTAGGGGTGGGAGTGGGGGCCACTGAGGATACATTGCACTCTCTCATATTCAGATTGATCGTGATTTCGAGCCTCATCACACAGCTACAGTTTGTTTTTTTCCAAGTCAAAACCACTTTATTCGATTAGTTAAAATCATAAAAGTATACTTTACAATAATACAAACAGTAAAAAACATGTTAAAAGAGTTAAAATTGTGCTATTATATTCAAAATTCATTTCCATTAAAAAGCCCCAATTGGTGGACCTATTACAGATATTCTTCAACGCAATTTTTTCCCTGCTACAAGAGCTCATCTAAAAGAAATTAGCTTACAGCATTAAACATCCAGTCTAGACCTCCTTAATCTGACAGATGCTGCCAGAAAGCTGGCCACACAGTACATAGTTTCAGGCGTTTCCATCATTTGGAGAAATTCACACCACAGCTACAGTTATTTAGAGACCATTTTGCTCAGATATATGACGGTCCAAACACAAGCTGTGATTCTGACAGTGTGCTTAACAAGAACGCCCATTTCCCCCCTAATGTCATTCTCAGCAGGAGCTCGTCCTCTAAATGTGACTTTTACAGCCAAACACAACATCTCTCAAATACTTTAACAATCACATTACTCAGAGATTTAGCAGGGATGGCGAGGCCAGGTAAATGAGATGGAAATGGCTTTCATCTAAGGTGATTACCGAATCTTCCTATGGGCTGAGCACAGATTTTTCAACAAAATGAGGTCTCATCAGACAAGGACATTTATTTCAAAAACACAATTTGGTGGACGCCAGACGGATGTTATGTGAGGGAGAAGATTGAAAGTATTGGTGGAATGATTTTGTAACTAATGCAAAAAGAACAACTGATGGACCGAATGCTGAACAATGTCAAACATTCCCCCGTGTATAGAGATCTGAGCCTAAATCCATTGTTTTTGCTCACAATGCCATTCCAGTTTGGACCCAGACATATGCAAATCAGTCTTGGCCCTGCTCCCCATGGGAACAGTCCAGCCTGAACTGCCAGGCCAGATCCTCCCTGGGCCAGAAACAAGTATCCTGCGAACGATTTGGAGTACCACCCCATATCAGCCAATGTGACTTGACTCCAGTGGCAGGGGGAGTTCGGACCCATATCTGGGCATACCTGCCCCACTTACGCTGCACAGATGCAAAAATAAACAATTGATGGATGGAATGATGAACCATGTCAAACATTCATCCTCAGTACAGAGATCTAGGACTAAATCCATTGTTGTTTTGCTCACAAGGACATTCCAGTATGGACCCAGACATATGCAAATCAGTCTTGGCCCTGCTCTCCATGGAACAGCCCAGCCCAAACTGCCAGGACAGGTCCTCGCTGGACCAGAAACAAGCATCCTGGGACTGATTTTGGGGTATCACCCTTTATCAGCCATGCCTAGTTTGACTCCAGTGGCATGGCGAGCAAGGGACTCATGTCTGAGCATACCCCTCCCACTTAGGGTGCAAATACAAAGAGAACAATCTGTGGACAGAATGCTGAACAATGTAAAACATTCACCATGGGTACAGAAATTGGGGCCTAGATCCATTGTTTTTATGCTCACCATGCCACTCCAATTTAGACCCAGCCATATGCAAATCATCCTTGACCCTGCTCCTCATATGGGAACAGTCCATCCCGAACTGCCAGGCCAGATCCTCCCTGGACTAGATACAAGCATCCTGGGACTGGTTCAGGATATCACTCATCAGCTAGGCTAGCTTGACTCCAGTGGCATGGTGAGCACATGACCCACATCTGGACATACCCGTCCTACTTAAGGCAGCAACTGTAAAAAGAGCAATTGATGGACGGAATTCTGAACAATGTCAAACATTCAACCCAGTATAGAGGGCCTAAATCCATAGTTTTTTTGCTCACCCAGTCATTCCAGTTTGTACCCAGCCATATGCAAATCATACTTGACCCTGCTCCCCATGGGAAAAGTCTAGCTGGAACTGGCAGGCCGGGTCCTCCCTGGACTGGAAACAAGCATCCTGGGACCGCTTTCGGTGATCACCCCCATCAGCCAGGCTAGCATGACTCCAGTGGCATGGAGAACACTGGACCTATGTCTGACATACTTGTCCCATTTAGGGCAATAAATGCAAAAGAGCCATTGATTGACGGAAAGCTGAACAATGTCAAACATTCACCCTCATTGCAGGGATCTGGGCCTAAATCCATTGTTTTGTGCTCACTGTGCCTTTCCAGTTTGGACTCATCCGTACGCAAATCAGTCTAGACCCTGCTCACTATGGGAACAGTCCAGCCCGTACTGTCAGGCCTGGTCCTCCTTGGACTGGAGACAAGCATCCTGGGAGTGCTTTTGGGATATCACTCTTCATCAGCCAGGCTAGCATGACTTCAGTAGCATGGCAAGCAGAGGACCCAGATATGGGCACATCCGTTCCACTCAGGGCAACAAATGCAAAAAGAACAATTTGTGGACGGAGTGCTGAACAAGGCAAACATTCACCCCAGTACAGAAATATGGGCATTAATCCATTATTCATTTGCTCACCATACCATTCTAGTTTGGACCCAGCCATCTGCAAATCAGTCTTGACCCTGTGCCCCATGGGAACAGTCCAGCACTAACTGCCAGGCCAGGTCCTCCCTGGACTGGAAACAAGCATCTTGGAACCTGTTTCAGGGTATCATCCCATATAAGCAAGTCTGTGTTGACTCCAGTGGCATGGTGAGCACAGGACCCACGTAGGGGCATAGCCGTCCTACTTAGGGTGACAAATGGAAAAAAAAACAATTGATGGACGGAATGCTGAAGAATTTCAAACATTCACCCCCAGTACAGGGAGCTGGTCCTAAATCCATAGTTATTTTGCTCACCATACTATTCCAGTTTGGACCCAGCCAGATGTAAATCAGTCTTGGAACTTCTTTGCATGCGATCAGTCCAGTCTGAACTGCCCGTCCAGGTCCTCCCAGGACCAGAAAAATCCACCCTGGGGGAAACAGTCATTAAAACGCACCTGTTACCACGCATAGCCTTTAGCACAAAGTGGTTACCATAGGACCACAGTTACCACGCATAGCCTTTGCCACACATGATTTAATGATGAATATGCCTTTCCTATGCATTCCTTTACAATGAATTATGTTGTAAAGGCATATATGGTAAGGGCATATGTGCGGTACAGGTGTTAAGGGCAAATGCTTGGTAACAGACGCGTTACATCCAGCCATCGTTATTGGTATCCAGTTATTGTTGTTACAGCCAGTCGGAGTCCTTACCTCAGAAGACCGGCAAAGGGAGAGACGTCAGTAATCCGCGTAAAAAAAAGAAAAATACCCTCAATCAACTTTAACTGGTATGCCCTTGTTCCCTCGTAGGTAAGGGGGTTGCACACAAGGGCGTGGGGTTTTCAGGGCTGGTGCTGCCGGGGGTCCAGCTTTAGAGCTTAGGGCATGTTTATTTTAGGACAGAGGGCCGTGTGTAGGGAGGTAGTGCCAGCGGCCAGATTTAGGCTGAGGACTGGGGCCAGGGGGTTGCGCCTGGATTCGGTTTTAGGGCTCAGGGCTGGGATCTAGAGAGATGGGTTTAAATTTTGAGGAAAAACCTTTACCATGCATATGCCTTTAACATACATGCCTTCACAACGAAATTTGTTGTAAAGGCGGACATGGAAAAGGCATAATCGTTGTAACATCATGCACTGTAAAGGTAATGCGTGGTTACGGTACCCACGTTGTAACCACCGTGTGGTAAAGGCATGCGTGGTATTCACATGTGTTATTCCATCATACATCTCTTCCTAGGAACGTTTTTGGGTTATCACTCCCTCATCAGCCTGTCTAGCTTGACTCCAGTGGCATGGCTTGTACGAGACCCACGTCTGGGCATACCCATCCCACTTAGGTCGACAAACACAAAAAGAACAATTGATGGGCAGAATGCTGAATATTGTCAAACATTCACCCCTGTAAGTCTGTCTGGCCGAAACACACCATGGGTGTTTTATTGTAATAAAATGGTTTTGCATCCTACTTTCTCTTCGTGGACTGGCGGAAATCTTTTCCTGGATTGGTCTCAAACCATAGACTCTCCATGCATTTTCCATGGACTTTTATGGAACGTGATAGCGCGAAAACTGGTGAACAGAATTACTCTATGTCTCTAGAACTAAGCTGTATCTGGTCGATGAGCCTATAACTAGTGCAAACTGGTTCCAAGATGCTTTCTTCTGGTTCAGGAAGGACCTGACTTGGCAGTTCGGGCAAGACTGCTCCCATGACGAGCAGCGCCAAGACTGATTTGCATATGGATGGGTCCAAACTGGCATGGCGTGGTGAGCAAAAAATGATGGATTAAACCCAGATCTGTGACTAGGGGTGAATGTTTGCATTGTTCAGCATTCCGTCCATACTCTGTTCTTTTTGCTTTTGTAACTAAGCTAATTTAAGGTATCAAATTCAATTGCTGTGTATGTCTTTCAAACACAGTGTGATATCATTTCAGGGTGCAACAATATTTACTGACAAAGGGATGGATTTTGGCTTTCGAGGATGGTACTCCGTCTGTCAGGGTTGCGAAGGACACTACCTCCACGGTATACAGCGGTTAGCACGCATTTTTTACAACGCGGTGGTGTTACCACGCTACTTTTACCACGCAAGTCGTTACAACGAAATGCACTGGAGGGCGCTCCAGGATAGTAAATAGTTTAATTTACTATCCAACTCCTTCCCTAGAGTCCACGGGGACTGGAGTTGGAATAGTAAATTAAAAAATGTACTATCCAGCGCCCCTCCACGCAAGTCGTTGTAACGACTTGCGTGGTAAAAGTAGCGTTGTAACGGTACGCGTTGTAAAAGTACGCGTGGTACCGTCATATATCCTACCTCCACTATCCTGATGGACTCCTCTCTGCCAAATTTAGAGTTGAATGCCAGTCCAGTGTTCATCTCTGTACCTTGAAAGGAAACACCATCACGGCTGTTACTTTTAAAGAATAAAACAGTTGGTTGATGCTTGATGCCACTTTTTGACGACTGTTCACCAAACTTTAAACTTGATTTGTATTTTTGTTTTTCAGAAACAAACTCAAAAGCTGGAGTTTATTACTCAAAAGCTGGAGTGTTTTTCTGAAAAACAAAAAATGAATGACCCCCATTCTCTGGGAATTATCTCCTAAGGTGCGGAGTTAATTATAATTTTTTTCTGACCCACGCTAACAAATTTTACCTGACAGGGAGGTTCCATCCTAAATCAGGCAGGCGATCTAATGCCCTTCCTCCAATGGCCCTTATTCCATTTAATCCAACATTGTGTGCTTCCAAGCGTGCTTATTCCATTTAGCCATCGGAAAAAGCTTTCCATCGATGGAGCCAACCTGGACCCCACTGATGGAAGCTTACGGTTCACCAGACTCTAAACAAGGTGGTAAGGTACAGGTGCCTTCAAGGGATTCATTTGTGTATTATAGTTTGAATTATTTATCTAGTTAAATTATAAGGTATATAGTTGCCTTAGGTGGTGGTTAATTCCAAAAGGATAATTGTTTATAACAAGTACCCTAATTTGACCAAGATAAAAGTGAATATTTTTTCTATATACACCTGTTTTTGCTCTTCATTTTCTCTGAATATTTATGTATTGATGATTTTGATCATACATGGTGAATGCCTTTACTCTGTGATTTGTGAACACTGTTTTACTAAGGTATTTCCCTTTCAGAATTAACCACCACCTAAGGTAACTATATACCTTATAATTTAACTAGATAAATAATTCAAACTATACTATGCAAATAAATCCCTTGAAGGCACCTGCACCTTACCATTTACTTTGCCCAAGCCCTCAAGGGTTGTTTGAGTTGCCCATTTTGTTTTGTATCTAAACAGGGTGGGCAGACCAAATGTGTTGCAGATAGAGAACTCCATTGCCTCTGGGACGAGATACTATATAATCCATACTCTGTATCAGGCCCAAAGTCTCCATGTAGGCATGACCAAGGGAAAGTGGAGTGGTGTGGCTCACTGGTTAGAGGCGGCAGACCTGAGAGCAGAGGACGGCCCGGGACCAGGGTTCAATTCCCGACACTGCAGGGTCGTGGACCAGGGTCAGTGGACTCGATAATTCACATCTCGGTGCCTACTCTAACCAGGGATCACACTCGGCAACTCTGGGCATTAGCTTGCCTCATCTCCACAACGGCCCCCCACATACGCCGGGGATGCCTGGTTTCACCTTGGAGATACCCGGTAGGGACCATCTCACAGGGAAAGCCAGGACGGGTTCCCCAGCGGTCTACTGCGCAGAGATACTCCTTCGGGAGTCGATTCTAGCGCATTACAAACCCACAATTAATTAATTAATTAATTAAAGTAAAATCTGATCTAGTTTAAAGCAACTCGTTCCAATGTATTTCAAGGGCAGTCTTGATCTATGTAGGGATCATTTGAAAGCTAGTTAAAATTATTTGTTTTTCTAGATTTTCATGAGTATTGTTGCCCACATTTACTATAATCTGGTCAGTGCAGTGCAACGCAGCACTGCATGAAAATCTACAAGGTGTATTGCAGAAGCAATAAGTAACAGTGCAGTGCCATATTTTCAAAGAGCCATGAGCCAATGATGTCATTGGCTGCTCTCCCCTAAAAAATGTCACTTTTCGGAGTGACACCAAGCATTGCTCAAGGATGCAAAGACGAGCTAGCTGTGTTATTTTGTAGTCTTGTATTTGAGGTATACCACCCAACACACATTTCTAGATACATACAATGTTTTTGGGGGTGGTGCACTCTGATGCAAAACACTTTTTGAGCTGTACTCACATCAACTATTGATTCCAAATATCTTTGGTAAACAAAAGTTGATTAACAATAATCTTTTTGCCACTTTCCATTGTCATACTCATAGTCATAGGATTTTGTTAAGCGCACATATCAGCCGAGGGTCTCAAAGCACTGGTGAAAACCAGAGAATGGGTAAAAAGGCGTCAACAGAAGAAGAGGAGTGATCAGAAGAGCCAGGTTTTTAACCTTTTCCGAAACTGATTATGAACAATAATCGTACGGAGCTGCAATGGAAGCCCATTCCACAGAATAAGGCCAAGTGGAAGAAGGATCCACCGCCATTCTTGGCGGTACGAATTCTGAAAGGAGCTAGAAGATGTTTAAGTCCTGACCTATGGGTCCTGTTAAGTAAGTACCAGTTGAGTTTTTTTGGCAAGGTAGCTTGGACAGTTTCCGTACATGGTCGTATGTACGAGAGAGATGATCTTGAAACGGATTTGTTTCCTGATGGAAAGCCAATGGAGAGAAGCGCCAGGTTGGATGGAGCGGGTTGGCCAAACGCTCCTTCAGGCCCTAGAGGCCAGTGCTTGGTCTCCACCCAGTTGTCTAAGACAGTAGGGCAGAGAGCTTCAAAGAATGCATGTCACTATTGCCGGTGCAAATCTGCCCCCCAAAGTGACATGCACACTTTGAAGTGTGTGGCCACCACTACTTCAGTCTTCCTGCTGGCAATCGGCAGCAGAGGACACGTCATTCTAGCTTGGAGTCAGGCTGGCGGCTGCTGTGCGCCTTGGTTGGCAATGAAATCACTACATTGAGATTTTATTTTTATCACTTTGCACGGCATGCAGTGGGCAGGGGGCGACGCTCCCCCGCCCTCATAACGAAACCACCGCTAGCATTACATGTACACCCTAACTATTGTATAGTATAGCTATACTTAGTTTTCTCTAGCCCTTAGGCTGTGGTTCGGGCCTTTCCACAGGTAGGGACCGTGTACACCAAGGGATTTGCCTCTCTGTTACAAATACTTGAATGCAATTTGGTTGACCCATGTGTGTGCATGGAACGCTGGTTCGTAGTTGGGGCATAGTTGCTGCAAGTATCTTGCCACTTTTCGCTGGTAAGATCACAATGCAGAGAACCTTGTACGGGGCCTTCATGTCTAATGGGGACTAGTGGAGAGCTTTCAGTGGAGCTCTCACCATTCTAGGATTAAGTAAAGTCCAGTTGCCTGGTTTTGTGTCAAGGACTATACAAAAAGATGGCCTCTCTTTACTTCTTCTTGATTGCCAGAAAAAGGAATGACACCTCTCAGTAGCCATCGTAACACCCTACCCCATAATAAAGATATACAATGAGTCAAGTGCAGTGCTTAATTTGTGCTGGTGGTTTCGGGTGCTCAGCATTGGTACTTAATTGTCAACACCTGTGCTTTGACAACAACAGGTAATTATTAATTCAATACAAATCAAATCTGTGGTGGGCAGCATGACTCACAGGTGACTGGCGTAGGCAAACGCGGGGAGGGTGCTGGTGTGAGACAACAAACAAAAATAAAAATAAATAACAACACTTACCTTGCCGCTGGTCCTGCAGCCACGTCTCTGCTCCTTGCTCCTGCTCTTGCTGTGGGACAGGATGCCAGGCTCCCTTGAACAATCACCACGCTGCAATGCAGCGTGGTGATTGGTTTTGAGCATCCTGGTGGGATGCTCAGCCAGGGAATGGGATCCTGGGCTTGGGCCTATATTCTTATAGCGTAGGGGCCTGGAATAGTCCCAATTGTCACACTTGCAGTAGTGTGGTGGTTAGTAGTTGTGTTGTTACTATCATTGGCAGCGTTAGCAGGAGCAATGTGTGGTGCAAGCTGCAGTGACGAGAGCCCTGGCACTTATTGTTTTACAAATTAAGCAATGTCTCCTTAAGTGGGCTCCAGTTGTGGAGAAAAAACAACAACGGCAAAAAAACTTCTTGGCACTCTTGAAGGTTTTTGATTGTAGTTGAGATTTAAGACTTAAGGTACCAAAACCATCCTGAGTAAGTGTTGAGTAGGACTCCGGCATAAGTATTCCTGAAGATCAAATGCTGAAGAAAAAGGGAAAGAAAAGAGGGCAAAAAAGAATAGCAATGGTCAAGGATGCAACAAAAATAAGGAACAAAGACATTGCAACACATTTTTCTAAAGCCATAGCATACTTATATGTGCTTAAGACAGTGAATTATATCACAGGGAAAAAGGTAAAGCCTATCCACAGGGAAAAAGGTAAAGCCTATCTACAGGGAAAAAGGTAAAGGTAAAGGTTAAAAGGTAAAGCCATAGCATACTTATATGTGCTTAAGACAGTGAATTATATCACAGGGAAAAAGAGAAAGTCTATCCACAGGGTAAAAGGGAAAACCTATCCACAGGGAAAAAGGGAAAGCCTATCTCGGTCTGGGACCCCTTATGATAAAGCACTGTAGAGAAGACCATCTTGCATATGCATTGATATAAGGTTAGAGTCACCTTCTCTCCCACAAAAACAGCATTTCCAAATAACAGAAGAAGCACATGCTTGCACTATGCTTGCACTACCTTATGACGAACGGATCCCTCGACCTCTCGCAGTCTGGCTTCCGTGCCAACCATAGCACCAAGACTGCCCTAATCGCAGCCACCGATGACATCCGAACCCTGCTCAACAACGGAGAAACAGCGGCCCTCATCCTCCTAGACCTCTCTGCGGCCTTCGACACGGTCTGCCACTGTACCCTAGTACAGCGCCTCAGCAACGTCGGAATCCAGGAGAAGGCACTGGAGTGGATCATCTCCTTCCTCGCCGGAAGGACACAGAGAGTCCGCCTCCCCCGTTCAGATCAGAAGCCACCGAAGTCATCTGCGGCGTTCCTCAAGGCTCCTCGCTCAGCCCTACCCTCTTCAACGTCTACATGAGCCCCCTCACAGCCATCGCACGCCAGCACAACCTCAACATCATCTCCTACGCCGACGACACCCAGCTGATCCTCTCCCTCACCAACGACCCCGCCACCGCCAGAGCCAACCTACACGAAGGGATGAAAGAGGTAGCCGAATGGATGAAGAACAGCCGCCTGAAACTGAACTCGGACAAGATGGAAGTCCTCATTCTGGGATCTTCACCCTCCACCTGGGACGACTCCTGGTGGCCCCCCGCCCTAGGCAGCGCACCCAAACCGACAGACCACGCACGCAACCTGGGCGTCATCCTGGACTCCTCCCTCTCCATGACGAGACAAGTCAACGCCGTCTCCTCGACGTGCTTCAACATCCTGCGCATGCTACGAAAGATCTTCCTGTGGATCCCCACCGAGACCAGGAAGACGGTCACCCAGGCCCTCGTCACCAGCCGCCTGGACTACGGCAACTCCCTCTACGCCGGAACCACCGCCAAACTCCAGAAGAGGCTCAAGCGGATCCAGAACGCCTCAGCACGACTCATCCGGGACATCCCCCGTCGCAACCACATCTCCGGACACCTGAGAGACCTGCACTGGCTTCCGGTCAACAAGAGAATCACCTTCCGTCTCCTCACCCACGCACACAAAGCCCTGCACAACCAAGGCCCAGGATACCTCAACAGCCGCCTCAACTTCTACGCTCCCAAAAGCCTGCTTCGATCGACCGGCCATGCCCTCGCCGCCGTCCCCCGCATCCGAAGAGCCACCACAGGAGGAAGGTCCTTCTCCAACCTCGCCGCCAAGACTTGGAACTCCCTCCCGACCCACCTCCGCCTGACCCAGGACCATCTCGCCTTCAGGAAGCAGCTCAAGACCTGGCTGTTCGAGCAGTAGCGGACCCCCCTCCCCTAGCGCCTTGAGACCCTCCGGGTGAGTAGTGAGCTATATAAATGCCTTGATTGATTGATTGCCTCTGCACCAAAGCGCCCATTTCATGCAGGTAGTGCTATCCGTGGCCTAACAAGAGGTACCTTGACAGTGGCTGTCTTTATCATGCACAATGCAAAGTCGAAGGAACATGCAAACGGCCAGTAAGTTCGACTTTGAATCCTGCTCTGAGATGTCAAATGTTATCACTTCTGAAATATATCAGTCAGACTTTTTGGGATCCCAGTGTAAATGGTTTTTCAGTGCTTTAGGTAGTTCTAATAATTTAGGTGATTTTGAGTTTTAAAGACCATGAATGTTCACATTTGTGTTTTACCCTACAACTTTTGTTTGCTGAATCCATAATACAATAATACACCAGTCATAAAAACCCTTTCAGGGTTAATACACATTGATTCAGGATAACTTGATCTTGAATGAGATTCCTAGAAGATGATTTAAAAAAAAAAAAACCCTGTCTTTTTCGTTCTTGTTTGCATCTGTCCAATGATTATCAGACAGATATTTTACCATCACTGCCTATTTAGAGTGATCATTCATCTGTTTCCGATTTGTGATCAATGACAATTGGCTCTAACTTAAAAAGAACAAGAGAACAGCCATGACCACTTGTCTAGCACTGTCCATGATTGAATGAATGAATTTCTGAAGTGCACGGCTACTACGAAGCGTGTTCCAGCACTACAGGGGAACAGGGGCGTAGGAGGGGGGGTGCAGTTGATGCAGGCCGCCCCGGGTGTCATCACTGAGGTGGGTGACAAAATTGCAAAAATATGTTTTAAACACATATTTTTGCCATTTTGTCACTCCCCTCAGTGATGACACTTGTCACCCCTGGCTTGACAAAATGGCAAATATATGTGTTTTAAAGTGCGAACAACCGTTACAACTTGTCGTTACACCGCGATACATTTACATCGCGGTCATCACAACGCAAGTCCTTACAACGACTTGCACTGGATTGCGCTATACACTAAGGAATAATATGATTTATTATTCCAACACCTTCCATGCTGTTACTTAGGCTGGAGTTGTAATAGTAAATTATACTATTCCTAAATTCAGCGCCTCTAGCATAAGTCGTTGAAACGACTTGCGTTGGAATAACTGCGATGCAACATATCACGGTGTAACGAACACGTTGTAACGTCACATATTCGTTTTAAACACATATTTTTGCAATTTTGTCAAGCTGGGGGTGACAAGAAATTTTTTGCACCGGGTACCACCTGACCTTGCTACGCCACTGCAGGGAAATAGAAGTCAGAAAAAGAAAGGTAGAAGAAAAATGTTTCGCGAGTGAAAATCCAGGTCTTCAGTTGTTTTCTAAATGATTGTTCATTATTTACTTGGCGGAGTTCGACAGGCAATTTGATCGAAGCTTGAGGGCCCAGAAGGGGAAAGGATCTGCTTCCAGATCTGGCTTGTTTTACTCCTCAAACTTTGGCCTCATGACCATGTGAAGAGCGCAGAGATCTAGAAGGAGAGTAGAATTGAATTCTAGAAGAGAGATCATCTGGGCCAGAATTCTGCTCTTGGGTTTTTTGGGAGAGGATTGGGCCTGGAAGAAGAATTGTGAACATTGACAGGAACATGGTATTCTGTGGCTGCTTTTATAATGATCATTCACTTTGAGTATGGGACTCCGAGAAGTATAAAATTGATTACATAAATAATAATGATTTGAATTTCCACTTTACCTAGATGTAAAGTCACACATTGACTCCTTAGATAATTACATTCAGATTTGTGATTACATTCTTGTGACTATATTGAGTTGAGGAAAGAACCTTTCACAAATTCCACCCATCACGCTCATACCCAACTAAGTTAATGTAGAGTATTCTTGGTAGCAAATAGAAATTGACCCATGACGACGAGCTTCTGTGATGAACTATCTTTGCAGAAGAGATTTTCCATAAGAATGTATTAACAGCCAACGATAGAACCTACTTTGGCTAAGGCTAAAAATTGTAAAAGACATGTCTACAACTAAATGAAAATTGGATTCATTAGATGAAATTACTGTCATCAGAACAATCCTAGCCACAGGGATCAATTATTTTGACGTGTCACTTGACTCGAAATAAACTAATTATTTATTGTCACCTTTGGTAGGATGCTCTAGTGCCCAAAAATGCGTTCAAGCTAAATATTATATAACATCCATGGAACTCGAAAATATGGTACCAATGGGCAGATTTTTTATTTTTCAGAGGCCTGCCTCTGCTTTCAACCTCTGATCTGGTGCACACACATGCTGCCCAGCACGAGGCACAGCCTTTGAACCCGCATCCATCAATAAGCACCTGCAAATCATTCAGAATGCAGCAGCCAGATTGGTTCTAGGATTACTAGTCAAACATCAGGTCACCCTTGCCTCGAATCTTTACACTGGCTTCCTGTTCATAAACGGATATATAAATTCTTCAAAGCCCTTTGCCTCATCTATACATACCGCCATACAGAATAAAGTGCCTGTTTATGTAAGGGAAATATTTTAATTTGACAAAACAACTTGGATAATAGGATCAGAAATAAAGAAGTTGCTTTGCACCCTCAAAATCAAATATACTACTTGGGGGGTGGGGGGGGCAGCTTATACTCGTATCTTGCTGCTAAACGTTGGAACTTTCTCTCAACTGACTTAAGATTGATAAAAGACCACAACCCTTTTAGAAAAAAACTCAAAACCTGGTTGTTTTAGAACATCAATATATCTTTCTAATTTTTCTATCTGCTGATTCTTTAGTGCGGGCTCGCTATATTGTAGCTGTGTGGTTTATAAACTACATGCGTTCATTAAAAAGTGTGTATGATGTCTAGCATAGAAGTTGTATAGAGGCCTGTCCTTTCAATTCAAAATCCTATGCCTAGGCACACTGTAAAAGAATCCACACATCAGATTTGTGCTGTACAGTGCAAGACACATTCAATAAGAGGAATGTTGGGAAAAGAAAAACATTTCTCTGTTACCTCCTGCTTCAAGGAGTTATTTTCTGAGCAAAGCCTGGTCTGTCTGTATTAATAGAACTGGTTTGTGTCACAACATATGGATGCTTGTGTTTTCATACCCAAGTTGTATCCAAGCATCCCAATACATGAGCATATGTACAAGGAAGTGGCGAAGTGAGGCGTTAGCTGTCATGGCTTAATGACTCACTCCACCACTTCAGAAATGCAAGGCTGCACCATATTTACAAGGATATGGTGCAGCCTTGCGTTTCCCCCTGCGCTGGGGCTACACTTAGCAGTGTAGCGCCAACGCAGCCACCTGTGTGCAGGGGAGGATTGTTTATATGTAGGAAGGAGTTGTCACTTCTATGTGTGCTGCTTAATGCAGCACACATGGAAGTTAAAAAATTCAATTATTTTTAAAGGATTTTTTATGTACAGAAAGGGTCACCTCCCTACACATAAACAATCCAAGGCGTTTTGCTTTCTCCATGTGTGCTGCACAAAGCAGCACACATGGAAAAAGCAAAAACAAGGAGAAATAAAACGCTGTCTCCTATTTACGCTGCCCCTGCAAATAGCGGGCTGTGTCAAAATCAAACGCCCAGCAAAAACTCCCACCGCCTACCCTTTACATGCTAAGCATAGTGTGAAAGGGGGCCTTATTTACAAGGCAGTGTTAAGCCACGTTAAGAAACTTAACGCTGCCTTGTAGATAAGTGTAGCCCCTATCGCCATGGAAACATCACAAAAAGTGACCCTCCCGTGGCAATAGGGGCTTGTACATAAGCCCCACAGAGTGAAAAAAAGCAGTGCAAAGCATTATTTGTGCTGAAAATGAGCAGCTTTGCACTGGAAAAAAATACATTTGGTAATTTTAGTGCGGCACAAACCCTTATTAAAGCAACCATGAAGTTCTTAATCAATTGCTTTCTTGTTTATTTATCATTTCTCCATTTGACCCCATTGGCAGTAACAACAATCACTCTTTAAAAGTTAGACTACAGAAATATGTCAGTGCCACTGATATGAAAAATCCAAATTATCCAGTTGCATTAAATTATTTGCATAAACATAAAAGTCATCCAGAAACTTTGAAATTGATGAGCCTGCTCAAAGTCTTCAACAGTGAGTCCAGTAGGAATCCAGAGTCCAGTACTCATACCAATGGAATCTAAAGCCATCATGCAACTGATGATGAATCATGGGTGTGGAGCGGGATGGACTGGCCGTAGCGGGCATCAGGTGTTTTCCCGGGAGCCTGGAAGGGTGGAGGGGCCCGATTTGCAGAAGTGGGGGACGTTTTTTGCTACCTGGTGCCAGTTTTGCAGCATTGCAAAAGCAGCAGTGGTTCACACTTGCAGCGTAACAAAAAGGTGGTTGGTACTTGCTCCCCTACCCCCCCCCCTCCCATGGTGGAGAGGGGGGGGGGGCGGGGAGTTGGTCCTACAAAATTGCCAGGGCTGTTTTAGGTTCCCAGTCCGAACCTGGTCTGGAGGCTTCCATCCGGAGACAGATTGGCATCTGTTTCTATGTAATTGGAGGACCAGCAATTTAACATTTCACATTAGGCTCATTGTGTGTAGGATAATTATGTTTGGGAGCTCTGAGAAGACTTCTCATTTGTCATACATGTTATAATAGATGATATTTCCATTCTATTATGTATATAATATAGAATCTCATATCTTTAGTACACTGATGAATATTAATGGATGAGGATGGTGATTAGGGTAATTTTATTAGTAAATTCACATCCATACTCCCATGTGTATCAAATCTGGATTGGCACCAACTCTAATTCAACAGTGATGGGTTGACACATGAATTGATGTTTAATAGTTAGCACATTAGAAGAGCAGCGTAGGTGTTTTAATCACCTGTTTGTTTCAATGTGGTGTCTATGTATTTTAATGAGACAGAGGTGGGGGGAGTGAGTCATTTCTCAAGTTTATAACGCAAGGAGATTGCATTGTTGTTAACTTTAGGGATCCCGGTCTGGTGAGATCTCTGTTGCAGTGGTTGTATGACATTACAACGCATGCTTTTACTACGCATGCCTTTACATCGCAAGTTTTACAACGCATGCTGTTACAACGCATAGTGTTGAGGGGTGCTGGATAGTGAATAGTTTAATTTACTATTCCAACTCAAGTCCCCGTGGATAGTAGGGAAGGTGTTGGATAGTAAATTAAATCTATTCCCTATCCTAAAGCGCCCCCCCCCCCAGCGCAATGCGTTGTAATGACATGCGTTGTAAAACTTGTGATGTAAAGGCATGCGTCGTAAAAGTTGCGTTGAAAAGGATGTTCCCCTGCAGCGGATGAACCCAGTGCTGCACAATGGGAATAGGATTCAAGCGCTTCCACAGGGGTTTTTCTATTGTCCATATTAGTGGCCAATTTATCCAGATATAGGGCTGGACCACAGGGACAAGTAAAAGTTAACAATTCGCTACAGATGACCCCCATTTGACAGGGCTTTTCCATGATCTCCTGGAACTGAGCAGGGATTTCTTCTAAACTTGCTTACCCTGATTGGTCCATGTTCAGAGGGCTATGATGTCTGTCTATTTCAGGAGACATGGGCAGTAGAGAAAGTATTTGTTGATGGTTATTTATCACACCATGTGGAGGCGAGGTCACTAACAAAATCTGGACGAGCGATAAGGGGTATGCTGGTTTTGGTAAAGAATGATATTGCTTGTCTGCACAAGGCAATGGCGAAAGATTCTCCGGAAATAATGGGGAAATAATTCAAATTCCCTCTGGGTTGGATGTGACATTATTTAATGTGTATGCTAGATCAGTGCCTACCTATAATGAATTGCATTACACATGCAGCGCATTTTCCTTCATAGCACCTGGTGCTCCTTTAAAAAGGTGCGTTAGGATCAATGAAGAAAAGTGTGCCGCATTATGAAGGATGCGCTGCTACCCGGGCAGCCACAAACTTGTGCTGCCCTGGGGGCAGCACACTCACGTGAAATACGGAGCTGCTCTGTGTTTCACTGTGCAGGCGACAACCCACCTGCTCTTTTAAAAGGAAATAGAGATCCCCTTGCAGGTGGGTGTTATGTTATGTTATGTTATTGTTATTTGTTATGCGCACAGCTACTCCAGCTAAGGAGCGTCCTGGCGCATTGACAAGGAGAGACATAACACAACGGGAACTAACAGAAGACTAGAGGGGGCAGCTAAAACAGAAAGGTTTAGAGACTGCACCCGCCTGCAAGTGGATGTCCGTGGGGGGGGCACAGGCCCCATTTACTCCCTGCAGAGGGCTGCTCTCAGGCGGCGCACAGAAAGTGTGGCACTTTTTCAGTGGTGCACTTTCAGTGCACCTCCTGAGGGCTTCTTTGCCTGTGAGCCCGCGCTGGAAATACAGCGTGGGCACAGAGGCATAGGGATTCCCTCATTTGCATGAGTCACGTCCCGTACAAATGAAGGAACTCCCCCTTGAAGATATCGCTGGCACTTTATGTGCACCAGCTCTATTGGTATTACAGGAGGGGCCTCACAAGTGTCTGCAGGCCCTCCTGTTATACCAAAGTGCCCCAGGGGCACACAAAGCGGGCGCAAATCCTCTTTGCGCACCCAGGACATTTTATGTAATAAGGCACCCGGAAAGGTATCAGATGCTAGCGAAAATAGTCACTGCAAGAGATTTTAATTTTCATTTGAACCCTCTTCAGCCATCAATGTGTTAATTGAGCAAGAAGATGAGTTATGGGAAATACCATGTATATCCGGCAAACCCCTGCACCATTTTCCCAATGCAGCACTTCAACTTGCCTCTATTGTGGTGGGGCGGGGTCACAGAACATTAAATGGTCGAATACACTCCGTTAGGAACAGATTACCTACATTTAAAAGGGGGTCCTGCTCAAATGTACTCAATTATGTTCTTTTTTTCATAGGTCTTTGGGCATTTCTTGAGGATATGATGGTTATAACATGCACTCTTAATGATCAAAACATGATCACAACTTTAACAGGGAAGGCCCTTGAAACAAACTTGACTACTTATTTAACTCTGGTTCCGGAGCCCCTAATAGCTAATAACTTTAGGATTGTGTCCTGGCCAAGAGTAATGTCAAATCCAAGGTTGGAAGTTGAACTTTATCAGTGGGTTGTGTTCTATTTATCTTATTGTGAGGGAATTCCTGCCACTTTAGCTCTAATTTTAGACATTCATGAACAACTCTCTAATAACCCCTTCGCAGCGGGGGTAATTCCCCCGCTGTGCTGAGGGGTGGGGGGGCGCACACAGCGCCCCTGTGTTAATGACGAGCTCAGCTCGTCATGAGGCACAGTGCTCGTGTGCTCATCACGAGCTGAGCTCGTCACGGCCACACCCGTTTTCGTGGAACGTTCAGCACAGCAGGGGAATTATCCCTGTGTGTGAGGATTCCAAGGCTCATGATGAGCTCATTAACACGGAAGGAGTTAAGTTGCAGAGTATCCACCTGCACCCCAACAGAGGGACCCTTAATGGTTAAAAGCTGATTGCAAGTCAACTAACGTAAAGTTGAGAATGGTTGTTATGGGGCATAGGCGTGCTGATATAAGGGAAGCGCAATCCCTGTATAGGGCAGCTTTAATTAAAGCGAAGCAGACTTGAGAGGAAAATAAGTCGCCGGATCTGCTGTGAGCTATTAAACCCTGAGACCGCAGATCCTTCTGGAATTTAATTTCACACCGTAGTCTTGACAATCAACATGTCCACCATCATCATATTAAGCCCGAGAGATGGGTAGAACACTTCAGTGCATTGTATGCTCTTGAAAAAACAGATAGGTTGACATCATGTATGGGTTTGGATGGGTCTAATGAAATTGTCCCTGATTTAGCCCATTGGAAGACCTCTAAGTTACCATTCTTCAGCTTATATGACACATTATCTGCAATTAATAGACTTACGTCAGCAAAAGCCCCTGGTCCTGATAGAATATCAGGTGATGTATATGAATCTGAACCGCAGGGTTTTGGCTAACTATACTAACCTCTTATCTAATGCAGTAGCTGCTGGGGGAGAAATACTAGACCCAGTAAATAATACCAGTTTTTGTGAAAGGGGAAGCCAGTAATCCAGCTCACTATAGGCCTATAAGCCTAATAGATAACTTGTACAAAGTCTTTCGAAGACAGATCTTAGATTCACTACAACATTGGATTGGCAATGAATGTGCCTTGTCCACACTGCAAGCGGGGGCTCGAGCTAAAACAAGTCCCTCGGATCAAGGGTTTAGGTTTGCTGTCCTTTATTGGAAATATGTGGTGCTTGCTAAACAAAGATTGTGTGTGAATTTCATTGATTGGCACACTTCCTGTATCCTGGTGCCCCGTGAGAATCTCTGGAGGGTGCTTATAGAAATAGGAGTCCCTGGTGTCTTGGTTAGTCTTGTCTACAAACTCTATGACAAGAATTATGCCCAGGTCCATTGGGGCAGAGGAGGCAAACTGACTACTGTCCTGCTTCACACAGGGTTCATCAAGGGTGTGTCCTCGTCCCTACTTTGTTCAACTTGTATAATAATGATGAGGTTAAGGCATTGATGGCCTGCATGAATGGCTCCCCTGAGTTGAATGAACACAAAAAACCTTTACTCCTCTTCACAGATGATTTGCTACTCGTTTCAAAAACCCCACTGGGCTCTAAAATTTGATCAATAAGTTCCTTGAATATTGTGTAGCAAGGGTCCTCGAACTAAGCGCGAAAAAACATGTAGAATTTGGTTTTTGGTAGAGGTCCAGGTAGAAGTAACACAGTAAAAGCCATTAACAAGCCCCTTGAAAGAATTTTATGTCTTGATTACGTAGGGGTTAAATTGTCGGACAAGTTTAAATGGGAACCGCGAATCATTAAACGCTCCCTGTTAACAGCCCATAGAGCCTTTGCCAGACTTCAATTGCAAAGAAGAACTGCTTCCTGCTTTATTTTGCCTGCTCTTGAGGCATATCGGGTCAAGGTATAAAGTGCAGTTCTCTTTGGAGCTGAAATATGGGGGTACACCGATGGTAGTCAAGAATAATTTTGTAAGATTGTTGATCTCCTTTCCAACCTGTACCTCCCTCCTCCTGCTTTATTTTGACCTAGGGGGTCAATGGTATTTCTAAGCAGGCACAGGGTTTTGACGTAAGCATGGGCCCAAAAGTGACTGAGTGAATTCTTGTAGAGGTGCCACTTTTGGGAGGCGTTCCTGCACCGGAACGCCTCCCCCTGCGATGGTACGCCTCTTCTGGCGCAGGGCTTTACAACTTGACGCATCTGGGAGATGCGCCACGTTGTAAATACCCCACACCATGGTGCATCTGTTGCGCCGCCGCTGCATCACAAAAGTGATGCAAAGGCGGCGTAAAAGCGGTGGAAGGGGCTTGTAAATCTGCCCCTTAGTATATAGGGGACCTCTACAGGAGTTGATCAAAATGGGTGGAGCCATGAAGGTCCCTTGGTTGCATTTCCCTACAACTGGTTGAATAAGTTGGGCTTAACTAATCTGTTGGAGAACCCAGGAATATTGGCAAACCAGAGACTGCCCTTGTGAAGTCGACTTACTTGGCTTCTTGTGTACGGCCAGCTGAGTGCCAGGGGGACACATGGGCATTTAACCAAGCAGTTCCTTGATTTTAAACCGAGCCCATATTTTGAAACATTTTTGGATGCCATCACACCACCCCTTGGGAGAAGCCTATATATGAAAAGTTCCGTCTAGGTTGTATACCTCTGAAGGCATTTTGCAGTACATGTGGCAAAGATCATGCCTCTAGTATGTGCCCTGTCTGTAGCCTGGTTCCTGAAACAGAGGAAAATATTTTGTTATTTTTCCCGGGGTACCATGGTACATGGCGGAGGTGGATACGCGCGATATGCCTGAATCTGACCTCTGATTTCGAATGGTCACTTTTATACTTTTGTGCTGCACTTTAATTTGATTGGCAATTTTATTTTTTGTTTTCAATATTATATGATCATTTGCAGTTACGTTTTATATCATGGTTAATACGATAAATGCTGGATTTCATGATTGTGTGTTTTTAAACTTGTATAGATAATTTGTATGTACGCTTTGCTTTTATGTGTACTTTGGTGGTCTCGGAACTGAATAAAGTAATTTGTGATGATGATGATGATAAACACCAAAAGAGCAAGTTTACCTTTTACCTTTGTGAATAGGGCCCACAATATTTTCTAATACATCCTGGCCACATCATGTATACTTCTGTTGCAGTTTGTTTACTTTCTTAACCTGATAATACCCTGTATATATATATATATATATTTCTATATATATATACATATATATATATATATATATTCCACACGAAACACGCGCTGCTTCCAGCAGCGTAGTACGGGCCACACCAGAAATGCTTGTAAAAAATGCTTTATTCCATGACAAAACAGGCATAACGCGTTTCAACTAACCGTGGGCGTAGCACTTTGCTCCGCCCACGGGGTGGGCGTAGTGTTGCCTACTTCGCGCTTCACAAAGTAGGTGTAGTAGGCAACACTACTCCCACTCCGTGGCGGCGCGAAGTTGTCCGCCACCCGCCTCCCTCTCGCCCTCTTGTACAACCATATTTAGTATTAAATACAGTAAAATAAAAGAAAAAGAACTTACCTTGGATGCGGCGTCCCGGGGCTCCCTCTTCCTGTTGACCCACCGACCTCTTCAGACGATTGCGCATGTGCGGGTGCCCGCACATGCGCATTTCTCGCTAGAATTGCGCATTCGTCTGAAGAAGTCGGCGCGTCAACAGGAAGAGGGAGCCCCGGGACGCCGGACGCCGCATTGGCAAACTTTGATTGATATCAAAGGGCAAACCACAAAATCATATTAAGGCCATGTAAACCACAGATGCACCAAAACCTTATGCCTCCCCAGGGTAGGTGCAAGAAGGGGAAATAACTTTATTTCTCCTTGTTTTTTTCCTCTATGTGTGCTGCATTCTACAGCACATATAGAAAGAGGAAGCAGCCTTCCAGGATTGTTTTTTTATGCAGAAAGGTGCCCCTTTTTGTACAAAAACAATCTTGCATGCAACAAAGGCATCTTTGTACCAATGTACAAGGGTGCCTGCAATGGCGCTAGGCCGCTGAAACGGCGACATCACAGGGGGAAAGGAAAGGAATGCGTTGTATGCCATAGATACTGCACATTCTTGCCCTTTCACTTTGACGCGGGGCAGCTGAGCAAGGTGGCTTGCTTCGTTGCCCTTCGCCAGATCCTTCAAAATATGCCCTCAAGTTTCTCAATTGAGAACTCAAACCCAGGGATGGAAGTTTGTCGTTCCTTGAAGGCCACCATCTCTATCTGTGTAGCCAATCATTGGGGGTAGTCAATAATGACTTGCATAATTAACATTAACTTAATTTAACTGGATATTCTGCAAACTCAATATTCTGCAAAGTGACCTGTTGGTGGATAGATCGCATTGCAAAACCATTTACAGTTTCCATAAAGTGTGCAATTTGCAATTACTTTTTGCAACCAGCTTCTTGGTACATTGGGCCCTGATATATTAGACACCTGGGCTGGTAACACCCTGTTCTGCAAACAAGGACCAATGTGTCAGCTCTCAGTTAAACTGAAAAATTGACTATTGCATTCGTTACGAACTTGTTTATTCTGTTGCTTTATGTTTGCTTGCCATTATAGTGCTTCACAAGCCATTCGCCTGTGTAAGATCAATTTTCACATGCAAATAGCAAGGTTTACTAGTGAAAATGGATACTTTGTATTTCGAAAAAAGTGACTGTACACTGTCAAATCTATGTATTCACACACATAATATGACTCCAATTTGGTGTAATATTACAGGGGAGTAAATCTATTACCATTGGTGGAGAAGGATCTATGACAGAATTTCGACAGACAGAATTTCGACCTACACAAATATCGGCGTAATTATATCGATTGCAAGAATATCGACGCCCTATGTACAGCATGGTAAGTACCAAAATATCGAAAAAATAATATCGATGTTAAAAATATCGTTGTCAAATATATCGTTTTTTTTTGGTTTAAAATAACATTAAAAATACTGTAAATAATACGTACAAATTACTTAAACATATTTAAATATATTTAATAATGGTAAAAAAAAATAATAATACATATTTAATAAAAAAAAATAATATTAACAAATCATATATAATATATACTTACTTAACAATAATTACTATTCCCACTCCAGAGGGTGCAACAGTAGAGAAAGTGTTGGATAGCGTAGGGGTAAAAATTACTATTCCCACTCCAGAGGGTGCAACAGTAGGGAAAGTGTTGGATAGCGTAGGGGTAAAAATTACTATTCCCACTCCAGAGGGTGCAACAGTAGGGAAAGTGTTGGATAGCGTAGGGGTTAAAATTACTATTCACACTCCAGTGGGTGCAACAGTAGGGAAAACTGACCCTGAACCCAAAAAATATCCCTTTACCCAAGAACTGAAAACTGACCCTGAACCCTAAAAATAACCCTTTACCCAAAAACCCAAAACTGACCCTGAACCCTCAAAATACCCCTTTACCCAAAAACTGAAAACTGACCCTGAACCCAAAAAATACCCCTTTACCCAAGAACTAAAAACTGACCCTGAACCCTAAAAATACCCCTTTACCCAAAAACTGAAAACTGACCCTGAACCCTAAAAATACCCCTTTACCCAAAAACTGAAAACTGACCCTGAACCCTAAAAATACCCCTTTACCCAAAAACTGAAAACTGACCCTGAACCCTAAAAATACCCCTTTACCCAAAAACTGAAAACTGACCCTGAACCCTAAAAATACCCCTTTACCCAAAAACTGAAAACTGACCCTGTACCCAAAAAATACCCCTGTACCCAAGAACTGAAAACTGACCCTGAACCCTAAAAATACTCCTTTACCCAAAATTAATTAATATTACAATTAAATTACTTTCCACCCTATTCCCCTATAAACCCACAACCCGCTCCAGTAGTAAAACATATAATTTAGTTAAAAATATACATAAATTATCAATTAATTATTCAATTATTCAATTAAAATAAATCATTGCCAATTAATATTTAATTGCAAAATAAATTAATCATTAAAAAATAATTATTTAATTACAAATAAATTACTTCCCACCCTATTCCCCTATAAACCCACAACCCGCTCCAGTAGTAAAACATATAATTTACTTAAAAATATACATAAATTATCAATTAATTAATCAATTAATCAATTAAAATAATTCATTGCCAATTAATATTTAATTGAAAAATAAATTAATCATTAAAAAATAATTATTTAATTACAACTAAATTACTTCCCACCCTATTCCCCTATAAACCCACAACCCGCTCCAGTAGTAAAACATATAATTTACTTAAAAAGATACATAAATTATCAATTAATTAATCAATTAATCAATTAAAATAATTCATTGCCAATTAATATTTAATTGAAAAATAAATTAATCATTAAAAAATAATTATTTAATTACAAATAAATTACTTCCCACCCTATTCCCCTATAAACCCACAACCCGCTCCAGTAGTAAAACATATAATTTACTTAAAAATATACATAAATTATCAATTAATTAATCAATTAAAATAATTCATTGCCAATTAATATTTAATTGCAAAATAAATTAATCATTAAAAAATAATTATTTAATTACAAATAAATTACTTCCCACCCTATTCCCCTATAAACCCACAACCCGCTCCAGTAGTAAAACATATAATTTACTTAAAAATATACATAAATTATCAATTAATTAATCAATTAATCAATTAAAATAATTCATTGCCAATTAATATTTAATTGCAAAATAAATTAATAATTAAAAAATAATTATTTAATTACAAATAAATTACTTCCCACCCTATTCCCCTAAAAACCCACAACCCGCTCTGGTAGTAAAACATATAATTTACTTTTATATTTTTTTTATTTATAAAAACATATTAAACACATTTTATAACAATTAATTTAAATACTTAACTAAAATTTCTAACACATATTAGTAAATCGAAATTACTTACATTGATATATATGCTATCGATATAAGTAATTTCGATATTACTTACCTTAGGGTCGATATTCTGGCCATCGATATTCTGGACATCGATATTCTGTCCCTTCGATATTAGCAACTCGATATAAGTGTAAGTCGAAATTAAAGATTCGATATTTTGACTGTGTACCGGTGGAGAATGTATGCTCCAGAATGGGAATGCCCTGGAAAGTTTATGCTCACCCTACAATTGTTGGGTTTTCTTTGCCCCTTTTCCACCTTTGAATCTATTGGAGATGTAATCCTATCAAGAGCCGGAGTAAATATGTTTCCACAGTGGGACTGGCAATGGCACATTCCCAAAACTGTTCTGGGTGAGGGAGCAATGGTTTAGCCAAAAAAACATAAGAAAATGAATTGTACTCAGGCATGATATTTAAACATTCATAAATGTACATGTGTGATGTGTACAATCATGCAAGCAGACATATTGTCACATTATCATAAATGGAAATTCTAAAATGTTTTCCAGGAGTAATTCTAGGATGCTGCATTCTCCTGGCTTTTCTTGGGAATTCCAGAAATTCTAAAATCTACACCCATGGGTAGCTGTAAACCACAAGAAAATATTTTTTTGTATGAATTGAGCCTAATGTTTTCAGATTCCCCTGGCGCTAAATTCCCCTTACCAACTCCCCACCCTCAGCCCCGCCCCCTATTTGAAATTGTGCAGGTTCCTTAGCGGACTTCTCCATTCCTATGCCAATACCAATCCCTTCCTAGAATGGGCTGCTGCTGCTGCTCGCGCTCTGCAATTACTGAAACCCAATTAAACGTGAAAGCCATCATTTCATCATCTCAAGGTCCTTCTTGTCCATAAGCAACTTGAGCTTTGCTATCAGGCTTGATGAGTTCACTGAAACTCCTGGGCATAAATTAAATCCTGCAATTTAATCAGATACAATTCAGATTTATGTGGCAAGTCACTTCCTCAAGCAGTTGTTTCCGAAGAGGACAATTTATTGTCTGCTGCAGTAACAGCACAAACAATTCTTTGCTGACCTGTTGGCACCCACACAATTAAATTCAATGAGGTTCTATGTGGTCATTCATTCACTTTACCTTTTAGGGTTGCCTTTCTGCAGTCCTTGGCTTTCATTCCACAAAAAAAGTGCATCTTGGAATTTGTTAGCATTATTTGCGAAGTTGTTGGGAAGATTTGGTGAAGGAAAGCCCAATATGGATTTTTCGAACCCAATTCACAAAGTGAGAGTAAATTTGGGAACCTTGAAAGTAATATACATTACTATAGGTTCACTGGATTTACGTTTTGAAATCTATTGTAGATTACCAGCCCTATGGATGGCTATTTCCCTAAATAAATGCCAGGCGTATTTTTGAAAAGTAGGCGAATTTGGTGAGTTTTTGGTCTTCGCAATTTTTTTTCCTATAAAGACAAAGGGCCTCATCTACGAGAAGATGATGCAGCATAGCGCTGAGAGTCATTTAGCTGCACCGTGCTGCGTCATTTTCAAAGCACTGAGATCTGCCGAATTAACAACAATAGGACGCATCCCTGTGCTTTTCCCTGCCCTGGCGCACAATTGGCTGTCATGCCCCAGTTCAGGCACCAATGCGTCATTTTGCAACGGTGCCTGCGCTGCGGGATGATTTTGTTTGTGCAGGAAGAGACACCTTCCTGCACAAAAACAGTCAGTAATGTCATTTTCCTCTTTCTATGCGTGCTGCAGAATGCAGCACACATAGAAAGAGGAAAAAAAGAGATGAAATAAAAGTATTTCTCCTTGTTGCGTCTTTACTATGCCTCCACTGGGAGACGTAGGAGTCTGACGCATTCCCAGTTTTACAAAATGTTGTAAACCTGGGAATGTGACAAGTTCCATGGATGTTGAGTGGGAACACCCAGAGCAACACCCATGGAATGCCCCTGTCATGCAGAGTAATCCGTGAAAGGGGCCCATACCAACAAGGCCATGAAAAGTCACGCAGGGTGACATTATGTGGCCTTGTAAATATGGGCAAACACATTGCACCGCCACCGCATCAAAAAAGTGATGCACTAGCGGCGCAATAGGCTTATAAATATGCCCCCAATTGTTTTTCTCCCCAGGAGAATTCAATTGTCGTGCGCCAAAACCCCTTACCATACTAGCAAATGAAATGTCGAAATGTTTCCACACTCTTTTCCAACGTTGGAACCTGACACCAACTCTTTGCAAGAATACTGTTTTGCTACGGTAGGACATACCGTGCAATACAGAGCTTTCTAGCTTCCCAGGCCCATGCATGAGTAGATATTTAGTCCAGGTTTACCTTTGCATTCTGGGCCAAAAGACTCAAATTTATAAAGAGACAAATAGAACCATAAATGCAAGAAACACCCAAGTGGATGAGCTATTCACAGTTGTACCTCAGACACTTGAGGGCTCTGCAGGCCAACCTGGTGAGTGTTCTCATGATCTTGTATAACATCTGCCTCCCTCTTTCTCCTGCCCCTGAGCATCCTCTGCTCCTAGTTTTCTTCCTCTGTCCTTGATTTATATATCTAGAAATGTACACCAGATGTCAGACTCTTCTCCAAGAGAAAATGGAACTCTGCCTGGAAATCCCAGATCTGTGAATATAAAATGTAGAGAAAAGGACCCATTAAGATCAGCTCTAGAGGTACAGACAGAGCTAAATGTAAACAGAATGGGTTGTTTAACCACACTGAGATGCAGTAAGAGTTCATCCCTCACAATTTCATTGTAGGCTAAATTGAGTGAAAAGCCTGTTGTAATTGTTTCATACAGCTAAGGGTCTAGCTTACATTGGAGAAGCAGTTGCAGTGGCACCAGGGCACAATGTCTGAGGGGCCCACTGATTGCTGTATTTTATAATTCAAACATGTGCCAGGTGTCTCATTTCCTTCCTAGCACTAGGGCCCATGAAAAACTGGCTGCGCTACTTCATTATTTTTTCTATTTTCAAAAACAAAATCCCGCAATTGCATTTTGTTTTTGAAAATAAATTTTTTTTTGACAGACAGTTCCGCCATATTTGACGGAACCATCTGTCAAACATTTAATACGTTGACCGGAAGCACTGACTGGGGTCCTGCCAAGGTAAGAGATGTCTGCTGGGGCGGCGGGGATCTCTAAAATCAGACTGTGGTTACTCCATCAAGGCGATGGAGTATTGATGATGCCCCAAATCTGTCTCTTGATATCAGTTTATAGTTCTCTGTCAACCCTAGCACCTCAGGATTTAAATGATTTTTGATTGTCTCAAAGTCCTGTTTCCAACTTGGGTCAATTCCAAAAGTAGCTAAAAACCAGAATTTTGATTTTTCTGTTGTGGACTGTGTGACAGGTCTTCACATACATTTTTATTTGCCTATATCAGGAAATTATTTGGGGGTATTAAATGCAGATGTCAAATTCTAAAACACAACTTGAGAGCAGTGACCTTGGCTAGCTTGACATTGAGTGTCCCTGGACTATCTTAATTGAACTCAGCATATACTGTCTCTCTAAATACCCTCAAGACATTAATTACAAGTAAAGGGCTAAATTATGATATGTATAGTAATTCCTTACATAGCACATACTAGAATCTAGATTAATGCAGTCCAGCTAAAAATTTGATAGGGAAAATGCCCAGTGAACAACCAAACATGCAGAATATGGTGCGATGAGCACCTCATTGTTCATGTTGGGTTAAATTTTGCTAAAGAAAACTTGGAACAGGATGAACCAAATAAATACCTGACTCTCAGGGTTTTGATATCTACTGGTGTGATAAATACCTAGGGCCTCGTTTACAAACAAACAATGCAGCACGGTGCTCAAGCCATTCTGCATAGGGATGTGTTATATTCACAACAATACAACACATCCATGTGCTTTCCCTTGTGCTGGCCCACAACTGGCTGCCATGCACCAGCAGAGGCACCATTGCTTCATGTTTCAAGGGTGCCTGCATTGTGGGGATGTTTGTTTTTGTGCAGGAAGAGACACCTTCATTGATAGCATTTTCCTCTGCAGCAAGCATAGAAAGAAGAAAAAAAGAGAAAGAAAATGATTTCTCCTCGTTGCGCCACTCCTATGCCAAGGTGTAGGATTCTGAACCATTCCCAGCTTTGCAAAAATGTGTACATCTGGGAATGTGTTAGGTTCGATGGATGGTGCGTTGGAACACCCATGCAACTCCCCTTCCAAGCAGAATCATAGGTGAAAGAGGCGAATTTTACAAGGCCATGAAAAGTCACGCAGGGTGACGTTACATGGCTTTGTACATATGGGCAGGCACACTGCGCCGCCGGTGCGTCAAAAACGATGACTCACCAGCGATGCAATGGATTTGTAAATGAACGACACTGATAATTAAGGCAGAAGTCATGTTTAATGATGGCTTAATTAAAACATTCCTCCCATCTCTTATGTGAGTGAAAGACGTGTGGGTTTCTTGTTCTTTTTTTGCATTTTCCCAACTTTTCAATAATACTGTATCCAAGAATTCTCTTTCACCATAAAAATCATTGTAGGGTGGACAAAATGAAATATATTTCTTGTGACATTGTTCCCCCTCTACAGTAAAGGCTTAATTAAATCAACCATGCCTCCGAAATGCATTTACCGAAAGGGGCAGGTCTGATTGTATTAAACAGCTCAAATGCTTTGAAATGTTTCTTCTGTGAATGAAAAGGATCTATGATCTGCCATTATACAGAAACAACATTAACTCAAAATTTTCTGTAGCTCTCTGTACTGATTTACTAATTAACTGTGGAAAAAAAGAGAATTATATTTTAAGTAAAAGCATAAAATATAATTACATGAATGAATGAGAATTTCAACCAATGACACATCGCATTACAATTGTATTATATGCCATAAACTATTACCTTGCATGGTCTTGCATAGTCACGAATAAAAACTTACAGATTCATTTAGACCAAGTAGGAAAGTAGGTTTTTGGTTAAGGGCGGTCAGTATCCTTCTCAAGCAGAAACCACAATCTCTGTCTGGGTGAAGCACAAACATCACTAAATTATCCAGCATTTAACCCCTTGATAACTTGGCACAAAAGCAGCCAGGGGTAACTTATAGGCAATATGTTAAGTTTTTATTTAGCACTCAAACAGCAATAAAGTGAGAACACATTTTGTTAAATAATTTGAGACGAAATTGACAAATATCCAATCAGTAGAACAGGAGATATGTAGTTTTGAAGAATTTGGTAAGTATAGCATCTTTGCGGTGATCTTGTCGTGCCAGACCGGGGGAAAATTTACCTTTTCAAACTCTGGTGCGAAGAGTCCAGTTTGCAGTGAAGAAGGCTGCAAGGATCGAGAACAGCGTTGAAGAAGGATGGCGCTGAAGCACGAAAAGCATGGCTCAGGCAAGTCCATATGCAGGTCCAGTTGCTGGTCCTGGCACACCTTTTAAGGGGGTACTTTAGGTGGATGGCACAATAAGTGCTATTGGCCCACTAGTAGCATTATTTTCAGGGCCTGGATGCATGTTGTATCACTTTACTGGCGACATATTAGTAAACTTAATGTTCCAATTCGGTGTAAGACTATTTTACCATGTTTAGAGGAGTGAGCACAAGCACTTTAGCACTGGTTATCAGTGAGAGAGTGCACAGAGACCTAAGGCCAACACGACAGAATTCAGGGGCATATTACCAAGGGCCTTATCGCCGCTTTAGCGGCACTGTTTGCTGCCAAAGCGGTGATTTTTTTATCGCCCTATCAGCAAGCTGTCGCTAACAGGTGTTAGCGACAGCTTTCTGGCAATAGCAGACAGTTTTCCTGTCGCCTTGCATGCCAGCGATAATTATCGCTAATGATATGCAAGGTAGGTGTTCGCAAATAAAAGCGACTGAAAACAGTCGCTAACACAACTTTCCCATTTAAGCAACGCAGGTGAAGCGATGATAAAAGTTGTGCTAAGCGTGATTATCGCTAGAATTTTACACCTGCTAAAAACATGACTTACCTGTTTTTTCAATGGGAAGTGGATTGTCAGGCTAAGTCCACCATGGCGTTAATGCGTGAATATCTCTGGATTTCCAGCGATATTCAGGCATTTCTCCGCTATTGCTGGATATTTTATCACAGTGGAGATAAACGTTGCTAATAGCAACCCGTTTTACGATAATTATTGCAAGTTCTTGAAAATATCCTCCTCAGTAACTAGGAGGGGAGAAAGCAAAAATGTCTGGGGGTAGACCATCCTAAGGGCTGTCAGGTCGAACAGACCAGATCAGTAAAACGGTGCAAAATCAGCCCTGTGTCAAAGTGCTATCTGTGAGTTCACCCCTAATTTAAATTTAGGGTCGTTAATGGGGAACAATGTGGGCAAATGGTGTTCATGACAATTTTGCAAGTGTTATTAACCCGTTGTTTACATTTTTCATAGAGGCGTGCTAATAGTTCAGACCTGGTGATACATGAACGCTAAAACTGAGACAACCCCAATTTGCTCTTGACTTTTAAAGTAGGAGCAGATAAAGTTTTCCCCTATTGACCTTGTAAGGTGGGTCTGATATTAAAAGAATTTATGAGGTCAGGCTTCGTAGAGGTCCACCCTCTATGCTGGATTCAACAAACCCCTGCAACACAAGCTCCAAACCATCCAGAACACCGCAGCCAGACTCATCCTCGAAACTCCACGACACAAGCACATGACCCCGCACCTACAAAACCTCCACTGGCTCCCCATCGTGAAGAGAGTAACCTTCAAGATACTCACCCATGCCGACAAATCCCACCACAATATCAAACCCAAATACCTCAACGAAAGAGTCTCCTTAAACGTGCCCAACAGGAACCTCGGCTCTGTCGACCTCGCTCTGGCAGAGACCCCACGCATCCACAGAACCAGAGCAGGGGGAACAGCCTTCTCCTACGTCGCAGCAAAGACCTGGAATGAGCTCCAAGTCAACATCAGACGTTCCCACACTATGCACACCTTCAGGAAAAGCCTCAAGACCTGGCTCTGTGATTGATCTGGAGCTGCACCTCCCTACCCCCACCAGTGCCCTGAGACCATCGCGGGTGAGTAGCGCGCTTTATAAACCCCTGATTGATTAATTGATTAATTGAGGCTTCTTCTAGATGTAGGCATGCATTGCATTTAATATTTAGTCTGTATAATAATACTCTGACACTGGTTTTATAACAGCAGACACCACATCCAAGTTCTTCAATATAAATATATATCTTTAAAGGTACGAAGATTATAAGGTGTTAGTTTTTACTGTGCTGGCTTCACGTGCCTCATAGCAGGTTGAAGTATTTATGCACACAATAAGTGTTGACACTTAGGGGTGTGATGTGTACCTGATCTAGAAGATTCCTCCTTTTCTGAGATTCTGAAAGTAAAATCTGGAATTAGATGCAAAATTGGCACTTTTACAAAATTCTTACAGTTCCATGATGTATGGGACAATTCTTGCCCTGGTACATTTCTGCAGGTTTGAGCCAAAACTGTAAAAGGCGAAAATGGTAGGGGGGCTGGAAATGGCCTAAATACTCATAATTCCAATATAGGCAGTCATTTTAGTGTTGCTGTAAGTCTCATGACCTAGAACATTGTTATGCACACTAGAGTATTTAATCTACCCCTATTGTCTCTTTTGACGGAAAATATACTTTGCTGGCCTTATGTCCTGACTGAGGAAGGACATTACAACCTGCCCTATTATGGTGTATTATCTTTTTTCCTACCATCTCCACCAGGAAAAACCTGGTGGCAAGGGACAGAAGAAACTAATATTCCACCCTTTCAGGAAAAAAACTTTCAAGGTGTAGCAGTCTATTAGTCCTGACATCCTTGCCGTGGTATTCCCTGAGACACTTTGCCTTCACTCCCTGATTTTTGTTCAACTTGTTTTTGTTGGCATTAGGACTCTGTGTCCTTTCCTTCCCCTAATCAGTGGCAAAGTACTTGTATTCTCTCATCTAAACATGATGATGACATTGAAATACACTCAATTGGCACATTTTAATTTCCTTATAAGTCCCTAGTCAATGGTACCACATGTACCTAGGCCCTGAAAATGAAATTTTACATGTGGGCTTCCGGACACATTGTGCCACCTACTAAAATAGCAATGCAAAACATGCGTAGGCCACCTGCCACTGCAGACTGTAGTGCAGTTTTAAACTGCTATTGTGACCTACATAAACCTTATTTTTTAACAATTTAAGTCAACTCTATGGTAGGTCTTAAACCCCCTAGGGGAGGGTCCATGGTATTTGAAAGGTAGGACATAAGGATTCATGTTTTACATGTCCTGGCAGTGAAAAACTCATAAAGTAGTTTTGACCGTTATAAGGCTAGCTCTAACATAGACTAACACTGGGTTCTCTTGTTACACATAATAAGTGCTAACTTCAGTTTGGGACCAGATAAAGAAATGCTGTTAACATTCGAATGATGTAAATAACAATCTTCTTTAGTGGTAAAGTGGGATTTTAAGTTACTATTCTTAAATTGCCACTTTTAGAAAGTAGGCCTTTGTATGGTTAAACCAAATGTGACTTCCGGTTATTGCCCAGTGTCACCTGACTTCTAGGGGTTGCCTGACCTCCCATTGACAAAAGCAGCTTGCATCTAGCCCTGTCTGTCCTTTGTTACCCTAGGCAGTTTGTAGCCGAACTCAGTGAAGGTGGAAGGTTCGACTAAGGGGACCATCCCTACCCACAAGCTGACACCGGGGATACAAGTGGCACCTTCAGTACCTCTCATCAGAACACTCCTTGACCTCTGAAAAATTCAGAAGAAGGGCTGCCCTGCTGTGTGAAAAAGAAAAACTTGACCTGCTTGACTTAATCCTTTGTAACTCCAAGGCAGGGCCAGACCGGAATGACCACAGTGTGCATTGGATGTTTACCCTGTGGGCTGGAAGGGTGGGTGCAGATTTTGGACCAGCGGGCATTACTGGGGGCCAGTTTTGCTGAAGTGTTGCAAATCCGGCCCCTTGTAACATAAGCGCAGCAGCAGTGTTTCCCACCAGTACACCGTCTACCCCAGGGCCGGTGAGACATAATTGCCAGGGTTGGTTTGTTATTCCAGTCCGGCCCTGCTCCAAGGTTTGGCTGGCTGACCTCCTGGTTCAGCTATAGGGACACAACAAGCTTCCAGAGGCCCCCTGCAACTACCCACTGGACCAGCACCAACTGGACCTGCCTCAGCCCTGCTCCTGGCCTCTGCTGAGTAAGTCCTGATCCCCAATAGGTGTGCCTTGGATCCTGGACCCTTGCCTAATCTCCTTAAGAGAAGGCGAGGATTCTGAAGTTTAGCTCCTTGCGATTGCAATGTGATTTCTTCGCACCAAGAAATGACCATCTGGCACGATTGACCAAGGGAAGCTCCAGTAACACCTGCTCATGTCAACCGTCAATGCAAAGCTCCAATGATACCTGCTCTTCGCATCAACAACAGCGCCTGGGTAGAACCTGTCTCATCCAACAAGATAGAGGTGGGCAAAAATATTTCACACAATGACAAATCAGCGAGATAGCCCTTTAAAATAAAAATTCACCTATACTAACATTGGGCAACAAAAGGCACAAATGTGCTCTGTCAGCCCTACAACACTACATACATCACATATTCCTATTAGAAGAAAGAGCCCTGGGCTTACACTGTTATGTTATAGAATTATTTATAGCACATGACACACGCAAAGGTGTATCACAGTGCCTTGAAACTAGAAACCGCAAGTGCAAGTAGACCAGTTAAAACATCCACGTTTTTAGAAGTTTTTAATATTTTGAAAGCATGTTCCAATGAAATGGGGAAAGATATGAAAAGGATCCGCCACCTAATCTGGCGGTGCAGATTTGATGGATTTTTAATAAAGCCTGGTTTGATGATCAAAGCAGTCGTGAAGGCTGGTATTGACTGAGTCTAACATGCAAATAAGGACCTCATTGACCTAGAACCACATTAACATTGACCACATTAACACACACACAACATGATGCAAAACCAGTGCTTGATCAGCTTTATTGTACATGGAAGCACCCCCTGGTAGGCTGAAGACCAAGGGAAACTTTTGGTGTAGATTAAGGGCGGCTCCTCCGGAACGGCGGAATGCCACTCCCATGCTAAAAGAGGAAAAATACAATGATAATAAAAGCATTTTATTATAATTTTATTTTTGCCAATCAACGAATGATTCTTAGATGGGGTGGGGTCAGGCCAGGCAATCCTGTTGGAGAGGCATGGCAGAGGGTGGAGTGGTGATCACTTTTAAGTGTGCATGTGTGTTTGGCTTGCCGTGCCAGGCCGGCCAAACACACATGTGCACTTAAGTTTCTCCAACCTGGCTGTATTGCACAGCCAGGTTGGATAAACACCCAAGGCTCTATTGCACGATCTGAGTAGCAAACAAAGGGACATAATATCAAGGGGATTTATCTCTGCTTTTTTGGCTTTAAAAGCCAAGAAAGCAGAGATAAAATTATCTCCCTATTACCTAGCTGTCGCTAACACCAGTTAGCGACAGCTAGTAGGAGATAGCGACCATCTTGGGCCCCGCTTTACTTGTCAGAGAAATTTAGCACTAATGACATGCAAAGTGGGCGTGCCAAGATGTTATCGACTGGAAACAGTCGCTAACATCTCTATCTCCTATTACCAACTTTTGGAGATATTCGCGCTAAGCGCGAATATCTCCAAAAGCTAACACCTGCCCTGAGCAGTTCTTAGCCATGTTATCCGATGGGAGGTGGATAACATGGCTAAGAGCATTTGCTTGGTAATGCATGAATATCGCAGACTTTACAGCGATATTCATGCATTTCGGCCGATTTTTATTGTTTCTGAGATAAACCTTGCTAATACCAAGGTTTATCTGCGATCAAAATCTTCGCAACTCGGCGATACATTTTTATCGCTAACCAAGCAATAGCGATAATTATCGTTATTGCTTGGTAATATGCCCCAAAGCCGCTCAGACCAATCCCAGTGCTTCTATCATGCTGGGAGTGGACTACTATTGTCCTTTTGTGTTTTGTTTAGTAATGTATAACCCCTGTCCTGAGGAGGCCTAAGAAGAAAAGGCTGAAACGTGGTCACGTCGACACTTTGAAGGAGGTGTTGTAATTTGAACAATCTGTATATCTGTAGGGTGCCACACTAGAATTAGGTCCATTAATTCATGTCACCCCAGGTGTGCCACACGGACTCTCTCCAAGTGGTTTACCCTGAATTGTAAGGGGAGCACTAGTGAGAATTATTTTTGTAGGGTATTGTGTTATGTTATGTTGTACATATAGATTTTTTCTATCCCTGTATGGAATGTTGAGATATATGTGATTTTTATGTTTATTTCATTGATTAGGTGCCTCCACGCATGTGTGTTATTAACATGTTTTGATATATTTCCTAAAAATAATGTGGAGATGGTAATTAAATGTGCTCTTCTCATAAATTGTGCTGTATTTTTTCCTTTTATACCATTTTCTATTGTATAAATTACGTCCCATACCTAGGTATAAGAGGGTGATTTGGGTATACCCCTATGGATTTTGACTGACTAGTATTCCCAGCATGAGAGAAGCACTGGGATTTTGAATCTAGGGAACTGTGCAGTCGGAGTCCATGATCAACGGAGAGAAGGAAGACGGTGGCCATCGGAGTGGCAGGTAAGTGGGATTTTAATTATTTTTTGGCAGCATTTAGTTTTTGGTTGTATTCCCCCTCACCTGCCCCACCTCTAAGCACTGATAGCAGCTACCACTGAGATCAAGGGGGGGGGGAATCAGCTATTCAGCCTGGTAAACAGCAATGGGAGAAGGAAAATTATTTTCAGGTAGTCACACATCTAGATCCATCTCCTGGAGTCAGACTCACTCCATGCACCTCACTAGGCACAATGTGGGTCTGATATGAACACATATTCTAAAGCTTCTTTTAGCTGCATGTCCCCCACAGTGCATCACAGAACAGGCACAAGACTTCCAAAGTGCAGGCCTGCAGTCTGTACCTCCCCACCATCAAACACAGCTCGTCGCGTCCATTGTTGCCTTCAGCGGCACAGGTCCCATTGCTGTGGTCAGATTCCACGGGGTGCCAAATTACACCCCTTTCCTCTGCGTCCTCTCTCCCCTGCTGCAATGCTTTTGTCCTTTTCTGGGGCAGATGTAAATAGAGGCAGATTACTGGCTTCTTTCACTGTTGTCAAATATTTCTTGGATCAGTACCAAGAATCAGCTAACAATAGAGTAAGAGGGAGTCATCTGTATAATACACCTGCACTACACACCCATCTTTCACATGTTTTCCAAGACAGCCTAACATCACAGTAGTGAGCTTGGGGCCTTGCTGAGCTAATGGGCTTTTTCTAGGTCTCACAGTTAAAAAGAATACATGCATTTATATTTTCCACCGCCTAAATATTTCATACCTTTAACACCTTAGCAGCTATGGAACGTCCAGCTCCAGTGCTGAACGTTCTACTGCGCAGGTGCAGTTGGAACGTCCAACGGCCGACGGCAGCACTTCCGAGGTAGTGGTGCCGTCGGCCGTTGGAATAGGCGCAGCACTTAAGGTGTTAACTGGAGTCGAATACCAAAAGTTGTCGGCTTCGGATACTCTGGCAGGAGGTTGTGATTTCTCTGTCACAGGAGTCTGGAAGTGATATAAACAATGCCAGTCAGTATCTTAGCAGGGTGATGTCCCCTACTGGTGTTTCACTTTGCTTTCTGTTGGAGGTAAGAATTTGCAGAGCAACCCTGGCTGCAAAATTAAACTCTATGACTGACTTGAGCATGTGTAAATCAGACAGTGGTGTAGCAAGAGCACCAAGGGCCAAAATGCAGGGAAAGAAAATGTTCCCAAAACCTCTGGCTTTGCTGTAAAAACAGCTATAATTTGGATGCATTTGATCCCTCAGGTCCATGGGCCTTTGTGCCACTGCACCTGCTGCACTATTTAAAAAAAAAAATTATTTGCATTTTATTATAACTCAACAATGCACTCATGTCATCATCTGCTCACCTGCGGCACTATTGATACCTATATCCCTGAATCAGAAATGTATGTCAAGGGAAACCATTACAATTGGATTGGAAGACAATAAGGTATTCTAGGCCCCACTTGGATTCAATTAAGGTCGATATAATTGACGGTTCAAATGACTAGAAGACAAACTCAATGTTGGTGATTTTTGTAGTGACCAAACTTGCCTGATGATTGTACAAGTTAGCCGGATGTTTTTTGCCTGGGGTACCTCGTATATCTGCAATCCACTTCTTTAGCTCACTTGCTTGTTGGTACTTTATTAACTCTTTCTAATGGTTCTTGGTTTTGCTTTGCTGAAGCCATTGAACCGCTGCTTCTGGCACTCGGTGCCAGCTATCAGCATCCGGACACGTGTATACAGTCCTTTTTAGGTCTCAGCTACAGACAGATTTAACTGTCTGATAGCCAGATTTATTGTTTTCAATATAGCAGTGACTGGCCTGAGATGTTTTAAAGTACGACTCTAGAGGGAGGCAGAATGAGTGATGTGTGCCCACTAGTAGCATGGGTACATGTAGTACCATCTACCAAGGACGAAGAAGTTGACTAAATATGCCAATTAGAGGTAGGTCAATTTCACCACATTTTAAGGAGAGAGCACAAGCCCTTTAGCATGGTAAAGTGCACAGAGTCCTAAAGTCAACAAAAACAAATTCAGCTATTTAGGATGGGTGAAGCCATAAATTTTGGGGGACTGCCAGTCTGATAGTAGATTTAATTTAATATAAATGACCCGTACCAACCAATCGAGTAGTCACTTGAGGTAACGCCACTCAGTCTAACTTCTTAACAGTTAAATGTTATGGTGTATTTTACGATTCCATGGACTAGGGCCTAGATGTATCAAGCCGTTTGCGACTCGCAAAGGCCGAAATTCGCATATTTTCGGCCTTTGCGAATCGCAAACGGTCTATTGGCATGTTTTGGCATGCATCAAAAATTTGCAAATTAAGGAATCACAAAAATTAGCGATTCCTTATTTTGCCATAGCATTTAAGGAATCGCAATTTTGCAATTCCTTAAATGCTATGTACGTAGAATTTTTCGATTGCGAATTTTGGTTAAGAAATCGCAAATTAACACCAACTTGTAGTTGATGTTAATTTGCGAATTCTTTTATAAATGCACAATTTGGCATTTTTGAAGGTGGCATGTGACGCACACACATGCCCATAGGGGATGTATGTGCGCCATATGCACACACATGTACATTTCAGGGGTGCAGCAGGGTGTCCTTGAGCCACCCCTGCACCCTTGAAATTATTCTCAATTTGCGATTAGCAAATTGCTAATCGCAAATTGAGATTAATTTCACAATCATTCCTATGGGCCTCCTGGCCCGTAGGAATGAATGGGAAATTATTCCTTAATTGCGAATTCGCAAACTGTGAATTCGCAAATAAGGAAGATTAAGAAATCGCTAAAAATTAGCGATTTTTTACATACATCCCATTTTGCGATTTCTAAATAGCGATTCCTTAAAAATCGCTATTTAGAAATCGCAAAATGGAATCTTGATACATCTGCCCCTAGGTGTACTATTCCCAGTTGCACACTAAACGTGCAATTTGCACACCTACAGACTTGCCACTGTCAATACAGTTTGCAGAGTGACGTATGTTCTATGAGGACACATAGAACATTGTCCATGCTCAGCAGATCACAAAATGACCTGCTTATGAATATTAATTAGGCAGTTTGCAATTTGTGACACCCTGTGATTGGGTTTAAATGCAGAGATGAAGGTCTGGAAGGACCAGCAGACATCCAGATGTGCATTTTTTTTAAAGCAGTCACTATCCATTTAATGAACAGCTGGGGCTTTAATAAAAGCACCCCTTTTGGGTACACAGCGGAGGGAAACAGACACTGGGTCACTCAGAGATCTTAACTTGGTGCCAACGATCAGCATGGGCTTTATGTTTGATCTCCTGTCATCTACATCCAGTGTGAACAAAGACTGTGGGGCAGGTGTTAGCTTTTGGAGATATTTGCGCTTAGCGCGAATATCTCCAAAAGTTGGTAATAGGAGATAGCGATGTTAGCGACTGTTTCCAGTCGCTAACATCTTGGCACGCCCACTTTGCATGTCATTAGTGATACATTTCACTGACATGCAAAGCGGGGCCCAAGATGGTCGCTATCTCCTACTAGCTTGTGTTAGCGACAGCTAGGTAATAGGGAGATAATTTTATCTCCGCTTTCTTGGCTTTTAAAGTCAAAAAAGCAGAGATAAACCCCCTTGATAATATGCCCCTGTATTTCTAATGGTCATAGATTCAATTGGACAAGTTACAAGCTTCACACTATCAGGTATATCAGATCTCTGTCTGTAGTAACTGCTACTCAGTGAAGCATATGAAAGTATTAGTCTGTGAGGGGGTGAGACTGATCCACTGCTAGTCTGTGTGAGTGCTGCCAGCAGGTCTATGATGAGTGTGAGAGTGCTGTCAATGTAACATTGCTAGTCTGAGAGTCTTGAGGGTGCTTTTGGTAGTCTGCCAGGGTTGTAAAAGTGCTGTCAGTTTTGTGAGACTGCTGACCTTTGATGGACGTGTGAGTGCTGGCAGCACTAAGACTGCTGCTCGCTGAAGAGCGTAAGTGTTGTTGGTACGGGTGACTGCTAATCTGTGACAGGTGTGATAGTGCCGGTCTGAGTGCTCTCTGTGGTGTTAGACTACTATTTTAATATAAGAAAGGTGAGTGATGCAGGTGGTGTATGACTGTGATAGGTGTGAACATGCTCTCGGTGGCAGGACTGCTGCTCTTTCAGGGGGTGAATGCTATCTGTAATGTTAGACTGCTATTCTGAAAGGGCTGTAAGTGTTGTTAATAGTGGGGGAATAGTTTTGTGTGAGTGCTGTTGGTAGAGTGAGAATTAGAGGTGGACAAGCCAACAAATTAACAGTGAGAGTTGAACCAAGCATCTGGCATGGCTCCAGTGCTTGATTTGAGCCACTGGTTTCCGGTGCTCGACACCTGCACTTAATTGTCAATACCACACGGTGGCGCTGTTTGCGTAATTTAGAGAGGGGCAGAACAGCAGTTGTTTAATATTTATTATTTCAATTAAGTAATATTTCAATATAAAGTCAAAACAACTGATACCTGCAGCCCAAGCCATTGTTATAGGTTTGGGGTCGCCTCAAGCAGTCTGAATTATCACACGTGTGGCAGTGGCAACGCTAGCAGTGGCGATTGGTTGAGCAGTATATGGTAGCCTTCTAAACGGGGTCCTAGCACATGTTTTTTTTTTCTTCTTTTACAAATGAAGCACTGCATGGCTCTCAATCCCATGCACGAGCCAAGCTCTGAAATTATTTGGCACGTATACTGTGCAAGAAACAGCATATAAAAATGTCATAATGTATCTTCAAAATTCATAAAAGGGAATTTCTTTAGCATGCAGCAGTATTGCGCCCGAATACATCAGATTGTATCACTGCATTGAGAGGCTTTCATTAAAAGGGATAGTTTTTAAAAGTAAACACAAAAACATTTATGAACCCCGCCATTTCGCTCATGACGACAATGCCTTTGGTGAAGCAAAATGCAAGTCAGTTGTCATGGACACCCTATTTGTAGCCTAGATTATTTCACTTAGCAACATTATAATGTTTTTAATTCAAAAACAAAATTGTTTTTTTGTATGGCACACATCCTGAACTCCTGTAATTCAAAGTGCTTTTATATGCAATAACGAGAAAAAAAGAATCAAAATTAAATTATATATTTGATTAGGATCACACAATTTGGTCAACCGGGGATGCTGGGATAAGTACCAGGTTTCTATGTTGCACATTGTGCAATTCAGCCATTAGATGAGCATCTCTTTCACTCTCTTTTTTTTTCAAAAGGTCCCTGCTGTGTCTTTAATCCATGGTGCACGCGGTTAAAGCGTGGATGGCAGGTAGAAGCCAAATGAAGGCTCGGCTCGATTTTTGCTCGAGTTTCTAAGGGGACCGTGTGCTGAGCTAGAGTCAGATATCTGGCTCACAGTGGCGGTTTGGCGAGGGTGTTCTGCGGGGCGGTGGGTCTGGGCGGGGGAGGGGCAGGGTGAGGGCTAGTAAACTCCAGCATACGGCCGAAGGGAATTAAATAAATAAATAAATACAACAATTTACATTGCGCTGGCTGCATCACCAAGTTGGCGTTGCAGCGCGCGCGATGTAAATTGTTTTATTTATTTACTCAAATCCCTTTGGCCATACGTCGGAGTTTACTACCCCCCACCCTGCCCCACCCATCCCCCGCTCGCCCTACCGCCTCGTAGCACACTTTCGGCGAGCCGCCACTGCTGGCCAGGCCCGGACTGGCCATAGCGGGCACCTGGCAATCCCCCGGTGTGCCGCATGGGTGGGGGCCGGTTTTGGGCCCCTGGGGGCTGTTTTTGTTAAAGCGCCAATTTTGCAGCATAGCTGCAAATTCGGCCCTGTAACAAAATCGGCCAAAAACCAGCGCCGCCAAAGTGCTCGCCCCCCTCCCCCCCCAAGTGGGGAGCCGGCCGATCACTTTGCCAGGGCCGGTTGTGGTTCCCAGTCCAGCCCTGCTGCTGGCTCATACCTTTGGTGGTTCACCAAGCGCTCGTGAGTATGCTGCTCTTCGAAGGGTGTTGGTAGTGCCAGAATGCTTTTCAGTGTGGGGTGTGAAGTCTCCACACATAAAGCAAATGTCCTTACATTGGAAATACTGGCTTGATATGCAGATGCAATTACATTCCAGCTACGTTTCCGCTCCCTAACGATACTGTCTATGCAGGGCCCAGTTGCTTCAGACAATCTGCCCTACATGCTTATAGCAAATAAGTACTGGTGAGAGAGGAGCCCTCCGAGGGTTGGGCAATGCTCGATTGATTGAGCCTTGAGACCCTTATGGATGAGTAGTCACGCTTTACAAGACACCTGATTGATTGTTGGTCTCCAGAACCAAATGAGAAGTCACATTTATCCCAAAAACTGCTATCCTCAATGAGAGCTCAAATACCGCTTTTATATACGAAGTTGTACCTCGGCTGCCTATCTGCCTCAATTAGTCATTCATTTCCAACATGAGCGAAATAACAAAGCCCTATTTAGGTTTGCTACTAAGTTAGGCTGAAAACCAATTAATGAGGGCCAGATTCACAGAACTAACTTAAGACAAAATCCTAAACTTACTACTTTTGGTATTCACTGAAGTTAGGATTTTGTCTTAAGTTTGTCTTAAGACAGACCTAAGACAGACTTAAGACAAAATCCTAACTTAAGTCTGTCTTAAGTCTGTTTTAAGACAAACTTAAAACAAAATCCTAACTTAAGTCTGTCTTAAGTCTGTTTTAAGACAAACTTAAGACAACATCCTAACTTCTGTGAATATCAAAAGTAGTAAGTTTAGGACTTTGTCTTAAGTTATTTCTGAGAATCGGGCCCTGAGTTTCTAACTCTATAATACGCCAAAACCATATCAGCAGCAACTTACGGAGGAGGTATTTGGGGTGTGGGAGATAATGAAATTATTAAGAAGCAAGAGAACACGTATTTTAAGAGACTCCTAATTGTACCCCAATCAACTCCAGACTCCATTATCCACTGTGAACTGGGAGCCGCCTTTCTAATAGATACTCTGGCATGTAATTCCCTCTTATTATGGTGATCTGTTTGGTCTAGGGAAGAGACATATTTCACCGGACAAATTATCAAGGATTGCATGGGTCTCGATCACCCCACTAAAATTCCCGGCTACAACATGTTACACATAAGTTGTGGAGCCTAGGTCAGATAGAAAGGGATCCCTGGGCATACCCGGAGGTCATCACGGCTTACTCCAAAAATGACCTAAGGGAATACATACTCAAATTCTGCTTTGCAAATAGGGCCAAAGCAGATAATCATAAGGCGTCAGTGGGAAGATACATAACACTGAACTAGCAATCTGGTTGTAAATCATACCTCTGCTAACAAATAATAATCATCACAGATACCTTCTAACTTACTTTCGTCTTCTTATCTTCCATTGTATGGTTCATTTCCTAGGAGGGAAGGGTGGGGCACCCTCACCCAGAAATGCCCATATGATAATAAGTCAGAGAAGTCTACCAAGCACATTGTAGTTTTTGGTAGGTTTATTTGGCACATAGGAAATTTTATCTTAGACCACTTTTTTCTAAAATAAATAATTTTGTATCATCATGAGACCTTCCAGTATTTGTAGGACCTGAAAGACATGATAGTTTGCCATTAGGTTGCTATGTTTTTATCTAAGGTACTTCATGATAGGGACCAACTGAATACCCTGAAAATTGAATTTACTTAACCTATGTGCCCCATGCGATAAGTACTCAAAATGCACTTGGCTTGTTTCTTTGTCTGCTGAGAGAAGGTATTTGTAAAGCACTGAGAGGAAAAGGAGCTTGAAAAGTTAACATTTTAGCAATTGCATTTTAACTTGTAGATTTGGCATTTTTAAGGTTTTATTTGACTGTGTCTACTGGGATGCATATTTATTCTTTTTCTTTCCTTTAAATCTTCCTTGGTATTGTTGTGATGTGATTTATGTTTTACCAGCATAACCAGAATGAAGTTACTCTTGACTAGTTTACTTTGCAAATTAATTACACCTGAGCCCTATACATCCGAGTCCCATTAATAGTTTTCATATATGATCTAAACGTGAAATGGTTAACACTGCTGGGTAGTTTCACCATGTTTCTTTCATGGGCATCCTTATCTGAGGCTCTTCAGTTTATCTGGTCATGGTTCATCGATCTCAGAAAAATAGAAAGAAATCGAGAGGTGTGTCCCGCTCAACCAGTGATAGCAAACACAAGGAGATGATGGACGGAGCACTAAAACTTTTCAGAAACTCACCCCCAGTCACAGATCTGGGTTGAATCCAGTGATGGAACTTTAGAATCTTCAGATGACATCAAAACATCATTAGACATTTTCATTTATCAGTTATATCTAAAGCAGCAGGTAAACCCATTGTGGACTCAGTAGAGTCCCACCGACTAGGTGCACAAAAATAGTTTCCTGATTTACCAATGCTTAATTTATTCAATGCAATTTTAGACTCATGCTTACATGATTATCATTTCCAGCAACATATTCCACAAAACTTAGACAAATCCAATGGCCATTCACATTTTTCTTGTGCTTGCTACAACATAGAGCTTGGGGAGTGGTCAGCCTGCTTCAGCAACTGGCTAACTTCACTGTGAGTGATTGCATTCTGCACCTTTCTCAAGTAGTATATCAGCACAAAGAAATTCCCTAAAGTGCCAAGCACTACAGTGCAAATGTGTCTTTCTGTGCTGTTTCCATCTTTCAAGTCAGAGGCCAGAGAAACACACTTTGCAATTATACAGCGTGTGCTGCGGCAGCGAATCAGTGGTGTAACGCAAAATGATGGGTCCCGCCTCCAGAGAGTGATGGGTGGCCCTAGAGACTCCCATATCACAGAGATATTCATTGACTTTGGACTGAATGGGGCACTCTGAAGGGTTAGGAGCACCTCCAGTGCTGAGGGCCACTCCGGCTGTGCGAGGATGAGGGGTTGTTGTGTATGTTTATGCAGCCTGAGAGTCACTGACGCACACACCGCCCCTCAAGAGGGCACTGATGCAGGTGATGGTGAGATGATCCAATAAAGTGGAACCAAAGTAGTGCTAACAATTAAGCACAAGTTTTCTTTGAAGAAAACACAATGAATGTGGCAACCATGTGGAAATGTAGCTTACAGTTCTGGCACTGTCTGACAACCCCAGATGAAACCAGCAGGAGGGCCAGGACACCAAGCAATAAGTGTTGCAGGGTGTTGAAAAGGAGGGAGTAGGAGGCTGATGGTGGGAACATGAGGGAATGTTTTGCTTAGAAAGAAAATTGCATCTGCCTGGCCTGCCAAATAATAAATAAATAATTATAGACGGATGTGGTTGGGAGAGAAGAAATGATATACCCGACCGGGGAGCGGGGAGGGGGGAAGTACACTCCTATGAACAGCAAGGAGAAGGGGGAGAAGTGAAGAAGCAGGGCTTCTGATTGTAAAAATAAAATTAAGTAAAAAATAAGCCCGCCTGGAGGGAGCATGAACACAATCAAAGAGAAAGAGGAAGCAGCACACAGGGGAGAGAGCAAGAACACACATACACTGCCATGAAGTTCTTAAATGAAAGAGAAAGAGTAGTTCCCTTACTGCAAGTAACCTGCAGCTTTGGAAGGATACAAGTCCAACCAATTGGTAGACTCTGAGACTGAAATGACCCTGGGTGGGGCAAACACAGGGATAGGGTGGAACACCACTGAATCAAAAGAAGCCATCCAATCACAAGCTAGGGGCCGACCAACTGCAAAAAAACTTCCTTTTTAATACTTACAAGTCACCTGTAAGATGGCCCCTAACAGCCACTAGGACAGTTTACATGGAATTTAAAAAGTAAGACATGAAGACTTAAGTTTCACATGTTCTGGCAGTAAAAAACTTCCAAAGTGTTTTTCAATGTAATAAGACCTCTCTCTCCCATTGAATAGTGGGTTACCTTATTCCATTTAATAAATGCTAACTTTGGAGCAGATAGAGATATGCTACTTAGACTTCAAATTCATTGTAATTTAAAATAATCTTTACGGGTAAAGTTGGATTTTAAGTCACAATCCAGAAAATGCCACTTGTAGGAAGTTGTCATTTTCTTGTCCCAACCATTTGTGCCGTTAAGGGATCACCTTTATAACAAACAGGCTTCACCACCATTACCATGAACTGGTCAATGCCCTTTTACAATTACGCTCAGAGGTCATAAAACGTATCAGAGCAATGCCAACATAAGAGTGAAAACATTGTTTGAGTCCCTTAAAGAAAACATGGTGAAAGCAATTGAGTGACTGTTACTCAGCTCTGTTAAGGTTTATGTCTTGTGCTATTAGTTGTTGTTTATGACATTTTTTAGGGGAAAAGTACTAATAATTTTCGTTGACGATGATAACTCAATGGGCATTGTTCGTATCTATCTAGCATCTATCAAATTTCATCAATGATGATCATCGTTAGGGGAAGGGATACCTTAGTAAGCAGTGAAGCAAATGAACATGTTTAGAATCGTGGGAAAAGGCATAACGGTTGCTCATGGCGCGTTTCATATTTTAGATGGAGATTATCTGATGCAGAGAACCTCTACAACTACTGATATGTAGACTTCTTATTGATGTACAGAAATGGCGGTCTCCTTACATCAATCGTTAAAAGACATAATGAGTTTTTCCACTGATGGATCCATTATGTATAGCAATTTTACTTTGATCTCAAGACTATACTTGTTATCCTAAAGTGTCTTCAACCCTTCATCTTCAAAGGCCCCTATTTTCTTTATTGAGCCTAGGCAATTACGGCTTCAAAGACCCAACAAAATTATGGGCAGTAATCATTGCGCATGATTTAAATTTAATGTAATCTTTACAGGTCCTACACATTTTAAACCAAGGGGTCGTGCTTGCTCCTGGCAAAGAGATCACTGAATCCATGTATGAGTGTTCATTCCTCAATGTTGGTAAGGTAGTTCTGAGTGCGGTGATCCAGCGGCACTTTTAAGAGAGCAAAATGCAAAGTACACTTTTAAATCCCAACAGAGGGATCTCCGGCTTCCATTCGTTCATAGTCAATTAACGCAGTACTGTGTTAAATTATGTTAATTCCTATTATTTAGGCACCAAGGTGGGAGAGGTGTGGCATAGTGGCTAGAGTGGATGACTCACGGCTCTATCGCCGACTGCAGATCAGCATCATGTGACTATAGGCAATAGCTCACTTAGCTCACTTGATAAATTTATGGTTTACAAATCTGAAATTATTATAAGCACCAAGAAATATGTTGATTTGCGATGTTAGCAAAACACATGGTCAGTATTAAATTTATTGCATGGCAAATATTTCTGAGGCCTCTGTACTTTCAGTTTGCTCTGTAGGCAACTCTAACTTGTGCGTTCATTTTGCAAGATTACAGAAACTGGATTGATCCCAAGAGACAAAAAAAGTTCCAGGAGCAGGATTGAGGAGATGAAACTGGAAACTAAATAATGGAGCCGGATTATAGGATCTGATGCTAAATTCCAGGAGTAGGTTACCAGGAGGAGAAAACCACAACAAGAGACACTGGTGTGGAAGTATGAAGCAACTTTATATAGTGAACAAACAGGAAATGAAGATAGAAGATCAGGAAGTGACCAAAGACCTAGCAAGGTAGCCATGTTTGGAAAGGAATGGACTGCATAGAATTACCTCACCCTAGTTACGCGACCAATGTAGATAGAGAACACCAATATGGAGGCAAGAAGAAGTCCAAAGAGCCCAATCTAGGAAGAGAGGATCAGGCAAGTTCTAAATTAAAGGACACATGCTTCTTGTTTTCCCTGAGGTGTTCAAGGAAGGGATTTTACCAAGAGCGGCTCCTCCGTAATGGCAGAGGAGCGTCCCCTCACTGCCCAGAGCCAGCAGATGATAAATAAAATTATAATAATACACTGCTATTATCATTTTATCTACCTTGTCTGAGCCGTGCAATGAGTATAAGGAGGGGCGGAGCTGGGCACGGCAGGGAGGAGGCATAGTGTGCACTTATAAGTGTGCATGTCAGTTTGGCTGGCGGTCACAGGTCGGCCGAACAGACATGCACACATTTTTCTTCAACCCAGCTGTGTTGCACAGACGGGTTGGAGAAAAATCACAGGCTCCCAGGCACTGTGACAGCGGCAAATGAGGCTGGTCAGACCAATCCTGGCACTGCTCTCATACTTATAAGGGCAGAGTCTGGATTGGGTGGAGAGCCTGTGCTTTGAGGCCCATCCACTTCTGGGCCGGATGAGAGGAGCAACAAGGCGGCCAACAGCGGTAGTGGAACGACAGGTAAGACTTTTTTTATTTTTTCATTCACCCTCTGTCCCCCACTGACTGCCACTGGATTTTACGACTGAATATTAGACATGCCCCAATCCAGGCTCATCTGGTTCTCAACCTGGGACCAAATGCCAACATCCTTCCCCACCGTGCATTTAGGTGGGTTCAAGCAGGAGACTGGCCAGTAGACCCTGAAGTGTGAGGTAACACCATGGACCGATGGAAGATGGACGAAGGAGCGGGGCGGATGCGCGCGATTGTACTATGGGGTCAGGTATCTCGCGCGCTCCTGCGTCCGGCACTGCCATTTTTAAAAACCATGAAAAAATCATTTTCCGCAATGTTTCATCAAGTTTCCTAAAATATTAAATATATATCACACTGTCTGCACAACATCTCATTTGGAAATGCTGCTTTAATCAAAAACTGCCTATTGCCAGTACTTATCCATCCTAAACTCCTGTTGATTTTACACTGTTGTACACTTAGGCAGTGGGATTGGAGAATTACATGACAGGGAACACTAACTTTTACGAGAGCTTTCGTGGTCGGAAACTACCTTCAAAATGATTGTGACATTTCTCAAATATTTTCCAGGCAAACACCTCCTCTCAGAAGGCAGGAGTAGGTGTCATTTCAGGGTAGGATCAGGAAGGGACAGTGTTACCTTCATATTCAATGTTGCTGAAGGGGACGGAGTTTCTCCTCAAAGACAAATATCTTTACGTGGAAATGAAAAATAAAACACAAAATATTGCATATACAAAGCACCCGGTATTTGCATTCCAGAGGACTATGCAAGAAGGAACAGGCGTATGTGTGGAAATCTTTTATACATTTTCATGCAGTGCTGTCACAAGCTTTGGTGGGGCCCCGTGCAAAACGTTTTATTGGAGCACCCTAAACTCAGAAATACTTATCGACCTTGGAGGGATAAAATGCTCAGCCAATCTGACAGGATTCAAATCTGTAAATTACAGTTCACACACAGATATTTATGAATGGTACATGAACCTATCAAAGTGTACCACTTGCAAACACAAACAAAGTGTGCTTAGAAGCAAGTGGAACTCAAGGAGGAAGCACTATACATATTATTCTCTTATTTTAACTTGTGTCACAGTGAAAATGTCTCACAGCAAAGGTCATTAGTAACCCTGGGCGAAGCACTACGCTAGGCTCGCGGAGTTTGCGAAGTTTGCGCAACTTCGCACTACGCGAGCTGCACGTAGCACAGTGCGAACACGCGTAGTGCAGCAGTCATTTTTTGCTTGTTCGCGGTCCTCAACGTCATGTTCGCGACCCCGAGCAAGCAAAATGACATCCCAGCGAGATTCTCAACGCAGGGAGGTCAGGTTTCTCATTGTGAGTGGTTGCGCATGCTCGCGACCGCTCTCAATGAGAAACTACCAGTTCGCGTTGAGAAAGCTGCCGCTCGAGTAATAATCTACTCGAGCAGCAGAAAACTACAGCTCGCACTGTGCAAGATGTCGTTTTCAATGATTGCACCTTGCCGGGTGCTTGTCCGCACTGTGCAATCATTGAAAATGCATCTTGCACAGTGCGAACATGCTACTTCGCAGCTCGCGTAGTGCTACGTGAAGTTCGCGTAGTGCGAAGTGCACTTCGCGTAGCTTCGTGTAGCGCTACTTCGCGAACTAGGCCCACCCCTAGTCATTAGCACATTGCAATGTATCCTCTAGTGACATTGCGCCCATCATCTCAAACACACTATGCAATCTATGTCCTGTTTCTAAACTAATCAATCACGTCTGACTTTGTACGAACATCGAAATGGGTTTTCCTACAGAAAATGATTGGTTTTATTAAGTTTATTAAACTGGTGAAAGAAAGCATATAGTGTTAGAACAGTGTACACACACTGCAATATTGATTTTTGCTAGACAAACCATCTTTTTTGCACTCCCTTCCCTAACCCACTCAAAACTCAATCGAACTGGCTTTTGCAGAGCAACTCTACCGATGACACTAAAATCTCAAGGTCAATGTTTGACCTTCTTATCTTCATTACGTCTCAGCTGTAGACAGCTTTAGCTGTCAGTTGGCAAGATCTATTATCTCATGTACATTATATATTCTCTCAGTGTGCTTTTGGGTCAGCCCCTGGATTATGATTGGCTAGCCATGTTTCCTATCTCACTTTCCTCCTCATGGCTTTACTTCTTATACTTGTGTTTGTTCCAACCAGGAACATTAATGTCTCAAGTGTTTTGATTGGATACACTGTATCCTTACACTGGGTGCTTGAGGAGACAATTTTTTATTTTGCTTTAAGCACTCAATAGCACTATGTTTGTTTCCGAGGCAGCTGCCAGGCTGCTTGCTCTTTCATCTCCCCCCATTGCCGATTGACAAAATCTCTCAGTTTTCTGCTTATGTAACCCATTTAACATTTCATTTATTTATATACGCATACATCTGAATGCACAACTTTCATTCATGGACATGAACTGTATTTAGTATTTACTGCAAGTGTACAAAATATAACAATTGTTTAACTATAGCTTGATAGCACAACATTTATTTACATACATTTATCAATGTGCTATTTAATGTGTGATAGAATTTATTGAAAATCTACAAGATTAATATGCCAATGTTTGCGTTTTATTATCATGCATCACAAGACCTGCTCTTTTCAAAATAATCAGAAAAGTGTATTTAAGATGGGTACAGACTAATATTAGTCAGAAGGGAATCTTCAACTTGTTTCTAAGGAAATTGGTTCATGAGAGCTGAGCTGCAAATATCCCTAGCTGAGGCCATCGGCCCCTCTGAGCTAGCACAGACCAATCAGTTTTCTCAAAAACTGTCTTATGGTCCAAACTAAGGCATGTGGGTTATAAGCCATCTCAAGAAAGTCAGACTGGCAGGTCTGGTTGTGAGACAGCTTAGCTAAGGGCCAAAAGGATGGGGTTGGTTAATAAAGACTAGTTACACCATTCAATGCAATGAATTTTTTAAACACTGTCACAATGTTGCAATTCTTTTTGATATTTTGTTAATTTATTGCTTTCATTGCTACTATATTTCAATAGTTACATCTATAGGTATTATCTGCACTAGATTAAGAGTTGAATTTGAATAAATTCTTAACACTATATAGTGTGGATTCTTGTGTGTTTCCATTCAAGGTGAAATGAGTTTCTGAACTAACAATCAAATACTACTGTAAGTCTCACAGAACAGATCTTTACCCAGAACGCAACAATCTCACGTAATGCGAGGGTGGATTGTGGGTTACAGTCCACCAGGTTCCCTGTCTCAAGTGGGTAAACTTGCTCTGATCTGTTCTTGGCCAGAGGGTCTAGCAATCTAAATCTGGGCCTTACTTAGTAGAAAGCTGCAAGAAATGTATCACGGCGATGCCCTCCCTGCTTCACACCCCGGTTCCTCATGCCATATCAATTTTATTTTGTATTTTTTACAAAGAGCCAACAGCTGGAATTGCTTAACTTTGTGTGGCTTGTTTAGTCTTTTTTTATTTTAATTTCATTGTCTAACATGGTTGACTGCATTACACAGCATGAGCATACGCTCATCATGAGACCAATATGAGCACATCAAGACGTACGCATGCATCACCATAGATGCATGCGCATCGGTGGCTACCTTGGAATGGGGATACTTTAATAGAAACCCCTTTCCAGGACTGCAAGCCATTCAAGTGCACATGCGTTGACTCATGCATGTCTGAAGGAACCCAAGTGAAATCCTCAAAATTGTTGGTATTTGCTCAAATCATGAGCGTAATTCTATGATGTGCAAATTTCCAAATTTGTAAGGTATGCTTTGTGAATCATGAGAATTACTTTTACAGCATAACAAACAAGGGTCAACTGGAGGAGCTGGGAGTAGAAGTCAAAGATTCTCCATCCTTACAGCTTAAAACTTCCTGTTCCACAGCTCACAAATTAACCTCTAGACCCTGTCTATTTCCGTAGCATGTAAGTATGCATCAGGGCACGAGGCGGGCGAACACGTGGGTGGACGGCGTCCACCCTGCCAAGAAGTTGGACCCCCCTAAAAAAAAGATGCTGAATTTGTCCCAGTGTGAATTTAAAACACCAGGACACTTTCAGCAGCGCGTGCACGTTGTGTGCTTTCGATCGGCAACAACGTGCAGGCGGGAATGGGGCTCCCTTATTTCTGACTCCTGCTGGGCCCCTAACAAAACCGAATCTGAGGGGTCATCAGGCCTCCTTTTGTTCGAGTCGCCCGGCTGGCAGCAGTCAGGAGCCTCACACATGATGCAAATGCAGCACAGGGGAAACAGAGACTCACACCTTGTTAGCACTTCACACATTTATTTATTTATTTTATTTATAAAGTTTTATTAGCTAACAATTGCCCCTCATATTAAGGTAAGAATTTATTCATGAGGAATCTTTTTGCTTCCAGTTTGACAGCAGCCTCGGAAGAGATCCTCCGAATTTCCGGTGGAAGAGAGTTCCACATTTTTGGTGACTTAAGAGAGGCAGCTTTTCACTTTGTTCAGGCTCTGTTTAAGAGATATGCATGCACTGTAAGAACATCAGATGTGTTGATCTTTCCCAGTATTTGCACAAAATAAATAGCATTTATATACGCTTACTATCCTTGAGGAGGCGTTGTAATAGTGTAAATATCACTATTTTTTCTTTTTAAGCACTATGGTTAGAGGAAGCTTACGCTGACAAAAGGCAACATTAGTTTACCTAAAGCTTACAAAAGTGTGAATATTCTGCCTAAATCAGAAGGGTTAGCAAATATACCCGAAATGGGCTCAAATGTACTCATGATAGACGTTAAACATATATGTGAGGGCTTAAGATCTGATGTCACTTTTTGTGATGCCACTTCCAGTGATGTCACGTGCTGTGATGTCATGCGCCTCATGCGCCCTGATGCCACTTGCATACTGATTAATTAGGTTAGCCCCCCCCCACTTCTCTTTTTTTACGACTTGTGCCCTGGTACTCAAGATCGGTACAAAAGGGGGTGGTGATGGACGGAGCATCTGAATCAATCAAACACTCACACCCAGTCAAAAGATCTGGGTTTAATCCATCACTGCTCTTTAGCCCACTCTGCCACCCCAGTTCAGACATGGCTATTTGCAAATCAGTCTGACCCTGTGCCTCATGGGAACAGTCCAGCCCGAACTGCCAAGCCATGTCTTCCCTGGACCGGAAACAAGCTTCCGAGGACTGGTTTCTGGCATTCCAGCCGTCTTCAGCCGGGCTTGCTTGAATCCAGTGGCAAAGTGAGCAAGGGACTCACGTCTGAGCATACCCTGCCACACTTATGGCGGCCAAAAGCGGTACAAAAGGGGGTGGTGATGGACGGAGCATCTGAATCAATCAAACACTCACACCCAGTCAAAAGATCTGGGTTTAATCCATCACCGTTCTTTAGCCCACTCTGCCACCCCAGTTCAGACATGGCTATATGCAAATCAGTCTGACCCTGTGCCTCATGGGAACAGTCCAGCCCGAACTGCCAAGCCATGTCTTCCCTGGACCGGAAACAAGCTTCCGAGGACCGGTTTCTGGCATTCCAGCCGTCTTCAGCCCGGCTTGCTTGAATCCAGTGGCAAAGTGAGCAAGGGACTCACGTCTGAGCATACCCTGCCACACTTATGGCGGCCAAAAGCGGTACAAAAGGGGGTGGTGATGGACGGAGCATCTGAATCAATCAAACACTCACACCCAGTCAAAAGATCTGGGTTTAATCCATCACCGTTCTTTAGCCCACTCTACCACCCCAGTTCAGACATGGTTATGCAAATCAGTCTGACCCTGTGCCTCATGGGAACAGTCCAGCCCGAACTGCCAAGCCATGTCTTCCCTGGACCGGAAACAAGCTTCCGAGGACCGGTTTCTGGCATTCCAGCCGTCTTCAGCCCGGCTTGCTTGAATCCAGTGGCAAAGTGAGCAAGGGACTCACGTCTGAGCATACCCTGCCACACTTATGGCGGCCAAAAGCGGTACAAAAGGGGGTGGTGATGGACGGAGCATCTGAATCAATCAAACACTCACACCCAGTCAAAAGATCTGGGTTTAATCCATCACCGTTCTTTAGCCCACTCTGCCACCCCAGTTCAGACATGGCTATATGCAAATCAGTCTGACCCTGTGCCTCATGGGAACAGTCCAGCCCGAACTGCCAAGCCATGTCTTCCCTGGACCGGAAACAAGCTTCCGAGGACCGGTTTCTGGCATTCCAGCCGTCTTCAGCCCGGCTTGCTTGAATCCAGTGGCAAAGTGAGCAAGGGACTCACGTCTGAGCATATCCTGCCACACTTATGGCGGCCAAAAGCGGTACAAAAGGGGGTGGTGATGGACGGAGCATCTGAATCAATCAAACACTCACACCCAGTCAAAAGATCTGGGTTTAATCCATCACCGTTCTTTAGCCCACTCTACCACCCCAGTTCAGACATGGCTATATGCAAATCAGTCTGACCCTGTGCCTCATGGGAACAGTCCAGCCCGAACTGCCAAGCCATGTCTTCCCTGGACCGGAAACAAGCTTCCGAGGACCGGTTTCTGGCATTCCAGCCGTCTTCAGCCCGGCTTGCTTGAACCCAGTGGCAAAGTGAGCAAGGGACTCACGTCTGAGCATACCCTGCCACACTTATGGCGGCCAAAAGCGGTACAAAAGGGGGTGGTGATGGACGGAGCATCTGAATCAATCAAACACTCACACCCAGTCAAAAGATCTGGGTTTAATCCATCACCGTTCTTTAGCCCACTCTGCCACCCCAGTTCAGACATGGCTATATGCAAATCAGTCTGACCCTGTGCCTCATGGGAACAGTCCAGCCCGAACTGCCAAGCCATGTCTTCCCTGGACCGGAAACAAGCTTCCGAGGACCGGTTTCTGGCATTTCAGCCGTCTTCAGCCAAAAAGAACGGTGATGGATTAAACCCAGATCTTTTGACTGGGTGTGAGTGTTTGATTGATTCAGATGCTCCGTCCATCACCACCCCCTTTTGTACCGCTTCTGGTACTCATGAGGTACACATTTTGTAAAATAAAAGTCAATGGGGAGACATCGCTAGGATAGGTGACTCTTCTGAGTAAACAAAAACATGGACAAAACGTGTCTCCAGCTAAAATCTGCAGGCTGTGCTTTGGGGTGACACAGAGCAAAGTCACTAAGAATTAAACCGATTCTCTGAGCCAGTAGGCAAGCAAAGGATAGAAAATGGGTTAATTTACATTAAACAATCACATCTAAAGACCTAAAGAATTTTTGGGCATATGTAAATCAGCTCGACCATCCTGAGAGTATAGAATGTGTCCATAATAACAGTGCAGATCAGTGAAAATAGGATATTACTTTGTGACATGTTACATAGGGTAAAGGTAAGCAAGTGTTAATAACAGTGCGGACTGGGCCCCTATTGCAAAGGTTGAGAAGATGTCAAAAATGTGTTTAAGGCAAACACGTTTTGGTCTGTCTGTGTAATCTCCTTATTGAAAGGTTGCTTTCAAATCACTAAGACTCTGGCATCTAGGCAGGGCTCGTTGCTACACCCAGGATTTAAAACAGGGAAACTCACGAAAAACAAAAAGTCAGCTTTGAGTGGTGTCATTGTCAAGCTGTATGTCTTTCTGGTATTAGAGGATCTCAGACATATGGCTAACTGACATCAAATATAACCTTGGTATCAGATTGGTTGCTGAGATGAAAAGGGAACAATAGACAATACACTTGAAATGTTGATGCTGACTGAAACCCAAACAGTACCAGGAGCATGCTGCTTCGGGAATTTTCAAAAAACATTTGAGCGCGTAAATGGAAATTTACTATGGACAAATTTGTAACATTGAGGAATTCATAACTTAGGGCCCGATTCACAGAACTAACTTAAGACAAAATCCTAAACTTACTACTTTTGGTATTCACAAAAGTTAGGATTTTGTCTTAAGTTTGTCTTAAGACAGACTTAAGACAGACTTAAGACAAAATCCTAACTTAAGTCTGTCTTAAGTCTGTCTTAAGACACACTTAAGACAAAATCCTAACTTCTGTGAATACCAAAAGTAGTAAGTTTAGGATTTTGTCTTAAGTTAGTTCTGTGAATCGGGCCCTTAGTCCTTCGGGCAATCCAGCTGCTGTATCAGGCCCATGACTCTACGCTGAGCTAGTGAAGAACACCTCCATATGAAGCAGAATATATACAAATACAGATTTGAAGCTGGGTGGATCTACAATACATAAGCAGCTCACCTGGTGCTTGCCCTGGTGAACAGTAGATCATGTTATTGATGTTGACAACACTGAATTGCTACACAGGATAGGTGTCAGACTAAAGCACGTACTCTTTGTCTGGAAAAATATTGTGAAAAGAACTTCTTGGCAATCTCTCAAAAAACAAATAGAGTGATTTTTTTAGAGCAAGTTTAAGAACACTTGCAATTGTTAATTTAGGAGTGAATATATTGCAAGACTGGATCTTATAAATATCTGTGTTTGGCTGCATAGGAAAGGTTGACATTGAGATTAAATGCGAATTTGAAACTAACAGCAGTCTCTCTCATCTCTGCTATAAGCCATCTGGGATATGGGATATTTGGCTCCAGTTTGTCTCTTGTTTTTTTCAACCATTTGTGCTAAATAAATTATCAGCCATTAGTTATGGCAATGAGACTTTCTTGTGTAGACTTTCTCTTTGGCTAGACTTGGCACAATGTAATTTATTCAAGCGTCTGCTTAATTTACCGGGAACAGGAATTTGGTCTGTTAAATCAACAATGAGCTGGTAAAGCAACATCAATTTGTTGATGCTATAGGAGCAGAACAGCCAATTTAGGAAACTTAAGAGCCATTTTATAGGAATAAATTTGTGCCAAAAGAGAGTGCCAACTCAGACGCTCCATCTGTAACCAATGTCATACATAAACTCTTGATCACAGTGATGTTTGATTAACTCTTCTGTAGACCTCTTGCTTCAGCTCTAATCTACAAAATTAGCTTCATATCAGTGTCCTGACCGCAGCATTTTGCTTTTCGACCATTTGCAAAACATCCCTGTACTAGGAACAATATTTTTGCAATACAAATTGAGTAAATGTCCAAAGAAAATAAATGGTACCCATTCAAAGTGTGTTGGAGGTGTGGATAGAGAAATGTACCTGGAGAATCTTGCCTATAGACACTTTTGCCTATTTATTGGCGAAGACCTATTGTGAACGATAACAGTGCTCACACTGGGCTTTGGGTCAGGCCATTGCTTACCATTGGTTGGTTTTCATGTCAGACTCATTTGCCGCCTTCTTATTTAATAGCCCCCCTTTCTCTTCATGTGTTGGTCTCTCTCCTGCCATAGCCTTTTCACCATCCTTTTAATAGGATGACTTGTACCCTTCCACTGCTTACATTCAGGGAACTACTTTCCATTGCACAACTCCATGAGAGTGCATGTGTTTTCTTGTTCTTTTCCACATGTGCTACTTCTCTTCTCAAATCCCTACTCCCATATTTTCTATGCTGTCACTCCCATACCCTCCAAGTCATTGGTTGCTTCCCCTGCCCCATCTTTAATTTTTAGGTTTCGCCTGCACAGTGCTTTGTGGTGCATGTGAAATCTTTTGTTAATATATATCTTAAAAGGGGCTTACATCCCATCCCCTTGATTTTCATTGGCTCCTCTGCTTGTCACTTACTTTCCTCAATTACTATTGGCTGTAGCACACCATTTCCTATTCTTCCTCTTATGTTTGCTCTTATCAGTTTCCTGAGGTCCAATCACTGTTTCCAGCCGCTTTTGAAGCTGAATTTTTATTTTACTTTTTGCCTGCACCCGACTTGTGTGCATAGCCAACAGCTCTCAATGCAGCCCTCACTGCCACCCCCTCTTACAAATTGCATGTGCCTGGTCAGTATCATGCCTGCTCTTTTATTATTATTATGATTATTATTATTATTAATGTCTTGGTTGTGCTCAAACAGCCTGACTTTAATATGGCCACCTCTCAGGATGTTGCCTTGTTTTCATGAGTCACTCTTCATGTGCAAGATGCAATCATTTGCTATTTTGCATTTTTATGTAGCACAAACTCGAACGAAGGTAACAGAACGCTTTACAGGAGCACCGTTACATTACACAAGGGCATATTAATTTGTAGGAGGCGCGGGGAGATGAACTGATTTCCCCAAAACCACAGGATGTTGAGCCAACACTGGTTCCCCAGTGGCAAAGTCGACAGCTCTGTCCATTATGCCACACCCTCATTCGATTGCTCCTGCTTTTTTTGGAGTTAAGGTGTGCACTCCCAGCTGATGCTTTCTGTTTAACATCATAAAGTTAATGAATTAAACAAAACTAGCATCTAATGTTATGCAGACCAGCAATGAAGGAATTGCTTTCATATGATATATTTTTCCTCAATCATGCCAAAGACTTTGCTTCTTCTGGTAAAACGTATCTGTGTCATTCCGAACAAAATAGCAAGACAAAAAACAGATGCATTCTGTGTCCTACTGTTCGTATAAAAAAGTTTGACAGTTGAAGCTATCGCCAAAGTTTCTTTTTTCAACGGATTGTAAATTCAGGCTTGAAACAGCTTGTTTTGCAGTTAGTTACATGAATAAAGTTAAATCGGTAACTTTTGTAAACTGATTTTTTAGCACCACCCTCTGGCAGACAGAAGAAGTGCAGAAAATTTCTCTGACTCCTCGATTTTAAAAGAATCTCATCGGATACAGAGAGCTGCCGAGAATCCTTCTCATCTTATTTATATCAGCCGCCTGAGCTTCCTACAGCACCTGCACCAGTTTTGCGGCTGACAAATTAATATCCTCCTCAGAAACAGAAGATATATGAGGGTATGATACTTGTTTTAGATACATGTTATTCAGTGCTTTAAATGGAAAAAAATAAGTGCAGGTACTCACCAAATTGTGACGCGGACAAGGGGGCGGGGCTTTGGGGGTGGGGCTTTGGGGGCGCAAAGGGATCCGGCCAGGGGCACACATTTAATGTGATTGAGATTTAATTGGTGTGCAGATGTGCATAATGATACGAAAGCATTTCTTGTATATTTTGATAATTCCATTTCCTTTATACGTACAAAAGGGTACATTTAAAATTAAAGTGGGCTTCTCATGGTGCAACACGTAGATCACATATGACTTGCACATGATATTTTTCAAAACATTTTGGGGAAAAGTTTAACTATGGTTAAGCCTCTTATTTCATTGCCACTTAGCAGACATCACCAGCCCCTCCTATGCGGCAGAGCTTTGCCTCAAAGCTCCTTACCTACTGTAAAGTTTGATTCCCTCTTTCTGGAGTTGGGCAAGCTGCTGAAAGCACGGGCGAGGATGCCTGGGTCTAGCTCTGTTCCAGGCTCTCTTGCATCCTCAAGCCAAAAATAAACTGAACTGTGATAGTACATGTGCCTGCTAACCAAACTCTGATCTCATATGCAGAGAATTAAGACAAAATAGTGACCTCAATTGCAATACAGGAGAGAAAGAAAGATGAAGCCATCTAGAGGCTGAATTACACAATGTGATAGCAGAAATTCTGGAATTAATCCCAGCTTCCCCACCTGACCAAATTGTGAGATAGCAGACAAAATATTTTTTCTCACCAAGCCTCCATTTTCTTTGTTAGCACCTATGATAGTATATTCAAATGCACAAGATACAGATGTGTGCGGTGAAATCAAATGTTGTGTTAGATTTAATACATTATAATGTCGCTTTTATTCATGAAATGCAAATAGACCATATACGATTTAGACCTGAATAGGGACTGGTTTCCTAGATCACTAATGGCATCAGTGGGAGCACAAACTCCTCTCAATGCTGTAATATAAGCTTATGCACCAAGGTGAAATGCTTCCACATGAAACAAATACACTAGTAATGTTTTCAGGGCTCAACTTATGTATGAGTTTTTAAGGCCAAGCCAGACTTCCTAGTTCGACTCTGACTGGGCTAGCCTTGCTAATCTGTTAGTTCACCCACCTCTACCCTTCCCAGAGCCCCTCCGTTAACCCAAAACGACCTGTAAAAAACAAGATACAATTGTGTTGACACTGCTGAGAAAGTAGATCTGCACTGAAGAGAGAGTGGCCTTGCACTAGCTACAAGCGCATCATTTCACATGAGCTTCATGGGCAGGGTGTGGTAATGCAGGGCTTGTTTGGTTTCAAACTATATATCTGCAGTGCTGGACACTGCAGACAACACTCACTCATGCAAGAACACGCACAGGGACATCTGTGCACACACCCAGGGCATTTAGTACATGTGTTTTAGAAGCACTTACATTATTTATTTATTTTTGCAGTTTTATATAGCGCAAACTCGACCCGAAGGTAACAGAGTGCTTTACATGAGCACCACTTGCATTACAGACACATTCAGTTTTAAGCACAGGGAGATTAAGTGATTTTTTTCAGAATTATGGGATGCTTGAGTGTCCTGGCAAGAATCGAACCTGGTTCCTTTGCTTCAAAGTTAGCCGCTCTAGCCATTAAGCCACACCCTCTCTCTGTTGCTTTGTCGGTTCCACTGTCCTTCTCTTTGTTGCTTCCATGCTCCCCCACTCCTGCTTGCTTTAAAAGAAAAAAACACTTTTGCATTTTTTTTTATTTTTAGTTACCAATCCAACCCGGATCAGTAACTAAAAAGAAAAAAAATGACTGCATAATTTTGTAGGCGAGCACATGCTGTGGCGGGCACTTCTACAAAATCATACAAGGTGCCCCATTAAAGTTCTAGCCACTTTGTGCTGCATCTGGGATGCTGCACTATGTGGCAAAAAAAACTTTGACATAGCCAATAGGTCACTACCGTGGGACCTATTTGGTTTACCAATGCTAGTTGCTACTTTTTTCCTAACATTGGCAAAGCACATAAGACAAACTGTAATGTCATAAGCAGTGTGTAAGTGTACAATGCATGTAAATAGCATTTGTAACTGTCGTTGTTTATAAGCCTTGGTACATTGAATCCAGATCTGCAGATGTGGCCAAAGCTGGTTTATATACAGTGTTCCCATATCTGTTAAGTGAGCCCCTGTCCTGGGACGACTTTTAGACAGCCCTGATTCTGCAGCCAACAGCACAAAAACAATGTCACCCCATTCCAGCTCATTCTCCATTGCCGCGCGCTTCACCTTCCAATGGGAGGAGCTGTTAAAAGGTCACTATAGACACAAATGAAAGTCTATTGGGTAGCGAGAATAATGCAGAAGGCAATCCCATGCAAAACACTCATAGGAAAGAGCAGTCACGTCTTTCCATAACTTGGAGTGCTAAGCTGCAGTGTATGACAGGATGACTAACACTTCATTTGCAACATAGCTGTATACGAACAACAACAAATACACCTATGGAGTGAATGAAAAACCACAATAGTGCAACAAGAACACCCATTTGTGGTCCGCCATATGCAATAAACTCATGCACAACTTGAAAGTGCCTGGGAAATACATCTGGAAGCCTGCAAACCATTGTGACAAGTCCCAGCAATTACTGAAACTCACAAATAGTTAACCACAAACGCTAAGTAAAGATGTGTTCAAGCACAGTGCTTGTACATATGCCTAGCCCATTATTTAGCTTCTCTTAAGAGTTGGGGCACAGTTAGCTAAAGCAAGTTGCCCAAAATCACACAATGAGCTTAAATGGTGAACATCGAGTTATTCTGTTCGCACAGCCAGCAACTCGGCGACCAGCCTTCATCTCTCCTCAATATCAAACAGCTTTCACAGTAAGACGAGGGAATGATCTTACTCTGTGTAGGCGTAACACCAAAAATACACAATGTGCACACATAGCCAGCATTCCTTAGCATCCTAGGGCATACACACTACACGTGAAATAGTATTGTATGCATTCTAATACCAAAACATTCCACTTACTCAAACAATCAGCGTATATTTGTTTCAGGAAAAAAGATAATTACTTTTGCATGAGACCTTTCCTGTCTGTTAACAGAAGAAGAATCTCGGCATCATTAGCAGCGTCACTGTCACCACCTTCCTGCTGCTGCACTCGGCTATGCCAGCAGGAAGCCTTCGCCTCCAAGAGTCAGGAGATATGCCTGTTAGCAGGCCCTGCCCACGCACCTACTGGGCTATTGTCTCAACAGAGCCTGAGCGGACACCGTGTCTGTAATCACAGTGTGACTCGGGCCCCTCCCAAACTTCCTACCAGCTCAGAATGAATACCGCGGGCTGCCGCTCAATTAGCACATTACAAGGAGAGATTAGCGCTCGATCCGAGTGCTTCACGGAAAAGATCCCACTCGTTGTCAGCTGTGAGGCGTTCATTTTTGCTTAATGCCAATTTCACGGAACTTGATTTACGGCCCCATGAGTACCGGTACTCTCTTTTGGACAATTAGAAGTGCCGGTACTCAAGCGCCACAAATGTAGAAGTGCCGGTACTCAGTACCGGTGAGTACCGGCCCATTTAAAGCACTGATGTTATTCAAAGAATGTATTATTAATCCCGGGGCTGGCAGAGGGGAGATTCAAAGCGGCTCTGGCCTGCGGGAGAGGATTTCATTTACCTATCAAACACAGGCGAGCCTTCAATGGTCGTAAACAAGTCAGGGGTATCAATTTATTAGTTAAAGCAGAACTATCCTGCTGAGAGAAGCAGTTGCAAGCTGTGTGAACCAGATAGGTGAGGCTCCTCTGGAGATCTGAGCCAAGGTGGTGGTGGTAAAGGTACACAGAGAAGAAAACTGAGACAAATATGAAAGAGCACAGTGGCTTTGTGAGCACATGTGACATCCTCGTGTTTAACCCACATGGAACGAGTTCGGAACCTGGCAGGGCCACATTAACATCTCACCCTTCTCAGGTCGATAATTTTAGTGCTACTAAATAGGATAATGGTGCCCCTATAATTTGCACCTTTAACAGATGCCAAAACTATGGTAGCGGGCACTATTTTAAAAACGAATTACTGTTACACAGAATAATTAGCTTGAAGTGCACCAACATGATTAGTGGAAATATAAAATACACCTACAATTCAAAATACCTTTTATTGCTAGGAATGTCTCAAACATCTCTATTACATCTGACTGTTGTCACCACCATGGAGTCTGTTTCTCACCTACAAAATCTCTGGGCCTCACTATGAGCACCCGCTCAACTGATGTGCTTATTCCAGTGGCGGCCGCCAGGTATCTGGAATGGTGAGGCGGGGGATTAAGGGGGTCTAAAAAATATGAAAAAAAAGAAAAATACACGTACCTCCTGCCGCGTCTCTTCCACTTCGTCTCTCCCCCGCGTCGGGCCATCGTCACAGCACAGGAAGCACACCCAGGATCCCCTAAGCCAATCACAAACTGCAATGCAGCCATGTGATTGGTCTGAGCACCATAGTTTGGTGCTCAGGCAGGGACTGGGGACCTGAGCATGTTCTCTACCCATGCTGTAATGCTGCCAGGGTGGAGAACATGCTAAGCGCACATGGCTGTTCGGGCCGGCAAAGCGCCATGTGAACTTCAGTATGTTCACCATTCCTCCCCCTGCCCTTCTCTGTGGGCAGAGCAGCCCCGCCCATAAAGCAGTTGCAGCAGGACAACGTCAAGTTATTATAATTTTATTTTTCCTTTCTTTCACTGCTTCAAAGCAGTGGGGCAATGCTCCTCCTTCTTAGCTGAGGAGCCGCCACTGCTAGGGGGATCGGTAATCCCAGTTCTGATGCCTCAGGTAATCCTGGTACTCTTCAGAGTGTCCCTAAGAAGTTTTGGTTTTCTTTCAGTATTCCAAAATCTCCAGGGGAAACATGACATGTCTGTGATGCTTGCACATACTCTGCAAACAGATTTTGCAATTCCTGATGGGGTAACTCTGCTACAGCCCCACTGGGAACCCTGAGCCACTCATAATGAAGCACCAAGTTGAATTCTCTCTGTAGTCAAGGCTACATTTTTTCCCTGCTCTGTTGGCCTGCAAATATATGGAATGTTAATGGTATGTAAGCTGAACATTAGAATTACTGCTCTTATGAAGTACTTACAATATATTACCTTTCCCAGTAAACAAGTCAGAACAATTTTAGGGATATTCGTTAACTTAGATTGCACATCTGCTCACCAAGCTACAACTTTTGTTTAACCCGTTCGCTGCGGGTGTCAGCCAATGGCCGTTGCGAGCACTACTTCAGTAGTGCTGCGCACGTCCGTTGGCCGACGCGGCCCCACCCGTTTTTTAGAATGTTCCACACTGGCGTGGAACGTTCGAAGCAGTTAAGGCGTTAAAAAAAACACACAATGATTTGTTTTCTTCTCTCGTAGGTACCACATCTGCAATTTGCAGCCGAGTTGCTCCTTCCTAAAATAAGCAACTTTGGAACACTTGTCTTTCTCCAAGATAGGAGTGGGCCACATGGCGACATGATACATACATGTTTACATAATAATAAGCTATTCTGAGGTACTTACAATATATTACCTTTCCCAGTAAACAAGTCAGAACAATTTTAGGGATATTCGTTAACTTAGATTGCACATCTGCTCACCAAGCTATAACTTTTGTTTAACCCGTTCGCTGCGGGTGTCAGCCAATGGCCGTTGCGAGCACTACTTCAGTAGTGCTGCGCACGTCCGTTGGCCGACGCGGCCCCACCCGTTTTTTAGAACGTTCCACACTGGCGTGGAACGTTCGAAGCAGTTAAGGCGTTAAAAAAACACACAATGATTTGTTTTCTTCTCTCGTAGGTACCACATCTGCAATTTGCAGCCGAGTTGCTCCTTCCTAAAATAAACAACTTTGGAACACTTGTCTTTCTTCAAGATAGGAGTGGGCCACATGGCGACATGATACATACATGTTTACAAAATAATAAGCTATTCTGAGGAGATCTTTAAAAGGGACCCTGCCCAGAAGAGTTAATAATTTCATCTGGTAACATCTGATAACGCAGTAAATTTTTTTTTTTTAAGTGTTCCAATTTGATACTTTTGGAAGACCATCAGCTTCCATTTTTGCCAAACCGCTCCACATTCCAAAAAGCACTTTTGAGTTCCAATTAATTTTTTTTATTTTAAGATTCAATGTACCATCTTGGATTGGTAAATAAAAAAGGGAAGGGCACCCCCATTGTTCTGTAGGTGCATGCATGGTAATGCATGTAATCATATTCATCGTCACAGTTGCATGCTCCTATGAAATGACACAGCCAACATGCAATGATTATCTCTGTTTATGAGTTCACCGCTGTAGTTTTCAGATTTTTTTTCCCACTGTAAGTTTCCATCAGCATCCTATGTTGTCATTCTACACAGGGTCGGATTGGTAAGGCGGGGTCTCGGTCAATGGCCAAGGCTGGTATCTGAGTACCAGCTTTGGGCTGCTTTTTTGGGCAGCCTGTGAGGCTGATTTGGGCGTGTCTGTGTTTGTTCGGATGCTGCCCTGTGGGTGTCTGAGTGGCCTTTCTGGAGGCAGATGGGCCTCCATTACCTCCCTTTTACCAATGGGGCGGAGGTGTGACACCCTTTCTCTAGCTGGGCAGGCCCATTAATGTATGCAAATTGAGCAGAGGCATGTTGCCTGAGGAGAGGTGGCCTCACTCATATTCAGGTGTGGTTCACCAGTGTGAACTAATCCGTGCATTTTCTGTATCTAAGTGAAGTTAAGAAAACATGCCTCCCTCAGTCAGAGACCCCCTATTTTCCTATTATCCCTATTTGTGATCCCAATCCAACCCTGATTCTACACACCTAAACATGCATACTTCTTGTTTCCGGAGCCAGAGCACAGCCACCCACTAAAAGTAAGACACTAGCTCAAATTTTGTAATGCTTTCTTCCTTCCTCACCTGCCAATCTCAAATACTTTCTGCTTTTCTTTTTATAAGGTCGGTTCTTCACACTGCAGCTTTGCTGTCAATCACTCTGGCAGAGTTTATCTGCTTCATGTCAAGTTTATTGAAAAACTTCCCTTTACCTGCTGTGACAGAATTCCCTTCATCGCTCCTTATTGATTTCTGTTTGAACAGCAGGATTTGTCAAATTACTACTCAGTCACGACAATCTCCTTCTCTCTAGCTCACTTGCTTTCCTTCCTGGGTTGGTGTGGGGTTATTTACTTAGCCAAATCTTAGGAAAATGCTTACTTCTTTCATGCAAATGATAGAATGTACCTTTGTCTTCAAGTTATTTTCTGAACAGTGGGGATAATCAATTCACTTTTCAGGCAGTTTTTCCTGGTTGTATGATGCATTGTTGTATCAGAGAACCCAGTATTACATGTGTTTATTAAAATCAGAGGGGCATATTATCAAGGGATTTATCTCCGCTTTTTTGGCTTTGAAAGCCAAGAAAGCGGAGATAAAATTATCTCCCTATCAGCAACAGGGTGCTAACACGCAAATTCGCATGTTAGCACCCTTTTTCTCTACGCTTTCCCTTGCATCTCTAATGAGATGCAAAGGGGGCGTTTCAGAGAAAAATAATAGGAGAAATGTTGTTTAGCAACATTTCTCCTATTATCAAGGATTTCACTAACCCTGTTAGTGATAAAAAAGCAGCGCTAACCGCGGTTAGCACTGCTTTTTTTACACCTGGTATATTTCTGACTTATCTATATAACAAAAAAGAGGAGTACCACCATAAACATATTAGTTTTCAAGTGGTACGGTCAAGCGGTATACCTAGTTTGCCCCTCCATGCGTCCGTTCACGGCGTTCACTAATATGTTTCCCAACAGTGGCCACCCTTCCCTCTAATCCCGTGCAGCCTAATGACCCTGATTTAGGAGTCTTTTTTTACTTTGAACGTAACCACACACGAGTTACAGCTTTTTCACCCTGTAACAGATTTGTTAACAGGTTAACTCAGGAATGTAGGTATGGCAGGGCGTTAGTGTGCCCTGACCACCCACTTCCTCTTTTTTGGTCCTGACGAAAAAAACGGTAATTTCCAAAACGGTTTGAAACATGTAGACCTTTCACTTATTTACAGATACACACGGTCATAATCAGCCTATTATTGTATCTACACACACGTTTTTAATATTGTCCAGTAGTCTTAAGAATAAAATATTTCTCCTACAAGTCATACCAGGACATTTTTTAACACACTTACCTTTTTTCTTGCACTCATCATTCATATACCACTGTATTCCAGGTGTCGCAGCACACCTTGATGGCACTCGGCTATCAAGGTGGACCCCGATGATGAAGCATGTCACCGACTAGGTCGGTGAGTGAGGGGTTTATTAAACCAAAGAAGGACTTTCTTCTTTTTCCACTAGAAAACCATCCCACCAAAATCGCTCTTTGAGCCTTTTTATGGTGGTACTCCTCTTTTTTGTTATATAGATACCTAGACAAGGGGACCAGGAGTACTTTCCGTCCACTCACGTGGATTAATTCCCTTTACTCCCTCCATTTGTTTATTGTGTATTTTCCTGACTTAGCCATGATATCCTATGGAAGGTGGATAACATGGCTAAGTTTGTGAGCCCTATCATCAAGCTACCACCAAACTTCGAGAGATTATCGTTGGTTTTCCAGCGATAATCACTCAATTGGCAGTTAGCGCAAGGATTTTTATCACTGTTGAGATAAACTTTGCTAATAGCAAGTTATCTCTGCGATAATTTCAGGCGATGCTTAGCGTTAAAGCAATGCTTAAAACAATGCTTATGTTGCTAAGCATTGTTAGCGATAAATATCGCTAAACGTTGGTAATATGCCCCCAGGTTGTATTAAATTATTCTGTAATTTTCTTCAGGCCACGGTCTGCAAGGCACTTGAGAAACCGTGGACATATTTGGGCTGTAATGGCAGTGCATGGTCGTCGCTTTATAGCCCTGAAGTCTGCTTCTTCCCATCATTGAATGGGCATGAAAAGATGTCTTCTGTACAGAGCTCATCCAACAAATGGAGGAAGGCAGGACCCTTAGGGCATCATTAGGATAGCGGGCCGACTTTATCTGGCCGCCATCCTGCCGTTAAAAGGGACCGCCCGCCATATGTGCCGGGTACCATGGGTGACATTATAATGTGCTGCATTTTTTACATTGCTTTCAGCACCCCCGCCGCAATGCCAAAAGTGCATGTCGTGCATGTGCATGCACAACGTGGCAGGCACTGCGCAGTGCCTGCCATGTTGTGCATGCACATGTAGAGGGTACCATAGGTACCCCACATGTGCCCCCCCAAATCCCTCAACATCCTGGGGCCCGCAACAGGCCCCCAACCTCGAAAATCCACATCCAGAAAGGCTCCCTCCCGCCTGCATCCTGATATGGATGGCAGTGTTTAGCAGACACCGCCACCAAGTGAAACCCTTTTCTGCCGGGTCGACTTGTCGACCAAGTGGAAAAGGGGCAGACAGTCTTCCCGTCCGCCGCAGTCCGACTGCCATACTAATATGGTGAGGGGGAAATGGGTGGCGGGCAGGCTAGGATGTAGGATGGATCGCCACTGCCATGCGGGCGGTGGCGATCCGCCCTACATCCTAATGGGCCCCTTAGTTCGCATTGCCAATGATGGTGGAAAAATAATTCAGTTTTCCTAGTGCTGGCAAACTGTTGTTCAAGCACTTTCCTTCTTCAGATCTTAACATCCGCACTGTATAGGTAGTTCGGGAAAACCTGAATGCCTCCATCCCGCTCCACATATTCATGTTTGTCACACGCCTGATCTATCTTTGGCTGCACTTTCCTTTTCACATGGGACAAATATAGCAATCTAGGCATCCCAAAAATATCGAGGTATTATGGAGATTGCCCACTTTGATATTTTGCAATTCCTTACTTGAATACAATCTCCTTTTAAGGTAAAAAGAGCAGAAATGCAGTACAGAATCTGGTCTCAACAACAAGCCAATCCAGATAACGCCTTTAAAAAATATGAATACATCATATCCGATGACAGCCTCTCAATTTGCAATTATCATTCAACTTGCATTTTAATTAACCTATGTAAATTGTCTCCTCGTGAGATATGCCAGGAGCAGCGATTTCAAACAATATATCCCTCAAGTAAAGAGAATGTAGATTTAATCACCGGGGACCTGATTTACAAAGAAATGTTTGAAATGGATAAATCTGCACATAATACATTTATTCATGCGAATTTCACAATCTGTAATACATTTATTCATATAGATTTGGCAATCCATGCAATCGCAGATTTACACACATGCTGCTCATCCTTTAGGTTTAGTGCTGGGAATAATCTGAACCCTCATGAGATTCTGAACCATTCGTCCTTTTCAAGAAGCCGTGTGAAGGGCATACGTACAAACCTTCCAACAGCACTGACTGTGTGTGCGCTTTCGGACAAAGATCAAAGGGGCATATTACCAACAAGTAGAGATAATTATCGCTAAATAGGCAATGCAATTCTTTTTTTATGGCTGCCTATCGCTAGATATGTTAGCGGAGAAAACATGCTATTAGCAACGTTTTTCTTCATTGTGCTAAAATATCCAGCGATAGCGGAGAAATGCGTGAATATCGCTGAGAATACAGCGATATTCAAGCATTAGCGACGAAATGGTCTAAGCCATGTTATCCACCTCCCATGTTATCCACCTCCCATTGGATAACATGGCTAGGAACTGGTCTGGGCAGGTGTTTGTAGATGGAGATATTCGCGCTTAGCGCGAATATTTCCAACTCTACGCCTGCCTTGCTAATAGGCGATAGCGACGTTAGAGACTACTTTCAGGCACTAACTGGTTGGGTACGCCCACTTTGCATGTCATTAGCGATAAACATCGCTGACATGCAAAGCGGGCCCCAAACCGCTCGCTATCGCCTAAAAGCTGTCACTAACATCAGTTAGCGACAGCTTGCTAATAGGGCAAAAGTATTATCGCCACTTAGCGGCCGAAAACGGCCGCTAAATCGGCGATAATTGCCTATCGCCCCCCTTGGTAATATGCCCCCAAATTTTTTCAAATGATCACTACACTTTTCCCTATCATGGGAAGCAAGCAGCCCCAGCTTTTATTTTAGTTATCCACCATGTTGGATCTCTGAAAGATCAATGGTCGCTCCCATTGTTCATCCCGTTGGATGCCCTGCAGAACCGGCTCCAAACCTCTTGGATGTCAGACTTGGGACATCTCTGACCATGTGCTCCCTGGACGGCAACAGCACATTCTGTATTACAGAAGTAGCCCATGGAGCCCCTTATCAAATAGCTAAAAGCAGCATCTACTGGGCAAAGAGTACCATGTACTGCTTGCCCAGTGGCCTCCGTTTTAGGTTATCCCTAGACATTGGTTTACATAGGACAATTTCATTGGTTCAGCACTGAAATGAGAACACCTAAATAGTGCTTTCATTGTAATGCATGCAGGGTGATGAATTCATGTATTGTATTGTATTGTAATTGCATTTATATAGAGCTCACTACCCCTGACGAGGCATTGAAGTGCTTTTTCGGCGGGTAGCACGCTACTACGGGACCCATAGAGGATTAGTGTTGAATTAGTATAGTAAAACATGCAAGTACATTTTAAGTGGTGGATAGGTTAGTCTGTTATTTGGATTTGGAATGATAGCAGAAGAATAGAGGAGGAAAAAAGGATTGTATTTATAAAGCCCTTGTTACTCCTGATGGGGTGTTGAAACATGCTATTCAGGAAGCCCATAAAGGATTAGTGGTGAATTAATATGGTGAAATATGAAAGTAATTTCAGTAGTGGATATTAGTCAGTTATTTGGAGTGAGAAGGATAGCGGAGGGATGAAAGGGAGAGAAAGGTTTGCATTCATATAGCACTTGTTACCCCTGATGGATGTTGAAATGCTTTTCTGGCGAGTAGCACGCCACTCTGGAATTCATAAAGGATTAGTGTTGAAAATTAGTATAGTAAAATATGAAGTAATTTGAGTAGTGGATATGTTATTCAGTTATTTGGGTAGGAAAGGGTAGGTAGCGGTATAGTGAAGGGAAAGAGGTTTGTATTCATATAGCGCTTGCTACCCCTGATGGGTGGTGGATATGTTAGTCAGTTATTTGGATTGAGAAGGGTTGGGGAGGGGTGGAAAAGAGGGAAGAGTTTAGAAAGGTTTGTTTTGGGGGATCGGTATAGTAAAAGAGGTGTAAGATTATGCAAGGAGTGGTAGAGTAGGAGAAAGTCTAGAAAGGGTTATTTTGGGGATCATAGTATTGGTATGGGGTTTGGGGTTAAATGAGAGAGTGGATGTAGAGGATATATTGAGCGAAGTAGAGGCTGAGAAATAGGGAAGTGCATTGGAAATGCTAAATTAGAAGAAAGTGATACATATATAGATCCATAACTACATTGAAATTATATAGGTGCGTAATGGAGGTATGTATATTGGGCAGCATTTCTGTCCCTGGACCCGACCAGTCTCAAACAGGCTCCAACAGGCAATTGCCCTTGTCCTCTCCGCCCTCAATAGGCTCAAACAGGCAACTGCCTTTGTCCTCTCCGCCCTCATTCGGCTCAAACAGGAAACTGCCCTTGTCTTCTCCGCCCTTAGCCTCGACTCCCGTGCTGAGACACCCTAAGCCTGGCCTTTTTTAGCCCTTTTAATCAGGTGACCTCATCAGCCAATGGGAGCCCTAGCCCTAACACTATCCAATCACAACACTAGCCCTAACAATCAAGAACCAATAGGAGACAAGGACCTTACAGCCAATCTTAGCCCTAGTCCAAGAACCCAATCAGTTCAAAAACCCTAATCTCTATGTTCAATAGAGGCCCTAGCCCTACCAGTAGTCCCACCCTAGTCCCAACAATCAAAACCACAGGAAACCCTAGTGCCTACATCCAATAGAAATCCTAACCCTGGCCCTAGTGCCAACCCTACATTGATTGAATCACAGACCCAGAAACCAATCAGAACACTCAAATACCCAACCAATGAGGACACTAACCCTAATCCAATAGAAACATCAGACACAACCACCAATCAGTGTAAAAATGTAACAAACAATATCAGACCATATAAGGTCCCAGCGACCTCAGACAAGGTTTGCTGGCCAGGGAGTTGGAAGCTGCTTTTCCTGTTCAGAATCTCCTAGGAGACAGACAGGCTCAATCCACACTTTAGACTTCTGCAGGTAAAGGCCTCACTAACTTGAAATGTAACAATACTGTTTGAATAAAACTTTACTCTCTCTAATGGCCAAAAACGAAGTCCACAGTCCCTAGTAAACACAGTTTAAACAGCTCACAGAAGCACCCTCTGATGTACAATATCCCTGTTGCTGGGTGGGGGCGGAGGGAGGCAGGGGCGCTGGTTTCACTGGCTTGTGAACACAAAATGGTGGCTGGGGGTGCACTGTTTTAACATACAGGTCTTATCACAGACCAAAGGAGAAATTTGGAAGGAAAACTGAAAGTCATCAGCAATGAGAGGGAAAAACTACAGAGTTTGGACTGCAAATCCCACAATTCAACACGTTAAATGGAAGCAATCATGGGCAGGAAAAAACACAATTTTAAAACACAAAACAGGTGATAAAATATCCAATCACAGGCAGGTTAAAACTACACATTTTAAACTGTAACAACCACAGGCAAAGACGGAAATCACAGAAAGGGAAAATCGTTTTTTTAAAAACGTTTGTTTTGGGAAGAGACAGCACTAGTCTGCCTCCTTACCACTTCCTGGACTCTGTTCACAGCAATCTGGGGCACAGGGAGGCTGAAACTCACAAGAAGGAGGAGAATGATTTGGGGTGAACCCAGCAAGGCCTTAAGGTGCCTGGGCTAGTGTGAGGGAACAGCTCAGAGTTGCCTGGTAGTTGAATAGTCAATCCCCAGTACTGGGTCTTCTGGCCTGAGAAGGGGGGGGGGCTAGGGAGCTGCTTTTCCTGTTCAGAATCTCCTAGGAGACAGATAGGCTCAATCCACACTTTGGACTTCTGCAGGTAAAGGCCTCACTAACTTGAAATCTAACAATACTGTTTGAATAAAACTTTACTCCCTTTCCTGGCCAAAAAATGAAGTGCACAGGCCCTAGTAAACACAGTTTAAACAGCTCACAGAAGCACCCTCTGATGCAGAATATCCCTGTTACTGGGGGGGAGGGTACTATTGGGGTAAAAATAGGTAAATACAATCTATAAGCAAAAACAAGCAGTACAAAGTCCTGGATACTTTTGGGATAAAAAATAGGAAGACACATTATACAAGAAGGCACGCAGTCTCAAAAACTTAGATGGGATGCCCAGGAGTGCAGGGTAGATATCAACCGTAAAAGCCATGAATCATGCCGAAGTGGTGGATGGAACCGATTGTAGAGGTGATTGTAATATGATCGCTATGCAAGGAATTTGCCCATTAGGAAAGTTTTGGTCTCCTTTTTAAAGCATGCCAAAGACTGAAGTCTTCTGATGGCGGGTGGGAGAGAGTTCCAAATTCTTGGAGGAAACCCAGAGAAGGCCCAATTGTAGTTTTTTTTCCCGAAAGCGTGCTGGTTGGAGCAAAAGGTCTCTGGCAGATCAGGAATTTCTGGCTCCTCCAGATGTCACAAGTTTCTGGTCGAAAAATGCAGGGGGATAGGAGTAAAGAGCCTTGTGAGTAATGCAGGCCAGTTTAAGTTGCATTCTGGTCTCAAGGGGAAGCCAGTTCAGAGCTTTAAGGTAGGGAGAGATGTGGTAGAATTCTTTGAGCCAGTTAGGAGTCTGGCAGCGGCATTGAGGCAAGCTTTCAAAGGGGCCAGAGTGTTTTTGGTTAGCCCTGCGAGAGTAGAGCATCCATATTCGAGTCTGGAAATGACTAGTGCCTGGAATGCCGTTTTTAGGTCGGAAGTGTTGAGGAAGGGTTTCAGGTTTCTTAGGTAACTCAGGTGAAATCTAGCGGTTTTGGACATCTAGTTGTTATGGCCCTGCATGTTGAAGCTGCTGTCAAGTGTTATTCCAAGGGATTTTAAAGAGTCTACATTGGTAGGAGTACAGTTTAGCGCTGTGATAGCCTTGACCCATTCCTGGATGTCTGGATTGGTTTTGGGTGGGGAGATTAGAAGAAACTTTTAAGGATTGCATCACGATGCAGGTAATGGAAGTTGACTTTAGAGATGATACTGGGGCTCTGCAGGGCCAGCGTCAGGACCTAAAAAAATTACCCTACCAGAAAACAGAGATGACCCTCCTGTGCACCATGTTCTCTTATGTTTTTAAAGATCGTCTTTGCAGTCCTTGCAACTTTAGGTTGATTGTGATAAGAGAGGGTCCCTGGGCCCCGGGCTCACTGTGCTGCTGGAACCAAGGTATATGTGCCTGAAGAGCCCTAACTAGTGTGAAACCAGACCTAGGTTGCTTGTATTTGGATTCAGGGAGGACGTGGCCTGGCAGTTCGAGCTGGACTGTTTCCATGAGGTGCAGCGCCAAAACTTATTGTTTACAGCTGGTGCCAAACTGAGGTGGCATGGAGGGTGAAAAATGATGGATTGGGATGCGGCCCTGAGCGATTGCCAGCGGCTGAGATTAATTCAAGCATTCCATCCACCATCTTGTTGCTTTTACTCTTAGAAAGTTGTTATTTTCTTGTCCTGACACTTTGGTGCCTGCAGCCTGTCCTGGGTCACATGACTAGGGGTGGCTGGCAGCTGGTCTTTGTATATTGCCCTCGGACTGTAAAACAAAGGGAAGATAGGTGTTGCCAGGATGGCAACACCTATCTTCATGCAGGATGTCAGGATGACTGATCTTTTGATGGTAGAAAAGACAAGTGCAACAAAACAAATAGTGAAATTAAAATAGGATGGAATGCCCTCCTTCTGACAACTTTATTCTGCGGACAAGACACACCTCCTAATTAAAAACCAGAACAGTGCAAAAAAGACAGTAACAGATATCTGCCTATAAAAGGGCCAACATGTTTCTACCTAATGGGTGTAAATCCCTTGGCATTCATCAGGGCCTCTGCTCTTCTAATAGTTGCACTCCTAGTAGTGAAATAAACAGGATCACCACCATCACCAAAGAAATAAAGATTTCTTTTTCAACCACCCATTCATACTGTTCCGCCACAGGTTTTGGCGTTTGAACAAGCTGTAGCTGAGGACACCTCCTCTCTATGGAACATCAAGAATCAGGTCATTCAACAATCTGACCAGATTAGAACAAATAACACTGAAGACACTGTCGAAAGATCAGTCAATAACTATAAAGCTTGCAGACAAGGGCGGCTCTATAGTTATTTTAAATACTACTGATTATCAGAATGAGTGCTACAGACAACTCAACAACAGACAGGCGTACCTTCCCTTGTCTACAGATCCTACTGAGGATGTCCTCAAGCAGATACGAGAATTGGTTGAAGAAGCACTTGCTGAGGGTTGGATTACCCAGAGTGAGGCAACATTCCTGGTTTCCAAACATCCAATAACACCCTATTTTTACCTTCTGCCAAAGGTACACAAGCCAGAGAGGCCACCTCCTGGTAGGCCTATTATATCAGGCATAGGGTCAGCCTTAGAGCCGCTGTCAACTTTTGTGGATCACTTCCTGCGGCCTATTGTTCAACAAATGCCTACATATTTGCAGGATACTAAAGATGGGCTACGAGTCTTACCAGAAATAGACTTTGATAGCGAAAGAGACCTGTTGGTCTCTTTCGATGTAGAATCTTTGTACACCTCTATCCCTCGGGATGAGACTCTGGAAGTTGTAACATCCATCCTGAGGGATAGTATAGGTGAGACCATCACTCCAGTATCGTTTATAATGGCCTTAGCCACGCTGGCCATGAAAACGAACTTTTTCAAGTATGAAGATAAGCTATTTCTCCAGATCTCTGGAACTAGTATGGGCAGCGTTTTCGCGCTGAGTCTGGCGAATTTATATGTCCATCAGTTCGAACAACAACACGTACTGACACCCACCAACCCCTTCCACACCTCCATTAGGTGGTGGAAGCGTTATATTGATGACGTGTTGGTGGTGTGGAGAGGCACACTAGATTCAGCTAACGAATTCCATCAGTGGCTAAATAGCCAAAACCAGTTTCTCAGATTCACCATGGAAGCACACAGAGAAAGAATTGCTTTCCTAGATCTATCGATCTATGTCACTCCTGCAGGCCTGCAGAGTGAACTCTACAGGAAACCCATGGCGCGCAACTCACTTCTCCTGTACGAGAGCTATCATCCGAAGGCCCTGCGCCAAAATCTACCTTATGGCCAGTTTCTACGTGTTCGTAGAAACTGTTCCAACAGAGAGGAATTCGAGGTACATGCCAATAATCTTTGTGTACAATTAAAAGATAGACATTATCCTAAGTCACTCATTAAAAGATCACGAAAACGAGCACTTAATAACAACAGAGAGGCGCTCCTTGAAGCTCCTATCGCAAAACCTCCATTGGAAAGACTCACTTTTGTGAGCACCTTCAACACGAGAAGCAATACCATCCAAAAGATCGTGAAAAGACATTGGCGCCTACTAAATCATGGAAAAGAGAAAATTGTGCAACTTTTGTTCGCATTTAAAAGGGCGAATAGTATCGGAGATCGACTGGTCCATACACGCCCAAGAGAGACTCCTAAAAAACTGGGTGAAACCCTATGAGATCTCTCTCCAGTTGTTGGGCATCATCTGTGCGGTACTTGCTCGGTTTGTCCACAGACCAAACATACAAAGGAGATAAATATAGGCACTAACAGACCTTGGTTGCAGAACAATTTCAGCAATTGTAACAGTACCAACTTGATCTACATGCTGACATGTCCCTGTTCCATACGATATGTAGGAATGACTACTCGGAAAAGTTCGCACTAGAATGCTGGAACATAAGAGCTCTTTCCGATGTAAGAAAATCCACACAAAACTTACTAGACACTTCCCTGAACAGGCACACCTTGAAACGGATTTCCAATGGACTGTTTTGGAAAAGCCGCATATACCCAGTTATATAAGTGATGTGCCTGGTTACCTCTTTAGGAGGGAACAAAAATGGATCTATAGGCTTCAATCTGACATAGGGGGATTAAATGATGATATTCCCTGGACCTTATTATAACGATCTACTTCTGTACAGTAATGGCAATCACCTTCTAGCCTTATTCTATAAGGCTTAAACAAGTTTACAGACACTGAATCACCGGTCTTTTAGTTGTTGACATAACACTGTCTTGCAAAGTATAGTAGCAATAAGTACTTTAATATCTATACTATTAATGTAACCTTCTGTAGGTGCTGCTACTCACATTACCTACTGTGCACTCAAGTTTGCAATGTACATGATCCATACTACCTTATAACTGATGTTGATTACACTACTTGGGGAGTTTGTTCAGATTGCCTTAAGTGGATAGAGTCAATATACATTCTTAAGATAGTCTGCTATTTTTACATTTTCATGCTCTCAATTGAGATACCAACTACAAGCTCTTTGTAATACTCGATCAGTTTGCCAATATGAGAACTACTATTATGGCCACAATAGTCTCGATCTGTAGTTTTTGGCGTGACCTTGTAAGTAAAGCACTGAGCCACGGGCTATGATCTAAGCCCCTGACAACGAAAACTACAAACATGGCCGCAATATCCTCTAAATTGTAGTTTTTGAGCGCTTGATCTCGCGCTATTTTGGAAGCATAACATAAAATTAAGCAAAACATCGAATCAAGCATCGAGCAGAGTGATTACCACTCATAGCCCTTGCTGTCCACCCGCTGACTATCTGGTAAGCGTGTGCTTAGGAGTTGGGGATGTAACTAAGGAGATCCCGGTATGTTTTGGTCGGTACCGAGGGTCTGAACTACAAAAATGGCCACGATGACATCATCCTGTAGTTGTGGATGCGTGTTCTCGCGTTATTTCGATCGTAAAGTAGTGCGCTTAACATTTGGAGCTGCTACACGCAAAACAGCCTTATCTAACAATATATTTTGGGAAATTAATTATCCTATATACACAATAAATGATAAGGCAGGTGGGAGACACTGTACACAAACAGCTCCTGTTATTCAGTAGAGAACATACAGGCGGAGGGTTACTACACGAACATCAGCCTACTTAAACTGAGAACATACACTTGTCGGTGCCTCCCCCAAGCCTCAGATGCAAGCTTGTGGCACCGACGGATAGGTAAGAGCACATATGATTTCTTAATGCCCTTGATGGAGGAGAGAGTGGTTGTAATTAATTGTTTTTAAGAGCAATGTTGTTGTGCCAAACAGCTTGGTGCTAGAGTCCAGTGTCTGGGTTGCCTCATGGCTTGGTGCAACTAGGTCCATGGATTGACTTATTTTATATGTTAGCATTCAGATATGGGGTAATATCCAAAGAATTGAGTTGTATGCATGTTGTTAAGTCTGTAACCTTTAGCTTCACTGTGCTATATTCCTTTTTTCTTCCCTGTATCTTTGTAGTGCGGGGCCTACTATACCTGAGCGGAATCCAGGTGAGGTGAGGTCCTTTCCCCTACCATTAAGGGTGAGCATTGAATTTTCTTTTGTTACACATATTTATGGTATTTCGGTGACACATGCTTGATAAGAGATTGATACATCAGACATAATGTTAACAATGTAATGCTTTCATTCGCAGAATTTCACTGTAGCCAAAGTGAGTCGGAGGGTGAAAGTCTGTGGTTACTACAGGTTGTACCGTATCTAACCAGGTTTATCTTTATTTCTTTGGTGATGGTGGTGATCCTGTTTATTTCACTACTAGGAGTGCAACTATTATAAGAGCAGAGGCCCTGATGAATGCCAAGGGATTTACACCCATTAGGCAGAAACATGTTGGCCCTTTAATAGGCAGATATCTGTTACTGTCTTTTTTGCACTGTTCTGGTTTTTAATTAGGAGGTGTGTCTTGTCCGCAGAATAAAGTTGTCAGAAGGAGGGCATTCCATCCTATTTTAATTTCACTATTTGTTTTGTTGCACTTGTCTTTTCTACCATCAAAAGATCAGTCATCATGGACGTTTTGTTTATGTTGGTGGACCAAATCCCAAAACAGCGATAAGGTGCGGGTACTGTCCCTATAATCAAGGGATCAACCTTTATGCACAAGGGTTTGGCCAAATGATATGACTGATCATTAAGTCTGCTTGATGGAATCCCGATCTGAATTGTTTTGGACTGGTTAGCCATTTATCAATACCCTATGATGTAACGGTCCCTTCTATGCATGTACAGTTCACCTATTTCTCTCTCTTTTTTTCTCTCAAACACACTGTCTTTGTGATATACACACTCTGAGATCTTGTGGACTCGGTTTTGACGGTACAGCTCTAGTATTAAGCTGGTAGACCCCCTGTGTTTCTTTTGTTATACACTAAGTAGGAGCTGGGGATATGATCAGGTGTGGGTCTCTAAAATATATATCCCTTGGACCCTTTTTTCAAATTTTTGTGGTTATTGTCCATTTTCCTGACTTAGCCATGATATCCTATGGAAGGTGGATATCATGGCTAAGTTTGTGAGCCCCTATTATCAAGCTAACGCCAAACTTCGAGAGATTATCGTTGGTTTTCCAGAGATAATCTCTCAATTGTCAGTTAGCGCAAGGATTTTTATCACTACTGAGATAAACCTTGCTAATAGCAAGTTATCTCTGCAATAATTTCTGGCGATGCTTAGCGTTAAAAAATGTGTTGCTAAGCATCGTTAGCGGTAAATATCGCTAAACGTTGGTAATATGCCCCAAAGTTAATTGCAAAGGCAGCAGCAGCTGTGCCATGGTTTGGGTCACTAAAGGTTTCCCAGAATGATGTGGTTTAAACAGGAGGAATCCGATGTCAGCAAAGGTGTGCAACCCGCTCACATATGATGTTCTAAATTGACTAGTATGTCACGATCCACGTGCAAGGCGCAACATTATTGTTCACTCAGCAAGTTTATTTTTTTGTTGTTTCAGAAGAATTGTGTGTGCCTCCTAAACAGCCACACACAATCAGGAACTTGGGTGTGTGTCAATAGGCCATCCCTGGAAGGATTGGAGGAAGGAGCTAGACACAGCCCTGCTTACACCTGAATAGGCTTTGTCCTTCCTCCACATAAAGGACTTCATACCCGCTGTAGTTAGTCTGGATGCAGAACAGGGAGTTCAGGGCACCTGAGCACTTCAATGAAATGCCTCTAGAAGCTTCTCCCCACCTCAAAGGCATAAACTGGGTATAAATACTGGACCTCAAACAATAACTCTTTAGTATACTACTGGACCTGTGGCTACTCTGCCAGGAAGAAGGACTGATGTGCTGCTGAAAGTACAGCCACTTTGCTGGACTGCTGCTCTGAAGGATTACTGCCCTCCTATGCTGACCAGCTGCCTTCTGCCCTCCTGCCTGGGTGAGAAGGACTGGACCTGCATCTCCTGAACGCAGATCCCCAGAGTGACTCCAAGGGCTCATTGTCTGGACTCCAGATTTGAAGCCTCAGGGACATAACAGGCTTCCAGCAGCCTTGTACCTGCACCTGTACTCTGCAATCTGGAAGTCTACCTTGCCAAGTGGCCACACCAGTCCTGGACCTTTGGAAGTGGACTTAAAGTGCTCTGCCGGCCTCTATGGATCCAGCGGACAAACACATCTCTTCTGCTGTGCAGGTCAACCCCAAGCAGAATCGACACTTCTCCGCTGCTGGGTGACTTGGACCCATCGCAAAGACTGTCATCGCTTCCGCAGACCAGCCCGTCTTCGGAACCGCTGCTGCGTGTTGCATTCTTGGTGCAGGCCCTTGCATCCCTTGTAGCTGGCTCACACTGAATCGTGTCCGGCCTGAACTTGTGACTTTGTCCCAGTCTAATGCAACCAGATATCTATAGTTGGCGCTTTGTGCTTTTTGGCACTATTTTCACTGTAATATTTAAAATTGCATATCTCTGGTTCTATTGATTTAAGTTGTGTCGCTTTGGTCTTGTTTTGTTTACTAAAGACAGTTGTATTTTTCTAACTTGGTGTGGGATCATTTTTGTATGGTGTTTTCACTTTATCACTATTTGAAGTGTTGCACAAATAATTTACACATAGCCTCTATGTTAAGCCTGACTGCTTTGTGCCAAGCTACCAGAGGGTTGAGCACAGGTTAATTTAGGGTTGGCTTGTGGCTCTCAAGGATTGTGGTTGCTGACACCCCAGCCAACCAACAACCCAATTTCTTACAATACTGTGCACAAGAAGGGATGGTGCACACGTGACTGTGCCTTTCTCTTGGACAAATGCACTTACAATTTAAGAGAATTGTACTATTTCAATTATACTGATGTTAAACAAAATACTCTTTTATACTACACTGCGAGCTAGTTAGAGGACTCCAGCTCTTTATCTTGCAGTAGAATAAGTGTGCCAGTCATATCTCAAATGTGTGACCTTGCTCTCAAAGCATGATATCACAGGCATGAGATCATCAGTATATATGAATTTTTTTGTTGAATATACACAATGCTGGGATAGGAAAACATTTACTGCAGGAACCCATGAATTGAGGTCAAGATGCATCTGTGAAAGGGAGTGGAGTCACAAGAGCCAAAGCCATGAAAAATTCTTTTTAATCTGCCACAAAGAAATTCCTAACAAGGACAAATGAGACAGTAAGATTTGAGCTTAAATATTTGTTCATAAAGAGGCTACATTTTAAAATTTCTTACAGGGTAAGACATCTGCTGCAGAGATCTTTGTGTGCACAGCATTTTTCCCTGGATAATAGCAAAGGTATGCTAACTCTGGTTATTAATGCAGTTCCAGGAGGAGAGTTCTGTGTTCTGTTCAGTCACAATTTTGGTTAATTTTGGAAAAGGTGATGGACAGAGTTTCTGAATGATGCAGAATACTCCTACCCAGTCAAGAGATCAGGGCTTGATCCATCACCGTTTTTTAGCTCACTGCACCATCCCAGCTCAGAACCTGGCTATATGCAAATTAGTCTGTTCCTGTCCAAGTGCATGATGGGAACAGGGCAAACCAAACTACCAAGCCAATTCTTATACTGGGAAGGAGACAAGCTTCCGGGGACAGGTTTCTGGCATTTCAGCCGTCATCGGTCCGGCTTGCTTGAATCCTGATGGTGCAATGAGCTAGGGACTCACGTCTGAGTATACCCTCCCACACTTAGTGTGGATAAAATCAATTTTGGAAAAGGTGATGGACAGAGTTTCTGAATGATGCAGAATACTCCTACCCAGTCAAGAGATCAGGGCTTGATCCATCACCGTTTTTTTAGCTCACTGCACCATCCCAGCTCCGAACCTGGCTATATGCAAATTAGTCTGTTCCTGTCCAAGTGCATGATGGGAACAGGGCAAACCAAACTACCAAGCCAATTCTTATACTGGGAAGGAGACAAGCTTCCGGGGACAGGTTTCAGGCATTTCAGCCGTCATCGGCCCGGCTTGCTTGAATCCTGATGGTGCAATGAGCTAGGGACTCACGTCTGAGTATACCCTCCCACACTTAGTGAGTCACAATTTTGGCTCATAAAGTACTGTAGAGAGTTAGTGTGTGACACAAACCACATTATATAACATGCAGATCACAGATTTGTATTTTATGTAGATAGGTTAGTGGGTCACTGCTTTTGACACAGAGATACTTTTGTCACTTCCAGTTCATAAATTGCATTCAAAACGACGTAAGCATGTTTTAAAAAATCCCAAATGGACAAAGACGGGCATTAGCAATGCCATAATGTCTGGCTTATGAATGCACTGTTAAGCCAGATCTAAAGATTCATGTACGTTAATTACTGCCCTCCTCCCATCTGTGCATCTGCCAGAGAAAAAGGCCATAAGTTATCTAGTTTTTGAAGACACTTTAATAGCATCACAATAGCATGTGTTTACCCCTGAAAGTTCAAGCTCAGGCAGCTGGATAAATAATCAAAATGATTACAGTTGTGTGGCGAGTATACACTCTTTTGATAAAAGTATGCAACTTCTGCCCAATCAAAACATGTACTCCTGGATCCCAACATGTGGGAGGACCAAAGCCTCTTTCCTGGTGATTCTCATATAATTGTCTGCCGACAGTTATGCTGTCAAGCCAGACCATAAAAAGTCAAGTTTAGTGTACTGGCGCTGCTCTTCCTTCACATTGCATGCGCTGTGCATTTGTGGAGTGTCACTTGTTCTCTTTCTCCACACTGTACAGCAGCCCACTGCTTTCCCTCTCGACGGAAACATGCTTCTATGGACTCTCATGCTGATCACTGGAGTGGATTTGTTTTATCTGCTGCTGAGAACTGCTTCACACTGGGAGCGCTGCATGAATAGTGCATTTTGGTGGAGTGACTGTGAAGTGATTGAGGTCCCGCAGACGTGACATGATTAAATTATGGCTCATCACGTAGAATCTTTGCCTGATTAGCAGCCTCTCTATTACACAGCAGGGAGCAGGAGTGTGGCACATCAGATGCATGAATGCAAAGGTATCTACCCAGGCTAACTATAATAGAAGAAACACATTGGCTACATTTAAACAAAAAACTCTAACACAAACATAGAACTATAACACAGTCATTTGTACTGATAAAAAAAGGATTTTTAATTCGTAATGGTAAAAAGAGATTTAGACACATATACCGTGTATACAAATAATTTATATAGTTAAAAGTTTTTACTGATAAACAGAAATAAAACATATGTTCTTAAAATAATTGGAGGACAGCATTGTTATCCTGTTTTTTTTGTTGGTTCGGCTGTAGTCTACGCGTTTCGACACACTATGGTGTCTTCATCAGGACCATATATATTTCAGCCAATTACTTCTAAAAAGAACAAAACATTTTTTAGTATCTGTTCTAAAGTCATAAAAAATGTGTTATAGTACATGTTTATACTCTGATCACTCATAATAGATGCACATTTTATGTCATTAGAGATCATCTTTTTCTAAAAATATTTCATACAAGTTGTAGCCAGGTGTTTCAGTTTTACATTCATTACTCCACTGTTAATGTTAAAAACAGACAAAGTCATATCATATTCTCGGAACATATTTCTTAATATCATATCCTATTCTCAGAACATATTTCTTGATAAGGTTGTCACATAATAAAAAGATACATGATAACATTTTCATTTTCTATTACATCTTGGATTAGATGATTGTGTAAACTTCTCATTTTGCTTATAAAAAGAGTATAGGAAAAGAAGCATTCTCATTCTGGAACAAGCCCATTACAAATCCACGCAGAGTGGCCTCATAAATCATGAGTTGCCTTACTCTGCTCCAGGGATGCATTTCATAGGATGTTGTGGTGGGTTTTCCCACGTAACACCCATGGATTTTGATGTGGTTTAGATTAACCTAATCATGTAAACCAAGAGCAGAGCCAACACCTATGCCTCCCCAGGGCAGGTGTAACAAAGGGAATTATTTTTATTTCTCCTTGTTTTTCCTCTTTCTATGTGTGCAGAAATTGAAATATGTCTCTCAAGATCGTTTTTTTTTCTTGCAGGAAGGTGCTCCTTCCTGCACAAAACAATCCTGCATGCAATGCAGACAAAATTGCCCATTGTGCAAGTGTGCCTGCATTGGCGCTAGGCAGCAAATTGTGTGCCAGCCCAGAAATGAACCGTATTTCATAAATACGGTGCATTTCTGCCCTATTACATTGGCATAGGGCAGCTCAGCAACTTGCAACACTGGCCTACGCTAATTTCGCAAAGAAGAGACCCATCGTTTTTAAAGCCTTTTGTGTAGTTGTATATAATATTGACTTTGTAATATGTTGTAATGTTTTTTTCTTTTTTGTTTATTAAGTTATTAATATGTCAATTATAGCTGTTTGTAATTGCTTCAGTAGTTGTTTTACAGCTCTGGTAATATTGTTAAAGTGTTGCTTTTGAGTTTAATAAAAACTATTGGTGGGTTATGGGGTTTGTGCAGGAGTATGGTGGAAAGATATTTCAATCTATATTTTAATTTCTTCTACTCATCTTTAACAATTTGGAAAATGTAATTTTTTAAATAGATTATTCTTTATGTTAATTAACACTTCACGATAAAGGAGCACTAGCAATCAGGTATGCTTTTCACTGATACAGGCAAAAAATGGAAGTTCCTAAATTAAAAAAAGCAAGATGGGCACTCATTCCTTTTCTGTGGCACCTGCTAAATTATGGAACACCCTTCCTAATATATCGCTTACACCAACTCTTTAGTCGCCTTTTGAATGCATTTAAAAACCTGGCTTTTCACGTCCTAGGCCGGTTCTTTCATGATGTATTAGATCAGTTGTTGCTTCCTATTTTTTTCTTCTTATTGCTTGTAGCTTAGAGCTGTCTCGTCTTGCTGTCTCTTTTTCAGGGATCCTGGATAGGGCTTTGGAATTCCTTGGGTGCAGCGCCTTGATACATGTGGGTTAAGCACGCTTTACAAATTCTTTTCATTTCATAATTTATTTGTTATTTTATTTGTTTGCATTATTACAACTGTTGGTTTTCCAATTTGCTAATTCTATTAGTATGCTTTTTTGAAAAATTAATTAAATATTTAATGTTTTAGGAAACTGTTCATTATTTATTGTAATTGGATCAGCATGTTATTAATTATGTAAACTATTTCATTGATTCTAGTATCATTTTACATTTTTTGTGGGTTGCTAGTATTGCAGATGAATAGGTGGGAAGTGTTTTGTTGTAAATTCCTGTGGTGTTTTGATTGGTAAATAATGGTTAAATTGTTATTTTTTTAATAGGTAACTTTGTAAAGTAGTTTTAAGTAATTTTATAGAGTTTTGTATGTTTATCAATTTTTTTTGTAAAACTATTTTTTTACTTATAATATAAATTGTATTGATTTTAAAATTCATTTTTGAAATGATTTAAAAAAATATATTTTATAATGTATATATTGCATATTTTTCAACATTGTCCCTACTGTTGTTTAGTTTGGGGTGAGAATGTTGCTTAGCTTGGAGTCAGAATATGTTAAATATGTTAAAACTTCGAAATAAACTGTACTACGTTATATTTGACAAATATAGTGTACAATACCGTATTCTCAATTTTTAGCATATTTAAATCTGTACAAGAAAGTCTACTGAGTACTACAGGTATACCTAAAAATTACAGTGTTACTTAAAGTTTTCCCTAAACTGCTGGACAAATACATAGAACATTATAAATATATTACTCTAACTAATATCACTGTTATAAAGTGGTGATGGGTAGGGTACAAATATAAAACTTAATACTTACCTCGGTATACTGTGGCATAATAAATTACTTAGTATTTTAACACTTATACCTTTAACACTATGTTCACCTACTACCAAACATTAGCATTTTAACTCATAATCTATATTCCTGGAACATTACGTCTTCATCTGTTCATCCACTTTCATGCTTTGCCTGATTCAAGTACCAAACTCCACCCTATCCCACACCACTCTATGAAACTCCACTCTACGCCACTCCACTCTACTCTATTACACTCTATGCCACTTCACTCTATGCTAATGCATTGTGCACCACACCACTCTCCACGCTTCACTCTACGCCACTATACTCTAAACTACTCCACTGATTATTCTCTACATTCCCTATACGCACTACACTCTACTCTTTTCCACTTTATTGTACTCCACTCTATGCCACTCCAGTAAAGACCACTGCACTGTACGCCATTCCACTGCATGCTACTCCACTCTATGCTGCTACACTGTATGCCACTTCAGTATACGCAACTCCACTCTAGGATACTCTGCTGTATGATATTAAAGAGTACACCACTCCACTCTACGCCACTTCACTCTATGCCACTCCAATTTATGCCACTCAGATGTACGCTAATGCAGTCTACACTATTCCACTGTGCAACATTCCACTCTATGTCACTTCACTCTACCCTATTCCACCATATGGCACTTGACTCTACTTCACTCCACTGTAAGCCACTACAGTCAATGCTATTCTACTATACACCACTTCACTGTATGCTACTCCACCGTATGCCAATCTACTCCACACTCACTCCATTCTAGGACATTCCACAGTATGCCACTCCAGAGTCTGACCCGCCACTCTATGCTATTCCACTCCAGCCTATTCCACTCTACGCAACTCCACTCCACGATGCTACAATTTATGCAATTCCACTCTATGACACTCCATTGTACAACCCTTCAGTCTATGCCATTCCACTGTATGCAATTCCACTTTACACCTCTACACTGTACTTCGCTCCACTTTATGCCACTCCACCCTAGGCCATTCATTTCTACACAACCCTACTCTATGCTATTCCACACTAGGCAACTCCACTCTACACCACTCCACTCTACCCCACTCCAGTATATGCAATTCCACTGTATGCCACTACACTCTACCACACTCCACTCCACTCTACACCACTCTACACCACTCTAGTCTATGCTACTCTACTCCGTGCCGCTCTATTGTTCACTATTCCACTGTATAAAACTACGCTCTACCCCACTCCACTGAGCATCACTCCAAATAATGCCACTACACTGTACCCCACTCCACTGTACCCAGTCTACAATACACTCTTCCACTGTATCCAACTCCAATCTATCTATGCCCCTGCACTTTACTCTATTCCACTGTACACCACTCCACTCTACTCTATGACACTCCGTTTTATGGTATTCCACTGTACGCTACTGCACTGTATGATAGTAAACTGTACGCTATTCCACTCTACTGCCCCTGACTCTTCACCACTCCACTCTATGCAATTCCACTCTATGCCCCTCCACTCTACACCAGTACAATGTACTCCACTCCCCTGTACACTACTCCACTGTATGCCACTCCACTTTACGGCAATCCACTCAACACTATTTGCCTGCATGGCACTCCACTGTGCACTACTACACTGCGCACCTCCAGTTTACACCACTCCACGCTATTTGACTCAAAAACTCTCCACTCCATACCACTCCACTCTAAGCCATTCCACTGTATTCTACTCTGTACAACACTCCCCTCTGGGCTATTCCACTGTATGCCACTCACTCTACACCAATCCACTGTATGCTATTTCATTGTATGGCACTCCACTGTATGCTACTACACTGTACACTACTCCAGTTTACAACACGTCACTCCAACCCACTCCACTCTATGATATTGTATTGCACCCCACTTCACTCCACTCCGCTAGACTCTACACTATTCCAGGGGGCAAACCCCTGCCAAGTAGAGAACCCATTTCTAACAACATTCCATGCAGTATACTCCATAGTACTGATGTTCCACCTGCCTATAACAGGCAACCAAAAAAGCAAGGGGTAATACTTGTTTCAGTATTCTCAGGTGCTATAGTCGGACTTGGTTAAAGTGCAATAAGACAGTGCCCGAATAGCTGGCATGAGGGGGTCGGTGTGTGGGCATTGAAAAAACAAATCCAGGGCTGTTTTATTGTCTTGTGGGATGGTTATTACTGTTGATTTGTCCTAATATTACCACAAACATTGCATGCAGCAAGCTTTAATCCATACAGTCTTGCATACCTTGCAAAACATACACCATGTGCTCACAAGTTCAAAACTGCCTCAATTTGCAAACATGGACCACTTTTTTTAGCACTTTTAATATGCTACCTGGACCTATTTTCTGTTGCAGTGCGACCATGTTTAAGTGCAAAACCTCACGAGCCGATTCCTGGTGGGAAGCAGCATCTGGTAAAACTGCAAATGGAACAGAAAACTGTGTGAACTACCACAGTGTGGCACTCTTAAAGAGCAGCGCCATTCCCCTGCTGACAGTGCAGCAAAAGTGAAAAATAAAACTGTAATAAATTGAATTCCTGTCTTATTTTTCACTGCTCCCAGCCCAAGCAGTGTTTGGGGGAGAGGCATTGGTGCTGAATGGCAGCAGTGGAGTGGCGCTCACTCCACCAGTTTACACTGTGCAAGTCACTTTGGGGCAGATTTATGTTGGGAATGCGACACGTTTGCGTCACGCAACTGCGGCGTAAACGTGGCGTATCCCTATGACCCATTTACAACCTGACGCATCTAGGCAGATGCGTCACGTTGTAAAACCCTGCGCCACTTGTGGGCGTTCCGGCGCAGGGTGGGCGTTCCGGGGCAGGTGTGCCTCGCAAAAGTGGCTGAGTGAAATCTATGAGATTTCACTCAGTCACTTTCAGGCCAATGCTGCGTCAAAACCCTGCGCCTGCTTGAAGCAGGCGTAGGTCTTGACGCAGCATTGTAAAGATGGGGCACCCCCGAGCCTTGCTGGAGCTGCATCGCGCTTGCGACGCAACTCCAGCAATGCGGCACCTTTACGGCACAGATGCGTCACGCATCTGTGCCGTTTTTGCCCCATGGTGCGCTGCATTGTAAATGTGGCGCACCATGGGTGGCGGAGCAGCAACGCAAAATAACTGGCGCATCCCTGGGGATGCGCCAGTTATCATAAATCTGCCCCTTTGTCTTGGAGGTCAGAGGGATTCCAATGCCTTATAATGAAAACATGAGATGATAGTGCCCTGAAGAAAGAGAGAAAAATATTGATTTTATATCCAAGAGTGCGCCAGTGGAAAATATCAGTAGGCCATGCACTCCGACCCATTCAAAAGAAAATACCCTTTCGAAGGTCCAGCACAGTAAAGTAACAAATGACCTCCGTTAGGGGATACCCTTCTTTTCAGCAGATAAAAGTGTGTGCTCTTTTCTTGGCACCCAGTGACAGGTTTGGCAAGCGCCATATATTTCAATAGAAATGCTTGACATTTCCACGTGACGCACAGGCACAAGGCGTGAGATCACTTACATATTTTTTTTTTACAGAATGGATACCTTGCATTTTATTTCCAAATATGCAATTCATTCATTATTTGCCTGTGTTCTCAAAGGAAGCCGAGGGCTGAGCTCCCGGGAATGGCTTTATGAAACAAATGTCATCAAATGTCACCACGACAGGTCGTATGAAGGCGGTGACGTGCCTTTATCTGGCAATAAGAAGTGATATGATAACGCCTCTGGTTGGCCTAAGAGAAAAGTGGGAGGAGGCTTTGGCACATCCAATACCAGAGTTGGAATGGTCTAAAATTCTTGGAAATTAATACATTGTGTTTAGAAATGTGAGATTTAAAATGTTTTTTCGACTTGCATAGAGCGTATCTAACTCCAGAAAAAAGCTCTAATTTATCAGACAAATGTGGTATGCCTGAGATGTGGTGAACAGGGTGCAGAAACGCTGCACATGGTATGGCCATGCGCATCATTAGTGGAGTACTGGGAAGAAGTCATTTTCTGTATAAATGAGGCAACGAAGAGATCAATTGAGTGTAATTACATTGTCTGCCTGTTGGGGGGATTTCCAAGACCTACAAAGTTTAAAAATACTACAGGACTGGTTTATGAGAGTGCAATATTGCATAGTGATATGAGAAAAGGAAGAGAATCAATTGAACACGTTTGTGCATGTGATCATTAATTAGATTTCCTTAAAGATTTAGAAAAGAGTGATGATTCTGGGGAAGAAAATGGGTAAAAATGTAATTTGCTAAATTAATATGTGTTGTATACATACTGTAATGGGGACTGGACTTAAGGGAGGGTGGGGGTAAGTTGTTTAATATTGTTCTGCATGTCTTATTATAAATTCTAATAAATATTGGTCTACAAAAAAAACCCAAATGTCAGCAAATTTCCACATACAACATGCCCTGTTCCCGAATTTCACAGATATCTACACCATTCGGCAAATCACGAACAGATCACTTCAGTGAAAGAGTAATTTATTGCAGATATAAGTTAAACATATACATGGGTGTAATAAGCAGGTACAATCGTTTGGCTAATGCAACATTCATATTCAAACAATCTGAATGTAGGGCCATGGTGCCCTGCAATGGCATAGTAGGGTCTTTTTGGTAAAAAAAATATTGCCATGCCTTTCCATTTTAGACTTTGCGTCCTTGTGTCTTGACTTGGTGAACAAGCCCCAGCTTGCCATGACATAACATTGACTTGTGTCCTCCAATGTTGCGGTAAGGTATAATGGAGGTGGGAGAGAGAGCTAGGGAAATGAACTTCTGGTAAGCAGGCTACCCCTGTGCTGAGAGGTGGAGCGGAGCCAGTATAGACCAGGTTCTGAGGTTCACTGGTTTCCCTTAGATAGGCAGCATGAGCAGGAGGTATTGGAACAACTACTATCAGTCCTTCCTCAAACTCTTGAGCTCCTGCACCAACCATAAGCTAGGCTTATGCCAAGTCAAGTCAAGTCAAAACCACTTTATTCGATTTTGTTAAAAATCATAAAAGCATACTACAACAATATAAAATCATTCCAATATAAAATCATTCCAATTACATATTTTGCAATTTCATATAATACAATGCAGTTAAAAACACATTTTATAAAAAAAATTCCATATAGTACAATTCAATTTTAAACTACAAAAGGTCATAAAAGACTTATGTGCAAAAGAGCCAGAAATATTTAAATCATCCCAGTCCCCGTTGTTGGGCTTGTGCTTTCCTCCTCCTAATTCGAACAGCAGCCACAAGATAATTTGCCACACTAAACATTACCAAGGGAGAATCAAGCATTTGTAGGAACAGAAAAGCGGGTTTTGCTTGCAGAAACGCTTTCTCCTTCAATAAGGGTAACAAATACTTTCTCCTTGGAACTTGATAAAAAGGGCAAAATAACACAAGGTGTATGTTGTCTTGTATGGAAAAGTTGTCACATTCACATACTGGTGCATCCTCAAGTTTGCACCAACCCTGTCTATCACAGAGTACCAAGTATATTTGGTTGAACCTAAACTTAACCAGAAGCCATCTATGAAATGGGATATTAACTAAAGCAAGGTACGGTTGGATGGCAATACATGTGAGAGTCATATAATGTGCTCTGACCGTAGGTTTTGATAACTGGAGTTGTTCTCTCTCCAAAGACTTGAGTCTGCAAAAATTCTCTTTGACCCAAGCTAGGTCAGCTTTTTTTAAATCAAGCGGGGAGGAGAAAATCTCCGGGCGTCCAAGTTCTTTCGAGCACTTATTAATGTAAGCCAGCCAAGCAATATCTTTATGTTTATCCAATTTTAAACAGTCCAACAAAATTTTGTGGTTAAGACTTAAGTTGTTGTTGGTCCAAACTCTTATCCATAATAGAATAGGAGCCATGGAGAGGATATCTGTGATATAACAAACTCCAAGCTCCTGATGGACAGAAAAAGTGGCTGTTGATAAGGGGAGTCCTAACACAGAACATAAAAACTTATTAACCTCTGTTTGAATGGTTTCAGTTTTTACATAACCCCATAATCCAGCTCCGTATCTCGCTATAGCCAATGATTTTGCCCTATACAAGGCTAAAAGTGCACCGCTTGGTTTCCCCCCCAATCTCCTTGCGAAGCTTAAGATGGCATTAACAGAACTCCTTACAGCTTTGGTCTTTGCTACTACCTGAGGGGTCCAGCTACCCTTGGTGTCAAAGATTACTCCGAGGTAAGTGAACACTTTTACATTGATGATCACTTCCCCTTTGCAGTAAAAGGATTTGGTGTTATTCTTTGCTGCCCCAAAGACCATAACATGAGATTTTGCGTTATTAACTACAAGGTCAAGAGAGGACATAAAGTCACTAAATGCATTAAGAAGTCTCTGGAGGCCCAAATGTGTCCTAGCTATTAAGGCAGCATCATCCGCGTACAGGAGCACTGGGATGTGAGTGTCTCCTGCACGTGGAGTGTCCACAGATGAAGCCAAAAGAGTTTTTTCCAGAGAGTTTATGTACAATGTGAACAGCATAGGGGCAAGGATGCAACCTTGTCGCACACCCCTGCCTGATTTAAACCACGCTGTGCGATGCCCCTCTTGATCCATTCTAATGGAAGCCTTGAGGTCTTTATGAAGTTCAGCCAAAAAGTGGACCAGAGGGGGGTCCAATCCCATCTGTAACAGCATGCCCCACAACTTGGCTCTATTCACTAAATCGAACGCTGTAGACAGGTCCATGTATGCAACAAAAATAGTCCCTTTTTTAGCCTTTGTATATTTAGCAATTATCATGTTCAAGTTCAGGCATTGGTCCTCTGTCCCTCTGCCTGACCGGAAACCATACTGGGCATTGGACAAAATGTTATTCTCTGTGGACCATTTGTTAATTTTCTCCAATAAGACTTTTCCCAGGATCTTCATGGAGGAATCCAACAGGGATATGGGGCGATAACATTTTGGGTCATTTCTTACTCCTTTTTTAAAAATTGGTACGATAATTGAACATGCCCAAGTATTTGGAAAGCCCCCCTTAAGCACATTATTATAAACATTCGTTAATACAGTTACCCATAGCTCTAGATCTGATTTATATAAGTCCAATGGGACCCCATCGGGTCCTGGTGCTTTGTTCTTGGCGGACCCAATTATAGCGACCTTGACTTCATTTTCAGTAAAAACAACCGCAGGTTGCAGATTAGTGTTACACGGTGAACAGAAGCTTTCATAAAGTAAATTGCTCCCATAAATAACTGAAAAATGGTTAAGCCAATCTGACTCAGGTATATTGGCCTCAAGGTCTGTGTTACATGTTTTAGCAAATATGGGGTTATTTACAATGGACCAAAATTTAGAGCTGTGTTTTAGGGTGGTGGAGTCCATTAGAGCATCCCAGGCTTCTTCTTTGACAGCTTTTTTTCGTATTTTAACCGCCTCTGCATATTTTTTCCTCAGTTGAGCTATCACTGGCCTGTTTCTTGGGGAATGTTTTAGTGCAGCTATCAGTGCAGAGTGGGCTTTTGAACAAGAATGGTCAAACCAGCCGGAGACTGGAGCGGGTCCCCTTTTAGGGCTAAGGGTTAATTCTTTCTCCACCTTCAAGCAAATAGCCTCAAAAGCGGCAATAATCTCTTTGTCCTCCCTAGCTGGGTCCCTGCAAATCTGAAATTCCACCGCCATTTCATGTTCAATGAGATTCAAAAAATCTTCAGGGCAAACTTTGCACCATTTTAAACGCCGCCCATTATCTTTACTCTTAATGTGCTTCACAGAAGTGGGTAACAGGACCTCCTTCAACAATCCAAGTGATCCATCCAGCGTTAGACACACCGGATTGTGATCGCTAAAGCCACTTTCAATGGCGTTATAAAAAAGGACATAGTGGAGAAGCCCTGGGGACATAAAGATGTAATCAATGATGGATTCACTACCCCTTGCATTGTAGGTTACCACCCGTTCATTGTGATCAGCAAAACTAGGTTCATAAAGATCATTAGCTGATAACAAATGTTCCATAGAGGAACCCTTCAGGCTATGCTCAAAATGGGGAGGGGTCGTAAGATCAGGCCCATCGAGATCTTTGATCTGACAATGTGATTCACATAAGTGAACATTAAAATCACCCATTAAAATAATTTGAACAAAAGTGGTTTGTTTTGACATGTAATCCGCAACAAATAAATTTAAACAATCTAAAACAGAGTTTTGGGGGCCACCCTGCGGAGAATTATAACAATTTATAAGGAGTGTTTTATTTTTGTCTAATTGACATATTTCTACCAGTTGAAAATGGTATGAGGAACTATGAATTTCTCTCACACTCCCAGCTATATTGAGGGATACCAAGAACATCAGGCCGCCAATGTCCCTTCCCGCCACGGAACACTGTGCTTTTACGAAAAAAGAGGAATAACCATCCAGCCAAAAAGAGTTGTCCCTGGCCCATGATTCCTGCATGGCTACAATATCGTATTCTTTCAACTTGCCTAGCCAGATTGGGTCATTTTGTTTTGCACGTAAGCCAGCAATATTCCAGCTCAGAATCTTAATGTTTCTATTACCTCCCTCTGTTGTTACCTCCCCCACATTTGAAACCACATTACACGGGGTAAAGTTATTAGCTGAATTACAGGGGGTTGGGATGTCCATAAGGGCGTCCTGTGTAGTAGCTGGATGGTTAATTAGCATAGGATCTAGTCAGTCCATGACGACCTGGTTGTCAAGAACCGCAAATCTATTTGAAAGAGGCAGGTTGTCTGAAAATGTATTCATTACCGGTGTGGCTACACCACTACCCCTAGCCCTCTTAGTCACCCATTCATTTCCTTGCTGCTGGAAATTTTGGTTGCCCTGGTGCCCTGGATTGTTGTTTAGCTGGGGCCTACCACACCCAGCCCCGATTGGCCTGGGTGTGGGAGGGTAGAAAAAACCCAGTGGCATAGCACGCACACCCTTACCAAAAGGTTCTAAAGGGGAAGCATCCCAAAAGAGTCGGCTAGTGACATCACGCGATTTAAAATTTACTATGACACAGTCACCCGCCACACATTTCTTGGTTTTACCAACCCAATTGACCCTTCTACACATCAATATATTAGCTGAGATGTTGCTTTCACCTGTGCAATTTGTATTGCACCACTTTTCTGTGCTAGGCTTATGCATGTGGGCAGTGTTTGGATGCACTAGGCCTGCAGAGGATTAATATCATACGGTAATCCACCTAATCATTGACCCCTTTGTCTTGAGAAATGTATCATACCCAGGGCCACTGGAATTATGTGATTCTGAAGCCGCAGTGATTTTTATATAATTGTAGATTTGACGCATTTGCCACATAATCCGCCATCTGTCGCATAATCTGCAGATGTTAAGATAAAAAAAATTTTATAGCTCAAATGGTTCAAAAGTTACTAAAAACACAGCAACATGTGTTGCCGCGCAGTGGAAGGCCCTTTGCAAATGTTGACTTCTCACCTTTCTGTAGGTTATTACAATATTTGGGTGTTAAACTGGTACCAATGAGGTGCAACTAATGCCTAGATAGTGTTAACAAGTTTAAAAATTACAAAATAATGAAGTAATACTATCACAAGATGTGCCACATAATTTGTCTTTTCCTACTGCATAATTAACTCAACCCTGCCACATGATTTGACCTTCCCCTGCCCCATAACTCCAGTGGCCCTGATCATACCCCACTCAAGTTAAGAGCCTCACCTATCACCAAGTATGGTAAATTCAGGGTTATAATCACACTATAGGCCTAAGAGGGTCAATGATGCCCAGAGGAGTGGTTATTGCACAACGTCTCTATTCAATTGAGGTGCCGATAGAGAGGCCCTGCTGTGATGGGGGTTCCAATTTCCAGCCATGCAGGTGGAATGGGCTGTGGTAGAGAGCTGGTTGGATAGAGAAAAAGGGGTCTGTTGGGGATGGGATGATTGGTCCTGATTGTGTCTGAGCTTATGTGTGTTCTCCATGGAGTTTGCTGGAAAATGCTGGTGCGATGCTGGGGAGGGTACATCCTCCACACATAGAACCAATTGATTCCTTTTTGTTGCTTTGTTTGGCTTTTAGATTGGTCCATATGTGCTGCATTGGGTCAACTGACTAGGCTTGGCTGAGGGCCCTCAGAGAAGAGCGGATGACGGAGAGAGTTATCTACATGTGATGAATCACCACATTGGAATAGTGGGTGTGGGGTAAGGAGGGACACTGAGTTTATGTTCTCCTCTCTCTTCACTCAGTGCAGTGCTGTCACCTTCTGTGAATGTGTGTCTTGTGCATTATTGCATGACTACACTATAAGAGGGAGCCATGTTCCACCCATATTTCAATTCCAGGTCTGGTTAGATTGTGCACTGAGAAGCTATGGTCGTGCTTTACCACAGTGGTAGGGTTACAAGGGCTGCAGCATTTGTGTGGGAAAGCTGGAGTAGGATTTGATGTTCCAAATGGGGCAAGGTCATCTCATCAGAATAGGTGAGCGGACAGAAAGAATAGGAGGCGTGGCCCTGCTGTTGAACATGCTCATGTGCATGACCAGATACTGATGGATCTCCACTAATGGGACTCCCACTGACTTGTGGCTTCCTGCTCTTCCATCCCCTTTCCTAAAGGCGTCAACTAGTGGTGTGCATTAAGTAGCTTGAGTTCTGAGGGACTGTGGCTTCTAGCATGACCTGTAGCTAGACATTCTTAGCCTACCATGCCCTTGTGCCCTGTGGTAGCCTCCTGTGGTAAAAGGAGAGAGAAACTGTGAATTGCATCACAAGACCCTTTCACAGAGAGGTTAAATCGTAGTCTAGAGGGAAATGGCAATTTCTTGGGCCAAGAAAAGAAAATGACTCCCATTAAAACTAGGGAAGTGAACTGAGTTTCTTTGGTGGCTTTGAGGTATGAGAGTGGCTGATTTGACCATGTCTCCTGCCCAGATAAGAAGCCAAGGAGATGAACAAGAATAAGATGTCAGAAGTCCCTTAATGGATGGACATTTAAAATACTCTTATCACAAAACTCATAAACGGTCAATTTTAAAAAGTCTTATCATAAACCCCCAACATTTGCCCAATATCCCATAATCAGGTTCAGTAGTGTAGCAGGGGTACCATGGGCTACAATGCAAGCAAGGAGATGGACACTTTGCACATGGATTGTTTAGGTGGCAAATACAACCATAATTTGGTTCCAATGAGCCATACAGCCTATTGCCCTGGTGTCATTGTGTATACTGTACTGTTGGAACTGACTATAATTATTGTGCTCTTCCTCCGATTTTTTCGTTCAGCTGCCTAACCCGTTTTGTTGGCCATAGGACTGTGCACACTTTACTACTGCTAACCAGTGGTATAGTGCATGTGCTCCCCCTTTAAACATGCTAAAATTGACCTGCTCGCAATATGGTACATTTATTTTACTTGTAAGTCCCCAGTAAATGGCGCTACATATACCCAGGGCCTGTAAATGAAATGCTACTTGTTGGTTGTAGCACTTATTGTGCCACTCTCTAAGTTAGCACTATAAAACATCTATCCAGGCCTTACCCTGCAGCCTGGGAATGGAGTTTAAAACTGTCATTTTGACTTAGCAAATTAAACCTTTTGCAAGGTCTAGAACATCCTTTAAAAAACTTACGTTTAAAAAGTAGGAGATGTATATTTAATGTTTAACACGGCCTGGCAGTGACAAACCTCCAAATTAATTTTTCACAGTGAAAAGGCTGGCCCTCCCATAGGAAAAGACTGAGTTACACCTTCTCCGGGGATTCCTGCCGTGGATTATTTAGTCATGAAAACATTGTCCGTCTCTCCTCCGCTTGTCTGTGTCTTATTTTATTTATTTATTTATTTATTTTTTTCAATTTTTAAAGCGCTGGTGATCTCAGAGTTCACTAAAGTATGACGGGGGAGTTAGGAGGAGGAGAAGAGCCATGTTTTGAGGTTTTTTCGGAATTTAAGAAGCGTGGGTGCGGATTTGATATGGAGTGGGAGGGAGTTCCACAATTTAGCTGTGGCTGTAGTGAAGCATCTGTCTCCCCAGGTGGCCTTTCTTGTCCGAGGGACGTTCAGCAAGAAGGCTGCAGAGGATCGTAGAGTCCTGCGTTGCTCCACTGGGCGAAGAGCTTCTTTTAGAAACTGTGGTCCTGTGTTATTCAGGGTTTTATAGGCTATACACAGAGCCTTAAATTTGATTCGACTTCTGATTGGGAGCCAATGGAGCTTTTTGATGTGCTGGGAGGTGGATGTAAATTTGGGAATGGAAAGTAAGGTTCTAGCCGCCGCGTTTTGCACGGTCTGTAGTTTGTTGAGAACCCCTTCCTGGGCATTCAGAAGAAGTGAGTTGCAGTAGTCCGTTCTTGAAAAGACTAAGGTGCTGATGAGAGTTTTGCCGGCTGACTGAGGTAGGTAAGGAAGAAGTTTCTTGATATTTTTGAGGGTGAAAAAGGCGGATGATACGACGGCATTGGCGTGATGGTGGAAGGTCAGCTTGTTGTCAAAGGTGACTCCTAAGTTGCGGACCTTTACCACTGGTTGGGGGGGGGAGCCCAACTCAGGTGGCCACCACTGCGGGGACCATGCTGGCTGTAAGCTCCCGAACGTCATCACCTCCGTTTTATCGGAGTTGAGTTTGAGGCAATTTGATGACATCCAGGAGCTTATCGCCTTCACTCCCTCCTGAAAGTTGGCTGCAACGCTAGCTCCGTTATTGTGCACCAATAGTACTAATTGCGTGTCATCGGCGTATGTGGTAAGGGCAATTCCATAAGATTTTATCACCCTCGCTAAGTCCGATACATAGATATTAAAAAGCGTCAGACTTAGCGAGGAGCCCTGAGGAACACCGCAGGGGAGTGAGAAGGTCTGGGAGGTGAAATTGCCCATCCTGACAGTCTGGGGACGATTGGGGAGGAATGAGGCAATCAGATCTTTAGCTGTGCCTCCTATTCCCAGAGCTGAGACACGGTCGATCAGAGTGACATGATCGACCGTGTCAAATGCAGCGGAGAGATCTAGGAGTATCAGGACAGCCGCCTCTCCCTTGTCCATGGTTGTTCTAATTTCGTCTGCGGCTTTCAGGTGTGCTGTTTCCGTCCCATGCCCTTGTCTAAAACCAAACTGGGTGTCATCAAGCAAATTGTTATCATTAATGAATTTCGAAAGTTGGATGTTCATGGACTTTTCGAAAATCTTTGCTGGGAATGGGAGACAAGCGATGGGTCTATAGCTTGCGGGGAGGAGAGGGTCCAGAGTTGGTTTTTTCAATAGTGGCTTAATGATAGCCTCTTTCCAGACTGAGGGGTATATGCCTGTTGAGAACATGGCATTGCAGATGGTAGACAACGCGGGTATCGCCCTCCTCAGTCTATGCCTGCTTTTTCTACCCTGGTAGGGGATATCCTTGCTAACCTGATAGTAAATATTGCGCGCATTGGGATCCTAGGTGATTTTAATTATTGGCCCGGCGATCCTATGAGGAACTCCCAGTCCAAAGAGTTTTCGGATTTACTCACTCATCTGAACTTGACCCAACTGGTTGAGCTTCCCACCCACAAATCTGGTCACACCCTTGACCAAATTTGGTCAGCTAATCTAGAGGTTTCTTTACTTTCGGTCCTCCCCTGTTTGTGGTCTGACCACCATTTGATTTCCGTTTCCTTTCCATTAAACCCTGTGGTTAGTACCCCTCCACCCATTAACATTAAAGTCAGGAACTGGGGACGAGCCAATATTATCGCCTTGTGTGCCTCTCTCGTCTCTTCTAGCTTACTAGATGGTGACTATTTAGATCTATCCCTCCATGATCAGGCTTTGGCTATTAACACCTGGCTAACTTTGTTGTGTGATGAGTTGGTCCCCTTGAGATCAATTCGACTCTCGCGCTCACACGATTCACAAAAGTGGTTCTCTTCCTCGGTCCAAGCAAAAAAACTCCAGCTTAGACAGGCGGAGCGTAAGTGGCGTCGGGCTATGACTCATCTGATAAGTTGTCCTACTCCACTATTCTCAGGGAATATAAAAAAGACATTCTCGCTGCTAAAATTCAATACTTCTCTGTATTGATTGCATCCTCTCCTAGCAAGCCTAAGGAAATTTTTTCCATCCTCAACAGCCTGTGCAAACTGGATAGAGTGACTGCTAAACCCCTTCCATCCCAAGATTTATGTGACTCCCTCCATGATTTTTTTCTCAATAAAATCTCAATGATAAAACAACACATTGCCCTCCCTTCCTCTTCCTTTGATCCCCCTCTCCCACCTCTTAGCACTCACTCGATTATGCACTTTCCTCCTATATCTACTGAGATCTTTCGCAGTTTAGTGAATTCTATGAAATCGGGCTCTCCTACTGACAGCTGTCCCTCACACATTCTCTAGAAGATCTTCTCAATTTGTCCTGACCCACCCCTTGCCCTTCTCAATAAATCCTTGTCATCAGGTGTTGTCCCTAATCTTTTTAAGTCCGCCAAGATCGTACCGGTTTTGAAAAAGGCAGGTGCCGACCCTACTGTCCCTTCTAACTTTCGTCCCATCTCCTTGCTTCCTTTCTTGGGCAAGGTGTTAGAGAGACATGTAACTCATTGTTTGAGTTCCTTTATCGAAGCCTCCAACCATCTAGAACCCTATCAGGTTGGTTTTCGGCCTACTCATTCGACAGAATCAGTTATCCTCTCGGTCTTGGATGATTTAAGAGTGAGTGCTGATCATGGTTCTTTACCAGGCTTTGATACTCCTGGATCTTTCAGCGGCATTTGACACGGTCGACCACTCTCTTTTGGTCGACCGTGTCAGATGCGCTGGCATCTAGGATGTTGCCCTAAGTTGGGTCTCCTCGTTTTTGGAGAACCGCTAACAGGCGGTCCGGCTGTCCCCTTTTTGTTCTTCCCCCGGAGCGGTAACCTGTGGTGTTCCCCAGGGTTCCGCTCTTTCTCCCCTCCTTTTTAATCTTTATATTTTTCCTTTAATCTATGCTTTGCGTCGTCAGGAGGTCACAGTGTTTTACGCTGATGACCTCCAACTTATTTTTACCCTTTCTGCTTCCCCTGATTCTGTGTCCCATTTTCAGAACACTATGATTTTCAGCCATGATTGGATGTGCACAAACCATCTAAAGCTAAATCCCGACAAGACGGAGCTCGTCTTGATCGGAGGCTCGCCCAATCCTTGGTGTTCCAACTTTTGGCCTCCCTCTCTTGGACCTGCTCCCTCTGCGTCTAAATCTGTGAAAAGCTTGGGCATTAAAATTAGTGATGATCTGTCAATGCACACTGTAGTATTCTCCTCTTACTATATATCTCATGTTATTCTTCTCCCTAGCTGCTCAGCCTGTGTGTGCGTGACTGTTAATGGGACTTATCTAAGACCTTGATGGAGCGTATGGATACCTGTTTACCTGCATTATCTTTACTACAATAAATCTACATTGACTTCATCATACTGGTGTCATCCCTGATTACTACACACACTCAGATCAGCATGATTGTTTCTTTTTGTTTCCTACCTCTCCGTATAATTCGGAAAGTTTCCCGTTTCTTTACTATTGATGCTTTGAAGTCTATCCTCTTGGCCCTTGTTATCTGTAAGGTGGATTATGCCAATTCTTTGTATATTGGCATCCCTGCCTATGAATTGCGCCGACTTCAGCTCATTCAAAATCAGGCTGCTAGGCTGATTTATAGTCGGCCTAGATTCCAACATGCCCTCCCGCTTCTTAGGCAACTGCATTGGTTGCCGGTTACTCATAGATGCCAATTTAAATTAGGTTGCCTCATTTTTGAATCTTTGGCGGGTTTAGCTCCCCATTATATGGCATTCAGGCTCCTAATCTACACTCCCTCTAGGAACTTACGGTCTTCGTCAAAAAACCTTTTGATTGTTCCTCGTTTTGTCAGGAAGAAACATGGGGGGTCGTGTTTCTCTTTCTTGGTGCCCAGGCTTTGGAATGCCCTCCCTGACAACCTTCGTTTTTCTCCATCGTATTTGGAATTCCGCAAAGGTTTGAAGACTTGGTTATTCATCAGAGCGTTTGAAGTCTAAGTTTTCATTTATGGGAACTGCACGGTACTAGCGCCATAAAACCTTTTTGTTATACGTGCGCTCTACAAATTGCCCCAACTTCAACTTCAACTTCAACTACACTATAACACCTTGTAGTGCTTAGTTTCAGTTTGGCAGTGGCTAGAAATGTGGTTCAAGGGCTCATGTTAATAGTAATATAAAATCCAACTGAATGGTCAAGTCGAATTTTATATTACTATTTGGAAAATGCCACTTTTAGAAAGTTGTCATTATTCCTCTCTGAGTCAAATATGCCTTTCTGCCTAGGTTCATTGCGACCAAGGAGCTGAATGGCTCCTTGATTAGGTGTGAAATAGTTGCACACATCTGAGACAATGGGGGAGGGATTGACCTTCCCTTTACAGGATGGGCATTTGGACTGAGCCCAAAAACGTCATTAATTTCAAGTATGCCTACGCTATCACAGGCAGATGAGCCGCACACCTGGGTCTGCCCCCTCTATTGTCCTGCTAGTCAGCCAGACACCAATCCCAGTGGAAGTAGGGATGCCCCAGAAACTGGTTTGAAGTGACCAAAAGGGAGGGTTTGATCATTATTATAGCCATTCCTCTGATTGGCCACACAGAAATTTGCACAGGAGAAGAAACATTCTGCCATGTTGGATTTAGTTAGAGAAGGGCACTGTGAGATAGTTTATAATATTACATACAGGAAGTGCTGCTGAAGTTATTTATTTATTTTAGGAGCTTATAAAGCGCACTTATACCCAAGGGCGTCCTGGCGCTACATACTGACTTCCGAGAAAAAATACGGGGAACTAATCTGTAAATAACCAAGCCTTAAGCACTTTCTAAAGGAGAGGAGCTCCCAGGTATTCCTGAGATGCGCCGGCAGGCTATTCCAGGCTTTTGCTGCACAGAAGGAGAAGCTGCTTCCACCCCACTTGGCCTATTTAATTTGTGGCACCACAACTAAACTGCCTTCAGCCGAGCGAAGTGCTCTGCCCGGCACGTACCACTTGAAACACCTACTAAAAAAGTCTGGGCCACTGCCCAGAGTTGGTGGGGTAACCTCTGGGAACTTTTACCCCTTGGTTAGGGCGGGCCAGGAGTTTTGCCCACCCATAGACTGACACTGGACATAAATGTGGCATCCTCAGTACCCTCCTCAGATAACTTCTGGATCTGTGGAAGAATAGAAGAGAACTGGACCTGCTGTCTGTGACTTGAGAAGAGCCTTGCAGACTGGATCTTGCATCCAGGACAAAAGATGGATTCCAAGGCATATAAGGCTGACCCAAGTTTGGACTACAGGGATACAACAAGCTTCAAGTGGCTTTTTCTTGCTTTCCCAACTGACGAGTTACAAATGGACCTGTCCAGGACCCTGCCGGTGGCCTCTGCTGGATTGAGTCTTGACTCCTGAGTTCTGTCCCCAAGGTTCTGGACCCCTGACTAGGGTCTAAGAGTACTTCGCCTAAGGTTTCCTGAAATCTGGGACTTAGAAATGTTTTTCCAACTTCTTTCACTTTGAGAACTGACTGACGACTTGTACCAACCTGCCAAGCCGATCTGACCAAGGGTTATCGCTGCTGGGTTATAGATTTAGGTTGCTACCCAGCAGCAAATCCAATCCAGCAGGACCTCATGGAGAAGGCATCTGGCCTTGTGGAGCCCTCTTCAACTACAACATGTGGCCTTTCCCCACAGGAGGAATCCAACCACCAAAAAAGTGACTAGGTCAAAAGTTAGTAATCACATAAAGTATAGAATCTGTAAGGGACGTTCTGTGGGTGCAAAATTCTATTTCCTACTGCGCGAGCTTTCTGGCCAAAGTCAACAGCTTCAAACAGACTTTGTCAGGAGGCTATACGGCAATGTGAAAGTCTCTTCAGTCACAGAGTATTGTCATGTCCTGGTGAGGCTTTTTGACTAAGTCAGAAGGTAACATTTTTAACTGGGACAAGCCTGGCCTCTGTATCAGACCTGTGCTCCATCACTGTCGGCCTTACACCATACCCTTATCTTGGATAAGTGCAACCAGATGACCGAGGTTGGCGTGTAATGCTTTTTGGAGCTGAAACCGTAAACTTTAAAAATTCAAAACTCTGTTTCCACTTATAGGATTTTTGTCATTTGGTGTCATTTTATGTATTAAAATATTCTCTATTTTTCTACATTGGTTTGGGAGTTTTCTTTTTTTGTGTTTATATTTTATGACATGTGTGAGTACTGCATTAAAACTTTACACATTGCCTCTAAGTTAAGCCTGACTGCTTTGTATCAAGCTACGAGAGGGCTAGGCACATGTTTATTTAGAGACTTCACTGGTTCACCCTCACAAGGATTGTGATTATTTTTTGAGGTGGGTGCTCATAACTGCCTCAACTAATACTCAAATTTCTAACATGCACCAATGATAGCATGCCTTGATGAGGCTTCTATTAGCTTCCCAGCGACACATTCCACTCAGCGTTATTGCCATGCACCCTTGTTCCACACAATGCTCATCATCATTCAGTTCACATTAAAATAATCCTTACACCGTCATGTGCACCACACATAACCAACATCATATAATTGGCACAAGCCCCTTCATCCCAACTAAACTTTCATGAAACACCATAATACACCAACATAAGGTAGGTGGGACAAACCATGGGGAGGGGACTGCCAGGCTTCTTCTGTACACTTCAAAGGGTCCTCTTTGATTCCCCTGTTACAATGAAGGGGCCTGGGCATATTTGATAGACATATCACTATGGCTGACTTCCAGGTGTGAACTCTAGTTTCTCCCATGGCTTGTGTTGTAAGTCTATCAGATCTGGAGTCGCTCCTGCTGTGGCAGACTGCTTTCAAGAAGAAGAGAAGTAAGCGGAGTTGGCACTTCAGAAGGAACCAGACCCCCTCAACATAAATTCAAAATACTTGAAACCACAACTGGTGTCTGGAAATGAACTATAAGAAGGGGAGCTGGAGGCCCCAGAAATCGTTAACTGCCAAGCAGCCAGGTGAGCTGCATGAGGAGGACAAGCTCTGTAAGATTTCTGGCTGTGACTAGGACTGTGAGCCAATCCCTCCTGGTGTCCCAGCTAGGTGAAGGGACACCATCCAGAGAATCCAAGACCACCAGCCTGGAGCCTGGAGCACCATTGCCTGCCTGTTTGCCAAGACCAGTGTGTCCTGTGAGGAAGAGGAAAGCATTGGAGGGAGTGAGGTCCAATGGGGGGACTAGTGAGTAGACTCCCATTGTGAGGTGTGAGGAGATGGCTGCTGCACCAATCTGGTTGTTTCCCATGTATAGGATGAATTTGGTGACCCTTGCATGCCAGAGGAGGGTCTCTGTGAAGTTACTGGATAAATTGCTGTGCTGATAAGGCCAGAACCTGTGGGCAGCGAGGAGCCCGCGACCCTTAATGTCAGAAGGAGCCACTGCTAGAAGATTTCCAAGCTGTGAGGGCCACAGCCCTTGAGCTACTGTGGGCCACAAATCGTATGCCAGGAGGGGCTGCCATTAAGGGCATCGCTCTGCCGATCTCTCTGGAGCCCATATGCAGCGAGGCTACGGTGACATCATATGCCCAAAGGGGTCACCAAGACCAGAAAGATGTTGACCTGGTCTGAATCATCACCAGAGGACTGAGGCTTAGGGGACCCCTGCACACCTACTCCAGGACAAAGGATTCACACCAGGACCTATGCATGACCGCCCCCACCCCCCCCCCCTCCCACCTTGGGACGGACCAGAGATTTACCCTGCAAAGATGAGCTGTAAAGAACTGTTGGTCATTGTGGTGGCTTAACCATGTGTGAGGAATCTTGATTACAGCCCGACTGGGCAGTGTGCAGCAAACTCACATGAATCAGCTGCTTCTGCTACAGCTGATTTTCCAGAATTTCCCAGGTCAGCAATTTATTTTTAGCCGAGGACCAATGGTGGGGTCAACGTGGGAGGAGACTCCCCTGGGGGAGACCCAGGGGGACACGTTCCGCCTCCTGGAATCAAGGCACAGGGAGAGGGAAGAAACAGTTACAATTTCAACAGGACTCCCATGGTGAAATCAAAACAAGACGCCAGAACTACAGGTGGTAACACATAAATCTGACAATCCAATAATCAACATATCAGATTATGAACTGACCAAGAGTGAACAAGAAATTCTATCCAAGGGTTCATCGTTTGTTCCTACCTCTATGCCTGACAAGTTTAACCTCAGAATGGCACTCCAACAGTTTTTTAGGAAAGTTCGACTAAAACATTACTTCCATAAAATCCCTTATAAACCTGTCTTCTCAGGGAGTGGCCTAAGACTGCCGTCCAAGTTCAATCCCCCAACACATTTGATTGATCACAAAATCATAACATATGAGCAGGTTGTGTTACGGGATGTTGATAAAATTCTTGCAGAAAGGCGATACGTCCCTTATAACATTACCAAAATGGAAAAAGATGCCCTTGGTACTTTGAAAAATAACACCAATATTGTAATAAAACCTGCGGATAAGGGTGGGGCCATCGTTGTCCAAAATTCTGACAAATACAAAAGTGAAATATTGTCCCAATTATCTGTAGCTGGGAATGATGTCCTTCTCAAATCAGATCCGACAAAAAGAATCAGTGCTTCCATCAATAAATTAACAAGTAAAGCACTTGAGGATGGTATAATTACTAAACACAAATATGAATATCTGAATAATAAACACCCACGTATGCCCACAATATATATGCTTCCCAAAGTGCACAAACGGATGGAGGACCCGCCTGGAAGACCTATCATTTCAGGTTGTAGTTCCCTGTTAGAACCACTATGTAAATACATAGATGTGCTTTTAAAACCAATTGCTATATCCACACCAACATACTTAAGGGATACGATGAACATGATCCAGCTAGTGGATGGGCGCGCATATGATCCCGCCACAAATATATTGGCTATGATGGATATCACTGCCCCTTATACGAATATTCCACAGCAAGCAGCGCTTGCGTGTGTTGAAAATGTTTTAAATGCAAGACCTGCCCCTCATCAAGTACCAACTGATTTTATCATCCAACTGCTCACATTAGCTATGACACAGATTTTTTTCATCTTTCTAGGTCAATTCTATATTCAAACAAAGGGTGTAGCTATGGGGGCAAGTTTTGCCCCAAATCTAGCTATAATATACATGAGTGACTTTGAACATCGTTATGTCCTCAATGAATTGATCCCGTACCAGAATCAGATTGTCCTATGGGCACGGTACATCGATGATGTCTTTTTAATATGGCAGGGCAATAGTGATGTTTTGACTAAATTCCATGAGTGGTTAAACACTTGCTCTGAGGATATCAAATTTACGTTGGAACATGACAAGGTTTCAATAAATTTTCTTGATATTCAGAACAAGACAGACTCGGGTAAACTGTATACTAGTTTATACCGGAAAAGCAGTGAACGAAATACACTACTCAGGTACACGAGTCATCATCCCCGTAACCTCAGAGATAATTTGCCTTTTGGTCAATTTCTGAGGTTACGGAGGAATTGTACAAAGAAGGAGGACTACTTTGATGAGTCCTTTCTCCTTATTGTGAGTCTCAATGAACGAGGTTACCCACTGAGGCTTTTGAAAAAAGCTCATAAACGAGCATGGCACAATCACCGCGAGCATCTACTAGTTCCCAAACCTAAAGGAGAGAATGATGACCGTTTGGTGTGTGTTACTACATTTAACACAAAAAGTAGTGCAATAAAAAAAATGGATTAATCGTCACTGGCATTTAGTTAGTGAAGAATTAGGTGGCTTACCGCCTCCATTACATGCGTTCCGGAAAGGGATGAATGTCAGGGACCATTTGGTTCGATCTCTTCTGCCAGTAAATCAAATTGTAAATCAGACTACACTTTGGGGCTTTCCCCCTGTCACAGGACACACTAAATGTGGAACATGTCGGGCATGTCCCTTAACAATGGAATGTACCACATTTTCCCATAATAACAAAACTTACACTTTGACTCACCACAGTAACTGTAACACCACAGGGGTCATTTATGCCATCTTATGCCCCTGTGGTTTTATGTATATAGGTCAGACCACACAAAGAGTAAAATGCCGAATTCTGCAACATTGCGTCGCATTCGATGCAAAACACCTGGCGCACCCTTAGTTGAACATTTTACGAGCTTTGGACATGACTGTGACAGTCTTCAATGGTGGGTCACAGAGAAGGTGGAAGCTAATCCACGGGGAGCTGACTTTGGTAATGTGTTAAATAGAAGAGAATGTAAATGGATATATTCCCTTAATACAGTGAACAAAGGACTAAATGAACAGGAGGAGATTAACAGACAGGTGGCACTCCTTAAGATATGAGATTATCCACATTGTCACTTCTTATGAACTGCCGACTTCATGAATGTAAAGTTTAATTGATTCTTAGGTAAATTTCTAAATGTTATACAATCAACGGTATATGGTGATCACTAATGTATTTCATTCCTCGTCTGAAATATTATAGGTATGGATGGAATCAATTGCCATTATTGTGGGTCCCCCTGTTGACCCTTAGGTATAGTTCCAAATGGTTTACTCATGGATTATATAATCAATAATGTGTATAAGGTGATCAATCATGTATTTCATCTCTCTTTTGCACTGTGAAATATTAGAGGTATAGATGTAATTCATCCGCCACCATCGCCAGTCTTCTTTTGAATAAGCCAAAGATGAATTACTATGTACATTGATTGACTTGTACTAAAATGCATTGAATGTATAGTAAAACCATCATATCAAACATGGCGTCTGAACACGAGTCGGCTCAATACGCCACTATCAGGTATATAACAAAACCATCATGTAGCTCCTAAACAGTCCAGTAAAATCTATGAACACGTCGTTTTCCCAGCCAAAAATGGTGGAGGTGCAAGTCCGACCTGGCGTCGGCTCAATATGCCACTATCGGGAATATAGCAAATCAATTATGTAGCTCCTAAACAGTCCAGTGAAATCTATGATTGAACACGTCGCTTTCCCAACCAAAAATGGAGGAGCTGTAAGTCCGACTTTTATTTCATGGAGCGACTTTATCGGCAATATCCTAAATATTCCGTCACAAGCATGCAAGGGGTTAAGGCTTACCGATAAACAGACCTTGATTGTCATGAGAAAATTGAGTCTCATAGGGCGGCATACAATGAAGCTCTGTCCAGCACCATGGAGTCCCCCTTCAATTTCTTTTAGATGACAGACTATCCTTTGACATTTCTGTGTTGCAGTTGATCATTCAGGACGCTCAGAAGCCTCTTCTAAATGCCACCTGCCAACTTACAATCTCATCATGTCAAGAGGGGGCGGGGCCTGGAAGGGGTGGGGCCTCATGATGAGAACTACCTACGAGGCACTTTTGAACCTCACCCCGACCCCAAGTCCCCTCCTTCCAACATAAAAGAATATTTCCAAGCCTGGCGCCGATGTTGTGGGGGTGTTTTCACACCCCTTCATGGACGGCAGTTCAAAACCTCAGAAAACGAGCTGGAAAACCACTATTTACAGTCATTTTTAGCTCTTTTTCCCTGCCACTTAACTGAGATTGGTAATACAGTTGTTGCTAAGTACTGTAGTCAAATAGTACCTGGGGGGTTGCAACTGATGTTTATTTGTTTAAAATTAATTAATGTATGGCATCAACTCTTTGTTCATTTTTTTGTTATAGCATGAGAGAAGTCCAGTTTTTCTATTTTATTTCTAGGTCTACTTTGCCAAACACAGGCATAAGCATTCCTGCCCAATATTTACTTCCTGTACTGCACTGGGACTTGCCCGGGTTTAGTACAATAGTACTTTTTTGTGTCAGAAACAACCCCTCTCTCGCTCACCGAACCTGTCGTTCAAGAGCTAGGTAAGTGTGCTCACTCATTCTATTTCACCTTTGTTCTTTCTACCCTACCATTTTCACATGGTAATATCCATCACTGGTGACCATACCAGAAGGAAAAAGGCAAAAAGCTAAGGGCCAGATGTACAAAAGTAGGAATTGAAATGTTTGTATGCGATTCTTTTTTAAACATTTTATTTCAAGCCAAACAATACAAGCGCATACAGTAAATTGTCACTGTTATTGCAAGAATATATAACATGCTGATAGGGTATTTCAGTCAGGTTCTCTACAACATTATATGCAAACACCATTATAATAGTGGGTCTGCCCACAGCATCATTCTCAGGTAACAGGTGTGCTGCAATAGTGTGAACATCGGCACAAGCCGCCAGGTGACCCTCCCATGAGAGTCTTTGGGGTCTCTGATTCAGGCCTACCAGATATGAATAAAGGGGTGCCCATATGTGCTGAGGTCTTGAGGAGTGTGTTGTAGGTTTCCGCATATTCAGCGTAAGATTGGAAGTGCAGGAGCCATTGGGCATATGTAGGGGGGTCTGGGACTTCCAGAACATGGCTATCCTGCGTTTCCCCAGCTATGAGGCTTGGGCTCATGTTTGCTGTAGAGTTTGTGGAATTCAGTGGCAAAACAGTATTACATACCATACCGGTTCAGTATTTGTCAGGGATGCCCTAAACACGCCCCTTCCAAATACCTAATCGCTAACACAAATTGGGATTTGTTACCAAATTTCAATCTGTTTGTTTGAACATTTAAAAAACATTTTTGCGGTCTCAAACGGCCAAATTCTGTGAATTGGGCCATTTCGAATCGCAAAAATTCTTTGTACATCTGACCCAAAATGTGAGATCAGTATGCTTACTGTTTTTTGTCAGGTGACAGGAAGGAGCATACTGCTATATTGGATGGATGGGATATATTTCATTTTAGCCTAGTGAATATTCATGGTGGGAGGAGCCTTTGCTCATGGGGTGATGGCTGTGAGGAGGCAGTCAGATGAGACGATAACATAAAGTTTGTGATGGTGCAATGGGGACATACAGGAGCATGTTCACTGTTTTATCCTCAGCTCAGTGACATCAGGCTGACTGTGGATTAGATGAAAGTAAAGCCCGAAGATCCTGTTCGGTCTCGTGATCTATAAGGAGAGGCACTTTCACTCATTTTCTTCTTCTAAGACTAGAATCATTTGTTTACACTCACTGTGGAGAAATATTCCTCTAAGCACAATTGAACATTGTACTGAAGCGTTTGCCTCATTGTAGAACCATGGAGCATTCTAACGGTAGCTGAAACAGTTTTAGTGAAAAGAAAAAATAAATAAATGTAATTTTTTTAAATAAAATTCCCAATTTTTAGATTATACTTACTTTTATAAGTACAGATGTAACACAATCGGTTTCCAAGTCTGTATTTAAAAAAAGAAAAATCCAGAAATGTGGGTGTCTCTTCATGCTGTCAGTCATGACCAGTGTCCCAATAGTAGTTTTCATTTGAAGCGTAGCTAGGTAAAAAACTGACTCTGTAACGTTAAAACTGCAGGCTGAGAAAACAAAGTAAACGCCTCGGTTACGCCCTTATCAAATCACTAGAAACAAAATTCAAAATTGAGTGCACAGTATAATTGAACATATTCAGTTGCTCAAAATTTCAATTTCTTAAAACATCCAAATGTTCTGAACTTGTTATTCTTTAGGACCAGCATACTACCATAATATCCCTGCCTTGCTCAGACGGGGAAAGTGCACCCTATTACAGTGACTGTGCTGCCCCTGGGACTGCCGCAAACTCGTGCTGCCCTGGGTGCAGAGCATTCAAGTGAAATACGGAGATGCTGCTTCAAAACCGCTCCTGCACTATGAAGGGGTATTAGAGATCCCTTTGCAGGCGTTGCAGTGAGTGACTGCACCATGGGCGTCCGCAGACATTTTTCCAGGGGGGGGCAAAATGTTAACTTCATCACCATCCTCCGACATGATGTCTGCCATGTGGGGCACAAGAAACACTGGGGCGCAGAACTGGGATAGACTCAATTAAATGCCAGGAATTCAGGACATGTGACTGACCCTGCACATGCCAACAAACACCACCTGTAGGGAAAACGCAAAACTTTCTGACAAGGTGCTTTATCTCTGTCTGCTAGGTGTGCAGACTTCCGGGTCCTCGATCCATTCGATTTTTATCAGAATACTTTAAAACAGCTTATGATTAAAGCACCGGACTAAATATACTGTATGCACAGTGTATGTTGGGGATTATTTGTAGCACACATATTTACCAATATTGGCTTCTTGGTACTAGAATTCATGATAACTTTTATCCAAAGTTAAAGCACAACGTCAAAGTTAGTAATAAATAATGCAGCAATCGCACACACTAGTGATTTGCCAATGGGTGCTCCCTTTACTAGAATTCCCCGGGCATTGCTAAATTTTACACACATTCAATTAATTTATACAAAATAAAATGTATAGGTCCAAATTTTAGCTATATTTTTAAAAAGAAACTTAGAGTCCCTCTACGTGTAGTCAATGTCAAACTGAGAACGTGCCTACGTTTAGGGATACAATAATGGTTATGCGGAATCCCAGCACCGTAAATGAGTGGCACATGCGAGGCCGCAGCGGCGGCACATCACAGATCCAGGGATGCTGAGTCTAACACAGTGGTCGAAGTGGGGGGGGGAAAAGTAGGGGAACAGTGGGCGGAGAATTAAAGGGCGGGAATAACCCAAGGATTGGATCTGTGGGTGGAGCCAGAGGTGTGGCAGAATGCGCAGACATACCAATTTTTAGTATTTGTTTGGCATTTCACTGCCCAGTTTAATCAACCAATGGAGACACATGATTATTTAAGGTTATAATGAGTTATTGACATTAAAAATATATTCACAAAGTGGGATATGCTTCTAATCACAGAATGTACCAAATACGATAACATGTGGAGACACAAGCCATTTCTCTCCGAGCCATGGAGTTTCTGTCATCAGCACTACTCCCTTTTTCCACAACAGTAGTTCAAACATGAATGGCAAAATATCCTAGTTTGCAAATGTTTTCTCTAAAATTATGGCTTGGCCATATTTTCCTCATAATGTAAGATCTGCTGCATGATCTGACCATTTAAACTAATAAATAGTTTGTAGCTCAAACATATCAAAGTTAATATGAAATGTGACTTGTGTTGCTGCGGAGTGGATGGCCAATTGTGAAGGTTGACTGGTCACCTTTCTCACTGCTGCGTTTGAATGTTAGACTGGTACTAATAAGGCAAAATCTTTCCAGAGACTGTTAGCATGTGTACACACGTCAAAATAATAAAATATCTGAAAATATACTGCATTACGCTGCAGCCTTTTTTTAATGCATAATTTAGCCAACACTACAGCACAATGTTGTCATCCTTTGCTGCATAATTAATTCCAGTGGCCCCACAGCAGGCAGCACATGTTAAAAATTGCTTGTGAATGAAGCCGGGTGACTGTAAGTTTGCGAACTTAGTTTGGTGTGCGGTCAAATCCTGCACTGCCAATCCCTGGTGAGTTGCAGCTACTACTGCTGAAACAAGGCCAATGGAGGTACCTATGGGTGAGGCAGACTGGCCTCAAGGGCAGGGCCAGCCATAGCACTGGTTGTGTCCTGTGCATTAATGTTGGTTAGTGCCCCCAATGACCACCTCTGCCATGGATTCCCTCACTACCACCGTTTAACTGAGCCCCCCTATTTTCCATAACCACTCTCTCAGATGCATTTAATTTGATTTACAGCGCCACTTATACCATTGTAGAGAGCACTTTACATCACACACATTACACAGAGACAATCAATGTGTGTAAATCACTGTGTAGAAAATGTTACATAAGACTAAGGACTACAAAGTGTAGGAGTCACATGACAACCGTACTAGTAGCCCATACAGTTTTATAGTGATTGGTCTGGAGAAAACAATACTCGGAATTTAAAACGTAATACCATGGTTGGGGGTTCTCCTTAATAATCAGAATGGATTTTTGTCCAAAAGAACACTTTTTAGCACATTAGGATAATCAAAGAGTGAGGGGGGGGGGGCATAACGCTTTAATTTATATCTTGCAGTTTGTATGCAGCTCTTACATGACAGTTAATAGCTCACTGTTCTAAGTTAGGATTTTAACTTATAAACTGCAAGTAACAAGAAGGATCTCTCTGACAAAAGCAGTAGCCCACTGACCTATTTACATTATGTGCACTTTGTGATCTGCATGGCGCATGTTCTTTGGAGCCGGTACATTAACCCTCTGAGCTACCTTTCCATGAGTCAAAACTTCCACTAGACAAAATTCTGATCTCTCTCTAGGAAGAACATTAATCACCAGAGTCAGCATGACATTTTCATTGTTGCCGAAAAGTTCTGGAGGCCAGGAAGGAGGCAGCACGCGTTTTTAAAACCATAATATACTTGCAAATATGATGCCTAAACCTAAAGTCAGCACCCGGTGCGGTCACACTGGTTGCAACAAACCTAAAGCTGGTCCTTCTCAAGGGTCCTGTGACCGTTGTTCTACGGTGTGCTGCTCCATAGGCCTGCCTGCAAGACTGGAGGTGAACTTCAGTATGGATTGTGGTGGACAAACCTTGAAGGTTAACCTACACTTGTCATGCTAGGGTCCACCTGCTGGTGCAAAGACACCAGGACTTCTAAGGTGTTGCAAAGCCTTCTAAGGTCTAGCATGTGATTGTGCTCTCACAGGAGAGTGGTCTGGTGGACTGGTTATTGAGGCTGAACCTGGTTCCCAGTTCCAAATTCAGCAGCTCTGACCATAGTGCCACATCCTCTCCCCCACTGAACACCGTACTGCCCCAATGAGAAAAACTCCCACTGTCTTCAACTACAACCCAATTGTTGCCCGCTATAAACACCTGGATGCGGCTCAATTTAAATTACGCACTAGACAAGAGCAATATGTGGCCTACAAAAAAAAAGTAACAACATCCTGGAAAAAGCAAACACGTATAGGGAATACAAAATTTAGCAAACCATGGGAAATGTAAGCAGGAACAACATGGTCACCTTAATGCTTTTGCACTCACTATTCAGAAATCAGTGAGTGCTTTTGCCTGAAAAGTTAAGGGCACGACCACAGGGCCCTGAATGGACCCATTTCAATGGCCATTGCTTATATCCTTACATAACGTAAGCAGTATGGTAAAAAGACCACATCCCTGGACGCAGAGCCACAGCACACATTTTGTTTTCCAATCCACACATTGCAGTACCTCCAGGATTGGTGCACTAGTTCCAAGTCCAGGGAAAACAAAAAAAAGAAAACAAAAATAGCGCTTCACTGGCAAACTCTGTAAAAGTGGCGCTAATGTGTTTCAGTGTGAATAAAATCAGTTTGGCCAGTTTGCTATCACTCTGTCTTACTTTATTTAGTTATTTATCTATTTTTCATATTTTTTGCCCTTTATTCCAAATGCTGCACTTTGGAATTCAAATGTCAGGAAAATATGACATTTCCAGCAAAAGCGTCTTTATTTTTTGGATCCATTTCACAGGAAAGCAAATAAAAGAAAGGAGAGGAAAGAGAGTGAGAACCCCTCTTTAAGTCATGGTTTTCATGGGCGTCCGCAGAGGGGGCAAGGAGAGTGGCTCCAGGGGGGGGCAAGCGCCCCTCCTTGCCCCCCCTGCGGACGCCCATGGACTGCACCCGCCTGCAAGGGGATGTCTGGGGTCCATAGGACCCCATTTTACTCCTCCAGAGGGCTGCCATAAGGAGGCGCACTGAGAGTGCACCACCTTTTGCTATCAGTGCTCCCTTGCCTATGCCCCGCATCCATAATACGCCGCAGGCGCAGAGGTAAAGATATTCCTCATTTCTATGCGGCCACGCCCCCATGCAAATTAGGGCACACCCTCTTGAGATAGCACTGGCGCTACATATATTACAGAAGGGGCCGCAAGCATCTGTCGCCCTTTCAGTAATACCAACGTGCCCGGGGTTTGCACATGCCTGTTGTGCCCCCAGGGCACTTTCTGTAATTCAGCCCCAGTAGTCCATTAAAATCAAAATCTTTCCTGCCATACATAGTTTCAATGAACTTCCTTAGGGTTACGGAATTTCTGTAATTATATCCATCAAAACTGTAGTTCTAGAAAGCAAAATATTACCATATATGTAGCATGAGGCCATTAATAACAGAGCTTCACAAAGTGGTATCCTAAGAGTGGTATCCCTTCTGAATTTTACTGGCACTCACATCCTAAAATGCAAATTCAAGATTGGACAAGTTTACTTGCAAGGTGGGTAGCCTAGTAAAGAGCTGGACAGAGACCAGAGCAGAGCAAAGATGCTCGTTTAGGACTGGCCAGGAAGAGGGAAGGGTCCTGACAGGGGAAAAGACTGGAAATTTTCAGGTGAAGAGAGATGCAGTCTTTTTGTCCATGCCATAATTCTTTGGTGAGGAGTGGTTTAATGATGACATATTTATAAACATGCTGCAGCTGCTCCAAGAATCCTGAGAATAATTGTGTGGAGGTTTAGCAAGCAAGGAGTGAGTGTGGGCATGCACCGACCTGATGGTGGACACGCTGTAACTCAAGCTCAGGATAGGAGAAAGACGTTCAGGGAGATTATGTCCTACGAAACTGGACTGAAAATAAATAAGTAAACAAATAAATAAATAAATGAATAAATAAATAAATAAATAAGTAAATAAATAAATAGGTGAAGAAATAAATATGTACGTAAACCAAGACATGCAAAAATATTACTGATAGGGCTAAAATAGCATAGGAAAATATGTACAGCAAAAAATAAGCAGCAGAAATGATCAAACATGGAAGAACCACAGGAAAGATGCCTGAACGTGCTGTGTGCGACAGTCAGATGTTTGCAGAGGGAAGAGAAAAGCACCTCCTGGAGGGAAGAGAAATGTACAAGTGAAGAGAAAATTGCCTGCAATGTAGGTGCACTCTCGTTCTTCATAAGTGCTCCCGCTGCCTGAAGCACCTGCATCCATGGTGACGGTGGCAGATTACTGCTAAGAGCGAGGTTTGCTCTCTGAGTGCGGCCTTTGCCATGGCAAACCCTGCATGGTAGTCTCAAAGAGGCGGGCCCGCAACCCTTTTAAAAACTTCAATTTATTTTGACACAGCTACAAGGAGTGGGAGGCAAACACACATCCATCCATGCCCGTGTTTCATTTTAAACTGAACATATCACAATTTCCATCTATTCACTGGAAAACAAATGTTAAAGGGATGTTATAGTTAGGCGAGTATGTCAGTTAAAAAATACCATTTTAAACTATCAAAACTATGGCAATAATAACAAGTTAAAGTTATCTTAAGTAACTATGACTTGGGCCCTAAAGTAACTATAATTCACCCCCCCGCCATGCAGAGTCTTGTCATCAATGACATGATTTCAGATGTTGCTGTCATGTTATCAATGATATCAAAGAACATGCCAAGAGTAATGTAATATATGAGGTCATAAGCAGTGCATGATAAGGGCGTGAGTTACAGGTACTTTAGGACACATGTTATAGTTACTTAAGATAGCTATAACTGGCGAATTTGGGTAGTTTTGTTAGTTTAAATCAAACTATATGTTTTAACTGACATTTTCACCTAGTTCTAACTTCCATATACCCTTTTAAAGGTTTGCTTAATGAAAAGTAGGATATAATTATAATTCTTGTCATCAATGACATGATTTCAGATGTTGCTGTCATGTTAACAATGATATCAAAGAACATGTCAAGAGTAATGTAATATATGAGGTCATAAGCAGTGCATGACAAGGGCGTGAGTTATAGGGACTTTAGGACACATGTTATAGTTACTTAAGATAGCTATAACTGGCAAATTTGGGTAGTTTTGTAAGCTTAAACCAAACTATATGTTTTAACTGACATTTTCACCTAGTTCTAACTTCCATATACACTTTTAAAGGTTTGCTTAATGAAAAGTAGGATATAATTATAATTCCTAACTGTAACATCACTTTAACCTTTCTTTTATTAAGGGAATTTCCAGGTTGTTTCTAATGTACCAGCCTCTGGCCGTGTGCAGTGTGCAGTTGGCCTCAAGGCCTAAAACTCTGGTGTGGGGTTGAGGCTGGTGGGGAGTGCTGTGTAGGGCCTGGTCCCTAAACCACACAAACCCTCACGGTTGTACATAATTGCTTATGTGATATTACCATCTAAAGGGTGCCATTTTAAGCAAGGCAAACCTACTGAGTTTTTTAACAGGTCAAGTGGGCTTATTGCCTTACTGAATGGGTAAGCATATCAGCATATATAAAGCACTCCTATTATTTTTTGCAAAAATTGCCAATAGTTATAATCAAATGTACATTTCATTAATTCACACAGCCCAGTAGTTAATACAAGTGATTATCACTTAAAAATTGTAATAAAGGGATACTATATTTAGGTGAGAATGTCAGTTAATACATGCCAGTTTAAACCAATAAAATAATTGAAATTCACAAGTTAAAGTTGTCTCATGTAACTATGTACAAGAAAACAGGTAACAGGGTTAAGAGGGCGCACTGCAAAAAGTTTGGCTTGAGTAGAAATGTACAAATCACAACAGGTGCTCGAAGGCAAGATAGGGAAGGTCACCTCACTCCCCCAAATTCCCTTGAACAAAGGCTCTGGGTATTCAAAATTCAAAATTTCTCGCCGAGCACTCAAAATTGAAATTATCCTTATCTCAGAGTTCAATCAAATGTAATTAAAATTACAAGTCCGTTTTCAATCCATTTCCAAATCAGACACCAAAGTCCTTTAGTAAACGTGATGTTGATCCTTTTTATTTAAGGGCTCCAAATTTCTCAATTCATAACACACTCTGCAGCCAACACGTGTTTCGTTGGGCATTAGTCATATGCCTAATCAACTTCCTCAGGGCTGCAAGCCAGAAAACAATAGGAACAGAGTATAACACGCCTTCTGCGAGAAACTATTAGCAGTATATACTACTATCAGGAAATTAATTATATATTTAAATAAAAATCACCACCTAAGTGAAAAAAAGACATAGATCCCTTAATTTGTGACAAGTAGATCAAAAGATATATCAGTATTGTAACTCCCGGTGTCTCTTTTTTTAAACAATTTCAAAACATTCGGGTTTTTAGCCAAATTAACAGTTCATAAATATTCAAATATAATTTACCTATAATCAGTAATTCTTCTTTTCTATTTTTTCTTTAGAGTAGAAATTCATAAAAGTTGAAACTGAATCTGGAATGATATAAGGGACTCTTAGTCCTGACCCCACAGCTCGCGCCCAACAGTGAAAAGGACAATAAGTACTCTACTTACTATTATTATTATTAGCTGTCCATATTTTCCAGTATCAATATGGTGATTCTTTGAAAATTCAGTAACCACTCTAAAGTCTGTCAATGATACAAATATAACTATTACATATTTATTAAGTATTTTACTGTTCATCTCCTATTACCAAATAATATTACACGTCTCTAGTATCGGCTACTATCTATTTCAAGAGTATAAGATTCAGTTGTAAATTCACAGAACCACTGGACCCTACATATGCCCGTTCGGCATAATAGTAAATTATGTAAATTAACATCGTAACCTCGTAATCATGAGGTATCCATTCAAGTAACCTAACCGGTTCTGATATTTAATACATAGACCCTCGTCTTAGCTCTAGATTACGAATTATCTGCCCAGTTCGAGAAGTACACAAAATTAACATCATAGCCTTGAGGTCATGAAATATCCGTCCAAGTAATCTTACCGGATATAATATTTAACGTAGTTTCGCTAACAAAACACTAGGTAGTCTCCCTTTCAACGCAGACTATCGTCTTGATTCTAAAGACCGTTTTACCTACCCGAGTTTCAACACCCGGTTGTCAACATCCCATCCAATGCATTCCTCCTTCCAATATTACAGGTACCAGTATCTATCGAAAGAACAACTGAATAAGTCGATACCTCAAATGTTACTTTGCCCAGTCCTAAATTATATCAGATTATAACTCACAAGGTTTCTCGGCACAGTCCTTACGTGTTCAGGTTTCTCAGCACAGTCCTTCGTGTTCGGGTAGCTGGCGTTTGTAATGGCCGCCATCTTACTTAAGTATACTTTACTCGCGATGTCATCGAGATATAATTATTATATCTTTAACTACTTTGCAGAGGAAACGGTTTAGATGTATTTAACTGACACCGTTCTAGGGACATTTTCAACGACTCTTTAATATTTACCAACACGTTTTATAGTGAGAGCGATTTTACGGAATACTATCAAATTTCCACCAATTATATTTCTTAATAATTACATACTATTCGGAGCAATTATTCAAAGGATAAATAATATAGTAAACATTTATTTATCAGTTGATCCTCCCCGGGTATTAATAAATTAATAGGATATTCAACGTATTTGCCACCGCCATCTTGGAATGGGCAGAGAATACAGGGAAGATCTATCAAATCCACTAAGACTCTATTATTTAGATTAATCAGCAGTCTCGATTCCTTTCTTAATAATTTATCTCCTATTGTGTTTCATATGTCCTTTCTTAATATTAAGTGCACGAACAGTTTGAGGGGCATTTGACGTATTTATCCCCGACATCTAGGAATGGGCAAAGAATACAAAAAGAATCTATCTAGTCCACTACAGCTTTGTTATTCAGTTTAATCAGCATTCTTCATTCCTTTCTTAATAATTTCTATCCTCTTATGTTTCGTATGTCCTTTCTCACTTTGAAGGGCACAAGCAACAGTGCCCGGACAGCGAGCGCCCCATACCATTCTATCTAACAAACATAATTTAACAAATAATGTCTCAATAATGGCAGATGGGGACATAGCATAAGCGTTTGAAGCACCCATATTTCTAAAGATATTCTACAACACATTCCTGAAATTATTAATAAGCTAGAAACAGGGGATACCAATTGGTAATATTTCACAGTTAACATTCAACAAATACTCAGATTAGCACCATAGTCCAAGATATTACTGCTCTTCCAAAAAATACTGTAGTTCTGTGTCAACATTAAGTCCTTCTTCTACAGCTCGAAGGACCATAATCCATTTTGCCTCTCTCCTTCTTAGTTTTAGCAACCTATTGCCCCCCGTCTATCCAAAGACACATGTTCAATACCGTGATAAAAGAATTTATGATTTACAGAGTAATTCCTATTTTGGATAGCATGTGAGGCAATAGGATACCTCGTATCTCCATTTTTCAAAGCCCGGTATTGTTCCACCATTCGATCTTTAAGTCTTCTCACTGTACTTCCTACATAGATTTTTCCACATAAGCAGGCAATTACATAAATTACAAATGTTGTTTCACAATTTATAAAGGTATCTATGTAAAAAGTACCTGTGTTATTATAGTCAAACTTGTGTACTTTTTTCATTGCCCACCAACAGGAACCGCAATTCCCACAGTGGTAAAAACCCTTTTGTCGTACTCGTAACCAATCACTTTGACTTGTTGATATTATGGGTTTAGGGTAACTTGGACTAACAAAATTAGCAATAGTCATCCCTTTCCGATATGTAACACTTGGTTTGTCTGTTAAGTAAGGTTTCAGATCTTTATCAGAACACAACATGTGCCAATATTTCCGCATAATGTTGTAGAGTTTATGACTCCCTTTACCAAAATTAGTAATCATTCTGACTTTCTGATTTTTCTTAAGTACATCATTCTTAATATTAGGTTTCAATGTAACATCTCTTTGTAGTTTCGAAACTCTGTTAACAGCCTTTTTAATCACATCACTCGAGTATCCTCTGTTTTTAAATCTATTTGCCATATCCTGTATATTATCACGAAAATCCACTTCCTTGGAGCAATTCCTCCTTGCTCTAATCATTTCCCCATAGGGGATAGAATTAATTTGACTTTTAGGGTGGCAACTGTCTGCTTGTAGTAAGGCATTACAACTAGTCTCTTTGCGAAACATACGACTGCATAGTCTGCTATCTTCCACAAAATGTTCAATATCCAAAAAAGTCAATTTTTGATAGTATTCCGTAAAATCGCTCTCACTATAAAACGTGTTGGTAAATATTAAAGAGTCGTTGAAAATGTCCCTAGAACGGTTTCAGTTAAATACATATAAACCGTTTCCTCTGCAAAGTAGTTAAAGATATAATAATTATATCTCGATAACATCGCGAGTAAAGTATACTTAAGTAAGATGGCGGCCATTACAAACGCCAGCTACCCGAACACGGAAGGACTGTGCTGAGAAACCTGAACACGTAAGGACTGTGCCGAGAAACCTGGTGAGTTATAATCTGATATAATTTAGGACTGGGCAAAGTAACATTTGAGGTATCCACTTATTCAGTTGTTCTTTCGATAGATACTGGTACCTGTAATATTGAAAGGAGGAATGCATTGGATGGGATGTTGACAACCGGGTATTGAAACTCGGGTAGGTAAAACGGTCTTTAGAATCAAGACAATAGTCTGCTTTGAAAGGGAGACAGGGGTCGACAAATGTACTCGCCCGCTCGCAAATGCGAGTGAATTTCCTGAAGGGCGAGTCAGTTTCAAGGTCTACTAGACCGGCCTGGCGAGTGCTTATCTGGCACTGCAGTAGCAGGTGAAGGCTCTAGGGGGCAGCATTACAATTGCAGCAACGACGGCATTCAAGTATCCAGTGCACGCGGTGCGCGGTGAAGGCTCTGCAGCATGCAGGCTCCACCTAACTTAGTGGTGGAGGTGTGGTGCGCTGCCTATTGGTTCTCTGGGTCCCAGGGCCTTCAATCTTGTAGCGTGCGAAAGCGCTACCAATGACGGCCCTGGCCTGCCCCGCGCGCTGTGCTGCTTAAAGTGCAGCCGTGATGCAGCACGCCACCACGCGCGCGCTCTTCGGTGGACTCGGGAGTCGGGACGGAGTGCAGGGCGATTTGGAGGTGAGTCGGTTTTTATATATTGTTTTGTTGCAGGCCTTATCTTAAATCATGACTGCTCGGTGTCATCATACTATCCCTGAAAGTGAATGCCTATGGTGAAGAGCATGCTTGCCAAGCCTCTTTCAGCGGGATAAAAGGGAATTGTAAGGAATATTTACTATGAGTTAGGGCGATATCATCCTGTACATCTTGAGGCAATTAATTCAAGTCATGAGTTTTCATACACGGACATCAGTGATGATGCACATAGTCATAAATATCCTAATGTAGTGGGTTTGAAAATTTTTAAAAAAGATGATAGTAATTGTAAATGAGTATGATGATTAATTTTTAAGAGGGGAATCGGAATATGTTTTTGTAATTTTTTTATATATATGTTTAATCCAGAATAAAACCGAATTATAGCCAAACACCACTACTATCAACGTCCAAATGCTTCCTTAACTGAAGAAACACTGTATGCATGGTTGAGCTAAGATTGTCTTTTTAATGGACGATACAGTGAGTGAAAGGGGAGACCTGAGATCCATCTGCATTATTTGAGTTCCTGTCATCCTACATATGGTTAGTGCGGAGGTCGGGAGGTTTTTAGTTTGGATCAAGATCTGCAAGGGTGGACTATTTTGGAGTCCTCCATCTCACTGGATGATAGTGGTGGATCTTGACTGTCAGGCGACCCCATCCACCTAGTAAGAAGTGTGTAGTTAATGTAACTCATAAAAGATTAGGATGGTAGGAGGTAAAATCATATGTTTTAGGTTGGAACTAGTTTGATCAGTACCTCTTACTCCTAGGTAGCAGGGGTAGATTACTATGGTTGTACGATAATCAGAGCAAAGGGCAGCATCTGTTTATATAGACCATATGCATGCTGTCTAGTATCAGTCCATATAAACCATATGTATGCTATTGTAGATTATTGTTCAGAGTTGTTTAATAGGACTAATAGTCTGGGAAATATTCCCGGAACAGCCAGGTTTTCTTCTCTCTTCTGAAATTCAAATGTTCCAGAGTGTTGTATTCTGGCTGAGAAGGAATGCCAGTGTTTTAGCACAGATAATGTGGTTCTCCTATAGATTTGTTTGTAGGTGGGTACAATGTGCCGCAAATCTGAAGCGTAGCAGCCTATTCTGTGAGTAATGTTACCCAGTAGAAAAGTAGTTTGGTGGTCATAACATCGGACAAATTAGAGTTGCCTTGCCTACCGCTGTATTTTGGAGGAAATGGTGTATAGAGCTCCATTACGTTATTTTTCCTTGGTCCTCATAAAAGCTTATCAAGGCCTTTAATACATGTCATGTTCAAGAAGGTACTCACGACTTTGGCATTCCTTTCATTCTATCTCAAGTATTTAAGGCTTACAGTACTTGGCATAGCACATGCTTGTTAAGCTGGTGATATATACCTAGCTCTCTTCTCCGGCTATCACACTGAAGAATAAACACTTAACATTTGAAAAGTGGTGCTCGACTTTTTTCCATGCTGTCATATGCTGTATTGGGAAGGAACAGTCTTGACGGCAGTGCAATACATAGAGCTTGGTGGTGATTCTGCTTTCTATTAGTTTATTTTTGACTGTTAAAATTCGCAATACTCAACTTTCCTGCAGAGACTGCAAAGTTCCTGTGGCAAGGGACACACAATGTCTGGAGACTAGTTGAGTGTAGTAGAAGCTGATGTTTATTATATGAAGCCACATACACATTTCTCATTTTGGTCCTTGCTTCCTTTTCTTTTGTTAGTCTTGTTGGTGCATTGCTGTGATGTAAGTCCACCTTGATCCTGTCTTTAGAATTAGGAACAACTGGTTTGTCCTTAGTCCAGTGCCAAAATGAAAGTCGTCCCATATGAGAGAGCAAACTGTTAAAATGGCACAAGTGCACCTGAGGAGCAAATGCAGTATTATTTGTGCAAGTAAATTCTGAGGGCAGTCTGAGTGAGTTTTGTTGTGAGGGCTGGGAAATTTCTATAACCGTGACTTAACTGAGAGGAGTGAGCTTGCACAAAGCAACTTATGAGTAGCAGATGACATGTTAAAGTTTATGGGTTTTTTTTGCCATGTATGTTGGCAGAAACGTTCACCACAGCACTTTGATACACACATAGGAAGGTAACTGGGTGCTAAATTATTAAAATTTGCTGTTAATTTGGTTGGACAACGTTTTTTTTGGTTGTTGGCGCTGCAAATGTTTTGAAAAAAAATCATATGCGATCAGTTTGTGGGTCGAGCGCATTGCTGTTAGGTCGAGTAGAAAAGTCTACTCACTCGACCTGCAGGTCAAGTAAGATTTTTTAGATTTGTCGAGCCCTGGGAGACTACCTAGTGTTTTGTTAGCGAAACTATGTTAAATATTATATCCGGTAAGATTACTTGGACAGAGATTTCATGACCTCGACGCTATGATGTTAGTTTTGTGTCCTTCACGAACTGGGCAGATAATTCGTAATCTAGAGCTAAGACGAGGGTCTATGTATTAAATATCAGAACCAGTTAGGTTACTTGAATGGATACCTCATGATTACGAGGTTACGATGTTAATTTACATAATTTACTATTATGCCGAATGGGCATATGTAGGGTCCAGTGGTTCTGTGAATTTACAACTGAATCTTATACTCTTGAAATAGATAGTAGCCGATACTAGAGACGTGTAATATTATTTGGTAATAGGAGATGAACAGCAAAATACTTAATAAATATGTAATAGCTATATTTGTATCATTGACAGACTTTAGAGTGGTTACTGAATTTTCAAAGAATCACCATATTGATACTGGAAAATATGGACAGCTAATAATAATAATAGTAAGTAGAGTACTTATTGTCCTTTTCACTGTTGGGCGCGAGCTGTGGGGTCAGGACTAAGAGTTCCCTTATATAATTCCAGATTCAGTTTCAACTTTTATGAATTTCTACTCTAAAGAAAAAATAGAAAAGAAGAATTACTGACTATAGGTAAATTATATTTGAATATTTATGAACTGTTAATTTGGCTAAAAACCCGAAGGTTTTGTAATTGTTTAAAAAAAGAGGCACCGGGAGTCACAATACTGATATATCTTTTGATCTACTTGTCACAAATTAAGGGATCTATGTCTTTTTTTCACTTAGGTGGTGATTTTTATTTAAATATATAATTAATTTCCTGATAGTAGTATATACTGCTAATAGTTTCTCGCAGAAGGTGTGTTATACTCTGTTCCTATTGTTTTCTGGTTTGCAGCCCTGAGGAAGTTGATTAGGCATATGACTAATGCCCAACGAAACACATGTTGGCTGCAGAGTGTGCTATGAATTGAGAAATTTGGAGCCCTTAAATAAAAAGGATCAACATCACGTTTACTAAAGGACTTTGGTGTCTGATTTGGAAATGGATTGAAAACGGACTTGTAATTTCAATTACATTTGATTGAACTCTGAGAAAAGGATAATTTCAATTTTGAGTGCTCGGCGAGAAATTTTGTCTCATGTAACTATAACTTGTGTCCTAAAGTAACTGACTCACACCCGTCATGCGCAGTCTTGTCATCAATGATGTAATTTCAGATCTTGCTGTCATGTTATAAGTGATCTCAAAGAGCCTGTCAAGTGTGATGTAATATGTGAGGTCATAAGGAGTGGATGACGAGGGCATGAGTTATAAGTACCTTAGGACACAAGGTACAGTTACTTGAGATAGCTATACCTGGTGAGCTTGTGTGGCTTGGTTTGTTTAAAATGGTATGTTTTGACAGACATTTCCTCCTCCTAATCATAACTTCCCTTTAAGTTTTTAAAAAAAATCATCAGGTTGTTGAATCTTTTTGAAACAATTCTCAAGCCACAAAGTGCAGCTTTGGAACCAACTAAAAGGAGGCTCCGCACTCCAGCCGAAGAGCATGGAGCTCCGGGTAGGAGTGCTTTGAAAACATGTGGTAAGCTCTCCTGCAGTCATTGATTTAATGACCCGGAGAGTTACTATTATTATAATGTTGCTGGGGGCTACTGCACTCCCCGCAGCCCCCACTACATTGAAATAAAATTGGTGTGCCCCTGTGTCTTCTAGGGGCAGCACAAGCAAGAAACGATGTCATGTTAAAATGCCTACAGTATTATGGAAGGCTTCTTTCCTAGGAGCATTGAATACTGAATTGCAGCTCGTTTACAATGTGTGCTTTGTATTGGAGGGGGGATGAAAACACCATCCCCAAACCATTGCTATGCCCGGGTCCCTAACTTCAGTGCAAATTTCTTTTATGAGAAGGGGTGTGTGGCCCCCTTCCCAAGCCTAAAAGACTCAGAGACTCCATCACTGTTGCCTACGTTCATTAAAAGGGAAGTGAGAGGTGCTTCCACCTCCCCGAGCCTTTGCAGGCACGAGGACCCCATCCCCAGGTCGTATTCTATTTCAAGGGGAGGGGGCAGAATGCACTCCTCTCCTAGCCTTTACAGGGCACAGAGACCCGTCCCACAGGGACACTTTCCTTTTTAAATGGAGAAGGGTGAGCAGCCCCTCCCAGAGCCAATACTGGCCCGGAAATCCATATCCTGGTGGCAAAATTATTAGCCAACCAAAAAAAGCCATTTCCTATATTATCCTACATTATCACCATCCTAACTATCATGGTTACCACTGTGTGATATGTATATATATATATATATATATATATATATATATATATATATATATATATATATATATATATATATATATATATATATATATATATATATATATATATATATATATATATATATATATATATATATATATATATATATATATATATATATATATATATAGATATATATAGATATATATATATATATATATTTTTTTTTTTTACAATTTTAATTATAATCAGACTTGTCGTTCTCATGTATTTTACAGTGATTGTTGTTGCCATGACTAACTTATCCATATTGGCATCCGGTTGTGTATATTTATGACGCTGGTTCTACCTTGGGTATTTTACTATTATTCAATTCGTCTCATGAAAAAGCCAATGCTACCATTCAGTAGTGGAAAGTATATTTTCTATGTCCATGCTAAAGAAATCCACAGGTGAAACTTATTTTTTATCGTCACTAGCACTTTAAAAGGGCTGTCCTACTATCAAAACGTTGTCATGTGAACAAGGCTCCGTTGAGCCGAAACGTCTTTGACTGTACCTCTGCAATAAAGAAGCAAGAGCCTATCTGGTCCGTGTCCGAGTTTCCTTTGCTGGCTGGCGGGATTCGTTGCAGCGCAATCAGAAAGCGGTATACGTAATATATATATATATATATATATATATATATATATATATATATATATATATATATATGATATATATATATATATATATATATATATATATATATATATATATATATATATATATATATATATATATATATATATATATATATATATATATATCAACACCACCTCGTACTTCAAAGTACAGTTGCACTCCTGACAATGATCTCCGCCACACGGATAAGTGGTTTTCAGGAAGTCTTTATTCCATATTCAGCCAAACTTTTGGCTGAATATGGAATATATATATATAACCAAGCTAAAGCATTTCCAAAATTAATTAACAAAGTAGTTAGGGTCAAGTACCTAATTATTTAAAGTTTGAGTTGCTAATTCTTCTTCTGACGCGTTACACAATATCGAAGTTAGGAAGTCCAAACCTCACCTCTGGCTACAGACAGTCCAATTACTTTCTTTCTGTTTGGCAAAGGAGATGAGCACAGGGAGTCAAACTGATAGCCTGAAAAGGGAATGGGAAGCAATCACACAAAGGGTGGCTGGCTGCAGTTCTAAGAGTTGGGAAATGGCTGTTTTTAGTCACCAACTGGCTTTGGCAACAGTTCTGGGCATGCAACCTGCACACGAAGCAGGAATATGAGACAAAATTGAAAGTTTCTGCTGCAACTGGGTGTTGTGTGTGTCATAGGGTATTGGTAGGAAAGGCTGTGCATTTCCTGCCAGGTAGATTTACTGGATGGAGGTGGGTAGAGTGGAGCTCGGACCTGGGGCCCTCATGGCTACAGTTGTTTTGTCTGTAATGCAGAGAGCATACCAGGATTGCAGGTGTGACTGGTTCGTTCATCATCTTACAAGCGATTACTTCCTGTATCCCATATGGGGGTGACACCAAGACTTTCAATAGCAGGACATTTCGGTTGCTTCCTAGCAGGAAGGTCAGTTCAGACTTCTGCATCACCCATACTCTTGGTGGACGGGTCTAGTCTCAAATGACGTGCAATATGATGCATTGTGTCCTGTCTCTTCCTCCTCTGCATTGCTGTCACATGAAAAGTGAAGAAATATTCATAAACGTCCACGGTTCCTATTGCTTGGGATGGGCAGACTTGGCGGAGTTCTGCAGAATTCCGCGGAATTACATTACAATTTTCAGGGATTCCGCTGTATAAAACCAAGCAAGAGAACCTAGGGCTGATTTACAAAAACTAGACCATAACACTAATACACCTTCAATTTGATGGTTAGGGTCCTGAGCAAGCTCTCTTCCATGGGTAAAATGTCCTCATGCTCAAATATTACGTTTTGCACACCACACCCAGCTTTCCAGTATCTGAGAACTCCGATCAGAGAGGCCTGAGTGCAGAATGAAATTATTGCTTCCTCTTTCTCTGGCACACACTTTATAGGAAGACACTTTCTTGGATGAGAAAGTGGAAAACTCGTACACTTTTGTAACAGAACTGCTTCGCCCTGAAAAGTACTCGTGTTGGTGCGTTATTTATACCTTAAAGGACACCAAAAGAAATGAATGGGACAGCAGGAAGAGAAATGGAATGATATGATATTTCATTTGTGACAGGTAAAAAGATGTGATTTTATGTAATTAATAAGTGAAGATAACTTTTATGGTTTTATATTTCTGAAACCGAATAAAGGTGAATTGAAAGTTGAAAGTTGAAAGATATGAAACAGGGATGGACATCAGGAATGACTCACTGGTCTAAAGCTCTGTTACAAAGACTTTCTCGCGTTAAGCACTGAGAACACTTCAGCTGCTACCTGCGTCTGACAGGTAGAGGGAGCTGCAGGAGATAGGAAAGCAGCTTGTCACAGTATAACAGGGCAAGTCTGTGCAAGCCTTTCTGAGGACTCCCTTCCTTGATCCTCCTTCCAGGCACTAGGCAATCTGACCTTCTCCTCCTTCTAAAGGCTTCTCCTCCACTTTATTCTTTTCTCCATCCTGTCTTCTCGCTCACAGTACGTTCTTCTTACGATGCATGTCCCGTGTTTTCCTAGTTGAGCAGCACTGCATCCTTACTATCGGTTATCATACCGGACTATCTTGAACGTCCCTATATTCCCGATTGTGGTCCGCCTGACGTTCCTTGACTGGCCAAACCTTGGCCCTTCTTCAGTCTTACACAAGCACATTGGTAACCGGAATCGAATCCAAGCAGACCCCAACAGGTCACAGCAACCGCCCGCCCGGATATTCCTGTGACGGATGTATGACGGTATAACGCGTACCGTCACAACGCATCCCTTTACCACGCATCCCCTACAACGCAAGTCGGTACCACGACTTGCGTTGGGGGCGCAGATTTCGAATAGTATAATTTACTATTCTAACACCAGTCCCCGTGGACCCTAGGAAAGGTGTTGGGATAGTAAATTTACTATTTTTAATCCTTTAGCGCCCTCCAGCGCAAGTCGTGGTAACGACTTGCGTTGTAACGGCCGCATGGTAAAGGTACCGTGTGGTAAAAACTTCGTGGTAAAGGATGTTTACCTCCTGTGACGGGTACACAATAAGCCTTGAACCCCTTGGCTTCCCTCTTGGCAAATGAGGCTGCTTTACTATTAGGCATACATTATATGTTCTGATGAGATCCATAGAATGTGTTAAACGGATCGAAATGCCGTCGACAACTATGAGCACCTTACACACATGGAATGTTTTATTTTCCCTTTAAAAGTGTGAAGGTGTCAATATTGTTCTGTTTTATAATCAAAACTGTGTGATTAACAAGTTTACAGAACGTTAAGCTCTTGCCTAAGCCCTTTTGTTTGTTCCCTTTAATTGTTCCCTGTCCTGATAGTTCTTGTGTGATTGACTGGGTACAGGCGTGTGCCCTGTCTTGTATATTGTGTGTTATTCATGTTTTACTCTGACTGAAAAGTAAATACCAAGACCTCTGCCCGGCTGGGCATATCGTTTTCAAATATAGCAATGACTTTGTCTATATTTATTGATTAAGCATTATTATTTGTAAGGGACCACTGTTGCCTTAATAACAGAACCCTGTATAACATAACATAACATAGACGAGACCTTTTGATGTTTCCAATGTGTGTCGTTTTCCGCAATTAGTTATTTTTTAGATTATGGATAGTGGGCATTTGTCCAAATAGCTGCTCGGATATGTTGTACAGTTCCTACTAATTCAGTAAGACTGTGCGTCTGGGCAGTATAAGCATCAAAACTATGAGGACTAAGTCCACTCATACCCTCAGATTATGTTGGCTGGATTCCTGGCTAACTAACAGTGCGCCATCTGAACCCCTAAACCTCACAGAGTAACTTATGGTGTCTGCAACCTCAAAATATGACAACCCTAATACCCCCAAGGAAATCGTGGAAACAGATCTACCCTTTGGTTGTTAACTCAGGCATGTCCAAAGGGAGAAACAAAAAGTACACAAATTGGCATTTCAAACATTTATTGAAGCAGTTGAATTCTTGGGTAAAATACATGTCCTGCGGTGATTAATAGAAGAAAACAGAGCATTGTAACCAGCATCTCAAGAATTGTGAAACAGATAAATAATTCAACCATTACAACAATTGCATTGATTATATGAATGCATATAATTATACTCCTACCTAGTACTATCTATCCTAGAGACCATAGGACAAATGTGCTCTTTGTCAGATACCTTGGAGTGATCTAACTCCCATTTACCTGTGTGTGTTTCATCTGGAGGCCAGTCTGTGTAGAACAGGCCGGGGTCCCTCTCAGAAGGGTGATGAGATTAACCTGCTGGAATTCATCCACGGGCAACCATGACATCCATAGAAATGTTCCTCTGCCGAACAAAAGATCAGGGCACTTGATATAATGAAATCTGGATCCATTTACACTATGGCTGAGTTCAGATTCTGTAGCCTTTGTTTATTCTACCAATTCAGAGCTGTCTGCAAGCAGACAACAATATGCAAGGACAGTTTGCGCAGTGTACTTGGTCCTTGGACAAAATGTACTGTGGTATGATAATATGCCTATGAATAAAATGTATCTGTAAGCAAAACCTTTATAAGTACACTATCTCATTCAAGCTCAAAGCAAAATGTGCTAAAAGTCATCATCTAAAAAAATGTCAACTTTAAACCTCACTAGAATGTGGGAACTTTGTATTTTAATGCAATGACTATAGGTGCAGCAGAGGTAGATATTACTGCTGTAAAATCACCCACTTCACCTCTGTCTTCAATTTCAATTGAAGGTGGATGCTGTGTTCCCTTATTTTTCTATACCAATTAAATGTAGTTGCTTTATTCAAACCATGTGTTAGAATAGTAATTGGTGAACTTCCATTGCATTATTTCATGAATAGTGTTTTCTTGAGAATGTCTGTAGCCAAGATAGGTTAACAGTTATTTACCCCTTTGTGAGGTAAAGTATTTATATGCCTTTGTAGACATTTTTAATTAGTTAGTGACATAGTAACAAGTAAAGATTGTTAGAAATGAAATTTTTTACATTACAAAAGGATATAATTTTTTAAGTGTGTTTCATAATTAAAACAAAAATCAGATTTTTGGTTATCTCTTTTGTGGGAATGCTTTCTTAATGGTGTGCATTGTCTGCAACATTTCATCTTCTCTAACTAAAACATTTTGTTACAATTCTAATTGCATTATGAGATGTATCAGTAGCGGAAAGAAGTGGTTGTTAGAATGTTTATTAGAATTAGTTCGATGCCGTATTTTAGATTGCTGGAGGATTTATTTGCTTTATACTTAATTTACTAAGGCAATATTTAAGAACATTTACCTCTAGTAAAATAATAATAATAATAATAAAACATTTATTAAGCGCATGGCTGCACAGCTGTGTATCCCCGCGCTAATTGCTGAAAACTCTCATCCGAGAATCAAGTTAGAGGGAAGAGTGAGGCAGAATTATTGAGGGAAAAGGTGGGTTTTCAAGTTAGCTCTGAAAAGAATTTCAGAGGGTTCCATTCTAAGATGGACCGGGAGAGCGTTCCAGAGTTTCACTCCTAGATAACGAAAGGAGCGGCCACCGATTTTTGCTTTGTGAACACGAGGTAGTTTAAAGAGGGACATTCCTGCGGACCTCATGTGACGAGTGGGGCGATGAATGGTCATGAGGCTTCTTAAGTAGGTGGGGCCCTTGTTGTGGGCTATCCTGTGGACGTAGCAGAGGCTTTTGAATTTTATTCTTTCCCTTACGGGGAGCCAGTGCAGTTTGAACAGTGCTGTCTTGGCAGAGGTTCTTTTCGGAAGACCTAATACCAGTCGGGCTGCCGCATTTTGTATACACTGCAGCTGGTGAAGAAGTTTTTGGTTAATGCCCAGAAGGAGGGCATTCCCGTAGTCCAGGTGCGGAGTTATAAGAGAATGGACGATGGTTTTCCTGGCATTGATAGGTATCAGGTCAATGATTTTTCTAAGAATTCTTAAAGTTCCGATGCATTTACCAATGATCTTGTGAACTTGGGATTTTCCTGAGAGATCGGAGTCGATCATGATCCCGAGGTTCTTGACTTTCTCGACAGGTAGAGGGCATTCGCCAAGAGATGAGGGCCACCACGCTTGAGACCATAGGGAGGTTTTGTTCCCTATCACTAACACCTCCGTTTTGTCTCCGTTTAGCCGGAGGAAATTACTGTCCATCCACCTGGCAACAGCAGCCATGCACTCCGAGAAGTTTGAGGCATACTTGTCAGTATCCGGAGTAAGCTTAAACATGAGCTGAGTGTCATCGGCGTAGCTAACTATGCCAACGCCGAAGTTCTCTATGATTTGAGCCAGGGGTTCCATATAGATGTTGAACAAAGTAGGGCTCAGACTAGAGCCCTGTGGAACCCCATAGCTCACGGCCCGAGTGGATGATTTAAAGGGCGGGCAGTGAAGCTGGAAAGTTCTGTTGGTGAGGAAAGATTTAATCCACTCCAGTGCACAGTCTTTTACTCCAATATCAGAAAGGCGGGACAGCAGCGTGGCATGTAGCACCGTGTCAAAAGCGGCGCTTAAGTCAAGCATGACCAACGCTGCTGTTTCACCCTCGTCCACCATCTTGCGGATAAATTCCGTAGAATACAAGACAGCTGTTTCCGTGGAGTAATTGGGTCTAAAACCGGATTGAGTGGGGTGGAAAATGTTTTCTTCCTCTAGAAACGCCATGAGTTGGATGTTCACTATATTTTCGATTATTTTGGCGCATTGAGGCAATAGGGATATTGGTCGGAGATTTTGGAATTGAGTGATCGGAACATTAGGTTTTTTTTTCAGGGGAATGACTTGGGCATTTTTCCAAGCCTCCGGGACGTGACATTCTTTGAAAGAGAGGGTAATGAGTTGGCTTATTTGATCCAAAAGAGTGTTGTCCATGATATCTTTGCATTTGTCTAATGGACACACATCGTTAGGGGAGCCAGAGTGGATACTGTTAATTATGCTGGACAGTTTTTCTTTGTCGGGAGTGTGAAAGTGGGTAAGAGTGTTTTTATGGAGCGGGGGAAGTGTCTTAACAGATGTGGGGGGAGCGGTGAAAGTGGCGTGAATTTTGTCTACTTTGTTGACAAAGAAATCAGCAATTTCTTCGCATAGCTCGTCCGAATACGAGTCCTGCGTGTCCAGGCTCGATGTGTCTGTAAGTTCTTTGTAAATCCGAAAAAGTTATGTAGATGGATTTACAGCCTCTTCTATTCTGTTTTGATAAAAGAGACTTTTTTCCTCTCTTATAAGTCTCTGATAAGCCTTTAGTTCTTGTTTGTATTTTTCCTTCAGTTCCATGGAGTAGTTCTTTCTCGTCTAGTGTGTTGATTTATTTAATTTTCTCCTTTCTGCGATTTATTTTCTCTTCTTAGTCAAGTTTCAGTCAAGTAAGTATTGTTGGTGGTGTACCCTTTTCATAGCCTTTAACTTGTCATTAAAGATTATTATCTTTTAACCATTTTAGTTTGAATACATTTGGCCAGGTTTATTTGTAAAATATTTTCAGAGGTGCCTGATTTCTGATACATTACTTTTAAATTAAATGTTTTTACTTACGTATTTATTATGTTTTATTTTTGTGAAATGTTAGTATATTATTGTTTGCTATTACATGTATGAAGTTTTATTTTTAGTTTTTTTAAACAATTTTTTGAAGAGTGTAGGAGGAACTAATTACGTTCTTGTGTAGCAACACTACAAATCCCAGGATGTTGTGCAATAGTAATTAAAACGTAGCACTGGAAATTATTCTTCATCTCCGGACACCTGAGAGACCTGCACTGGCTCCCCGTCAGCAAAAGAATCACGTTCCGCCTCCTCACCCACGCACACAAAGCCCTCCACGACCTAGGCCCCAGGTACCTCAACAACCGCCTGACCTTCTACACTCCCACCCGCCAACTTCGATCGACCAGCCACGCCCTCGCCGCCGTTCCACGCATCCGAAGAGCCACCATGGGAGGAAGATCCTTCTCCTACCTGGCAGCCAAGACCTGGAACTCCCTCCCCATCCACCTCCGTCTTACCCAAGACCACCTCTCCTTCAGGAAGCAACTCAAGACCTGGCTGTTTGAAGAGTAGCGGACCCCCCCCCCCCCAAAGCGCCTTGAGACCCTCCAGGTGAGAAGCGAGCTATACAATTTTTTTGTTTATTTGATTGATTGATATATTTATTTTTGTAACTATATTTTAATGTTTCATAACCCTTTCTAAACAATGTATTCAATTTCTTTTTTAGAAAACATGAGGAGATGATGGACGAAGCGCTGAAACATTTCAGACACTCACCCCAAGTCACAGATCTGGGTCGAATCCATCATCGTTCTTTAGCTCACTTCCCCACCCCAGTTCAGCCCCAGCCATATTCAATACAGTCTTGACCTTGACCCATTTTCTTTTTAACCCCTCCCATGCTGGTGACGAACCCCAGCCGTCACGCCCCGCAGTGGGCGTGTGCTGATGACGGCTGGGGTTCGTCACGGCCCTGCCCTGTTCTTTTGTTTACCCCACAGCGGTAAAATCGCGGCAGCAGCGAATGGGTTAAACATTTACTTTGACTATGTTGTGATACATCATTTTGTTGTTGTTGATATTTTGTTCATTTAGATTGCATTTCATGTATTTCTATATTGTTCTTGTGAATACTTTGCTCATAATATTGTTTTAAGAATCTTTTCATGTCTATATCTGCATATATTAAATGCCAATATTTGGTATACTCTTATACATTTAACTACAGTATTTTTCTTCCATATTGTATGTTTTGATATTGTGATATACAAGCAATTATTTGATAAACGTCACACCCATGTAATATCACTAATATCAATTTTATCATGTCAAACCTGCAGGAATTTACCAGCCTCTCTAATAATTTTTAATGTTTTTTAATTTGTCTTTTTATTAAACATTTTCTCAGTATGCATTATTGATTACAAAATTTGAGATGCACATTTAGCGAGTCAGTGTGAAGAGAATCCAGTCTCATTCCAATTCAGAAGCCTGTCTCATCCTTTTATCATTCCTAGATTGCTACAAATGAGTACCTTTGTGTTGCTTGATAATAACATCTGGCAATGGCATAGCTAGCCCTTCAATCACTGCGTTTGCTGCTCCGTGGTGGCCGCAATGAAGAGCGGGGGTGGGTGCTGGCGAGATTCCGCCGATTGCCACCCCGCGTCGGCCGCACTGCAGAGCGGGGAAAAGGGTGGCAATTGCCTACCCACGAAAGGGTGGCCTGTGCCACCTGGGGCGTACCGCCTCTCCGCGCCCCCGGCCCGCCCTCCTTCCTACACCACTGACATCTGGTATTTACTGCACCAGGAACTTGCAAGGCTGCTGCTATCAATTCTGTCAATTCTGTACAAAACAATGTGTTTGTGAATGTACTTCTCCTGGGAAGTGAAAAAGAGACAGCAAACCTTTTGTGTGCTGCCAGGCCCCTGTGGATGAGATCTATATTTACAAATTGAGACTGTTAAACTATGTTCTGTCAGTCACTGAGAGGTTCCCAAATGAAAGCCAACTAGAAGCAGTAATGAGCTCATTCTTATTCAAGACAGGACCAGTGTCCTTTCCAGGCATGATGGAAATGTGCAAGAGGCATTTGATATTCAATTCCCACTCAGAATCAATTTTACATTCATTTTCCCTCTGAAAAATGCGTGTAACAATTTGTACTTTTGGCTCCTTTACAATTTCAAAGCAGGCCGGAAAAGGCTTGGGGTTGGAGTTATTTCAGTCTGCTGCAAATCATGCATGCAGGGAGAGTCTGGCAATCACACCTGTGCCCTCCTGCCAGAGAGGTGACCAATGCAAAACTGAGCAGGGAAGATTGTTCTTTTCCATAAAATGACTGTACACTGTAGTAAGGTGAGAAGTGCAGTGGGCCATAGGGGAAGGAAGTCACAGACCATCTGCAGGCAGTGCAGTTTCAACGCATCAGCACGCTGGGCAGTTGCCGGGGTCCCACGAGCACAGGGGTCCCATGCTATGCACAGACCAGGGGCTGCTAGCCGATAATTTAAATTTGTATTCCTGTGTGTGGTTGTGTGGGCAAGGCCCAGTGCACTGCTTTGCTCGGGGGCCTATAATGCTGTTAAGATGGCCCTGCCTATAGCCATGCTGAACGGGCAGCCTGAAACTGTAGATTGTTCAGTATGGAAACCTCAAGACCCAGTAGCTGGTTTAAGGCACAGATGCCCTTGTAAGCAAGGTCAAATGAGGGTTACCAGTGTTGGGAGATCAAGGTTTGGAGTATGGGCAGGGATCTGAGTGGTCTGAATCTGAGTTGGTCTTAGGTGTGCCTATAATGCTTGTTAGGGTTACATGTGTTCATTTGTTGGTTTGAGTCTCCTTGTTTTATCCCTATGGATAGAAGAGTGGGAGAAGTGTGGCTCACCGGTTACAGGAGGCAGTCCCTGATGCAGAGGTCAGACCCGGGACCAGAGTTCAATCCCCGACGCGGCAGGGCCTTGAGCTCAAAATGTCCACGGACTCGATAATTCTCGCCTCGGTGCCTACTCAAATCGTGGGTTCACACTCTGCAACTCTGGGCAATAGCTTGCTTAATCTCCACTACGGCCCCACCACGATGGGATGCCTGGTCTTCACCTTGGGGATGCCCAGTAGGGGTAATCTCACAGGGAAAGGCCAGGACGGGTTCCCAGAGCAAGTGCCTTGAGACCTTACGGTGAAAGGCGCTAAATAAGAACGTATGATTTATGATTTTATTTTATTTATGGTTAACTGTGATTTGTAAATGTCCAGTATTTGTAAAGCGCAAACAATTACCCGAAGGTGTCAAGGCACTGGGGTCCGTCGGGAAGATTACGCGAGCTACTGCCCAGAGTTACATGGTGGTGGGCTGATCTGCCGGCGGCACCGGGGATCGGACCGTGAGCCCCCGGGTTCCAGAGTCAGTTGCCCTGAGCGCTGCGCCACACCAATTCCACAAGAGATACAGAGTGATTACTGCCCTTGCATTGATGGGAGGGAGCGATCATGCTCGAAATGGGAAAAAAAAGTGCATTGACTTGAGGCGGGAAACCGAAGGTAGCAATCTTTGCTATCTTCAAAGAAGGGTGAAGTGTCCTGACTTTGGCTAAAGCCCCGCCCTTTGCTTGCAGGCAGAGACCCTACTGAACTGCAAGGGATTGTGTTTCCCTGTTCATCACTGCCACTCAGGACTGCTTATCAACTGTGTACCTGTCATTCCTTGCTGCTGGGAGGCCCAGCTGCATGGCTCCTGCCTGCAGTGGTCTTAATGTGGCACCAAACCGAATAAGGTGAGCACTAGGTAGGGTAAATACTTAGAGGTCATTTAGGGTCTGATGGAGTGGGAGCAGTTCTTCTTCCAGGACAAACCTGTGGTTCCTCAGGACATTTATAACTGAGGACACTACTGGGTTTCCAATGGAAAAGGGCCAGTTCGCTCTGCTTGTGAATTCCTTTGACCCAGCAATCCATTCCTCAAGGTATAATTTGGTCACAGCGGTGGTCGCCCACCCTATGTAGAGTAGGAATGACCATCACTGTAACAAAACAACACTGCACAACACCAATGCAACAAAGTGCAACACATCAAATATGCAAAAACATATTGGTCACAAATTATCACTGACACAAATCTGGTTTCCTACCATGGCTGTAAAAAGCATTTGCCCCAAGCACAATTACCTACCACCAAAGCTATATGCTAGACCTGGTCAAAATGTTTTGCGATCCGGCCCTAATTCTCTTCAAGTCCCATTGAACGTAGAAATAACACCTTCTATTTACAGTCTACAAAAAGGTAACCTCTGGGTTGAAGAGCTGTAAGAAAAACAGATTATAATTTGTATTATTTTTATTAGCAGGAATAGAACTAGTTAGATTACATTTGTTTGTAATACATGTATATTATAACTACCACTGCGGTGCCAAAAATAGATTTACTATGTCTTAAACTTGAAATACAATAATGTGTTTATGGAACGTTCCGCTCATATACCACCTTACTTATGCAAAGAGAGTAATTTGCAAATGGATAACCACCAACTCTGCACTGCAGAATTGTCTTCTTGTATATTGCACTGATTATTGTGAAATTTCACTAGATATGCTGCTTTCACAAAATTCTAAGTCTTACCACAACATTGTGAAGATAAGTATATGAAAGAAAATATAGATTTACCTTTCTGAACTATACATCTGTGCCTTGACAATTTATATATAGCTTCAAGATAAATCTTTACTTAGCTGTATGTACTTACCTTGACAATATTGTCGGTCGATTCTTTGGATATGACGTCTTAGCAGGTCAATATTTTGTCAATCGATACTGTGACTCACATGCCCCACTATGCATCAGTGTGGCACTTGTACATGACAACCTCCCCCCATCAGGAGTTGGAGTGTCCTGTTAGAATCTCCTAAGCTAAAACCACTTAACCATCTGCATGTGAAATAATTAATGTATTTGGAGATGTTTTCACTTCTCAATATCTTGGTCAAATGTTCACCTATTTAAATATTTGAATATTGGGATAAACAGCTAAAAGATAACTTAGCAACGTCTGAAAACATGGACAATCTAGCTTCTTGGAGACCAAAATGAATGTTCTCTATGGCATAGATGCTAAAGTTTGTTCATAATCCAAAATTAATAGTCAGAACTATCTTAATGTGCCACCTCCATCTGACACTACTTGCCATCTCTTACACCCGGATCCTAGCAATTTGAATACAACTGTTCACATGACTATGTAACATTTTCTTTATATTGAGCAAGCGGAGAGCCAAATGTGATCTTGTGTTATAAAATCTTTTTTCTACATACGCCGTATGCAAATGACACGTAAAAGGATAGTACACAGAGGGCTGGACCACAAAACAATTTGACTGCCGCTATTAAAGTAGTGCCTGCTTTAAACACCTTTTACCACCATAGCATGAAAACAGCATTCATTAGGCAGTAATGAATGACAAGAACGTTTGTGCACATTTGAGTGTGGCTTTTTGTTCGAGCTGGTGATATATTTCCTTGTTCTTGTTCTGCTGTCTTTCTGTGCTCCATTACTGCAGTGTGGTTGTGTTTTAATGTATTCTATTTTCTGCTTGGCTGCTTTGCTGTGATGTGCCATGTCAGGTGAACAACCTTTACAACGAAACTTTTACAATGCACTACCATTACAACGCAGGCATTACAACGTAAACCATTACAACGCATTGCACTGGGGGCGCTCTAGGATAGGGAATAAGTTTAATTTTCTATCCAACACCTTCCCTAGTGTCCTCGGGGACTGGAGTTGGAATAGAAAATTAAACTTTTCACTATCCAGCACCTCTAAGCGCTATGCGTTGTAAAGGTTTGCGGTGTTAAAACCGCGTTGTAAAGGCATGCGTGGTAAAAGCATGCGTTGTAACGTCATACATCCGCCATGTCATGTTTTAGTTCTGTATTATCCTACTTTTGCATTTTATCGATCGTGTTATTTGTGTTGGTTGACTTTAGATATGTCAAACGCCTCTGCAATTTTTCTGTACAAAGCCACGCTTCCTTGTCAGTTTGTGTGACAAGCAACCATTTACCAATTTAGTAGGTGATAAAATAGCACTGCTTCGGCTTTAACCACTAGTCAGCCAAAACTGTGGCCGCCACCAGCGCTCCCTTCCTGTGATACAGCCCAACATGCACATCCAAGTGCATAATGAACAGGCAAACTCTGTGATCAGACACGGCATCCGAAAGAGCCAATTTCTCTGAAATGGCATTACCTATACATTGCTCTTTCCCTTGAGCGAAACACAGTAAATGGTAGGGCCACAACCTTAATTTATGCCATTTCGAAAGTTCAGTAAGAAGATTAACCTACATTTAACTTGCATTGAAATTTGAGGGTTCTCGAATTTCAAAGCAGGTACTTGTTTTAGACATATATATCACAACTGGAGTGCCTTGCTTGAAGCTCTCCCTGTAAGTAATTCGCTCAGTGCACGTGCCAGTTGGGTCCTTTTCTGAAATGGCTTCTTCATAGCTAGCATTTGTGGGTGTTGATTATTTTAAGAAGATCTTCCATGTTTTGTAAACGCCTAGTTACAAATTCCGACTTTCTTCATCCGTGAAGACGGATCATAAACTTCATCATAGGCATCTCTGCACACAAGGATAAACAGACATGCTGTGATACAACCACGCATGCACACCGGCAAACAGATGTTTAGGGATGGACGCTGTAAAAACGTGACTGTGTGGCTGTGGAGTATTCTATACAAAATAGAGATGTATCGGACTTGCTACATATTCTGTCCTCTGATTCATATTTTTTGCATTTAAAAAAAGTACCTCAATGAATCAACATTGATATAAAAACACATCATAATTAGTGCAGCTCAGTGACTGACACTTTCTCAACTGGTTTCCCTTCAATTGTTGATTGAGGCATTCAGGTACTAAACATGGGTGTCAATTCAACAAAATGCTTGGGGTAGCAAAAGTGACATCACATAACCATTCTTTAACCCAATGGTATCACAGGAAGTGACGTCACACCGTCTTTGGCACAGCATATCCCAGGAAGTGATGTCACTTGACATTAATCCTGAAAACATTACAATAATTGAAACTGCTGAAGTTAAGAGCCTCTTAAGCGCACAATTATATAATTGCACAGCAGTTACTAAAACAAATACATTTCCATTTCATACACCACCTGCGTTTTAAATAGAGTGCGGACATGACAGGAATATTACATATTTCTCTCTTGTATTGCATGAAAAAATATGTGTTTGTTGGAAAAGGAGAATATTGTGCCACAAAAAAACACATAACAACACTGGGAAGCCAAATTATTCATACCACAAACTGCTAATGTTTTCCTTAGTGCATACCGCAAGCATAAAAAGCACCGGGTATTCACAGACAAACAAAAAGATTTTAAATTATAATATTGGTTTTGTCCACCTTTACTTCTTCGCATAAGCTATGCACTGAATGTGAACAATGTTACTTACAGAAATCATTCGCTAGCATTAATGCATTTTGATTAGCATCACTTGTAAGGCATTATCACTCACTAAAGTGAAAAGGTGTTTTTGTTCAAACACATCATTTTCCATGTGTTCACAATTACGGCATTCGTCCAAAAATTGTTAATTTTTTATAATTTTTATTTAGTTTCTATATTTTATTCAAGAGAGTATATATTGTAATGCTGTATTTATTTTTTACAGAACTAAGAGCCATATATACGGAGACATTTTACATTTCCTAGTGGTGCGAATTGCAATTTCGGGCCTTTAGGAAATGCAAAAAGTCATTTCGGTACGTATGAAAGGCATTTGCAGTGGTGCAAAATGAGATTTCTATCTAGTAGAAATTGCATTTTGGAAATCGCTAAATAGGAAGTCGCTAATAGGGAATCCAAATAGCGATTCGCTAACTGCACGTGCTAAGGATTTCGTAATTGCGAATAGTAGCAAAATGTCCATTTAGGAAATGCAATTAACATGTATCTGGATGAGGTGGTATCCAGGTGCAAACTATAAAAAAGGCACCCATAATACATCTGTCTTTTTCAGAATGGCAGCACGCTATGTTTTGGCGAGGGGGATGAGGATTTTGGCTGGCAGGCAGAGAAGAGGGAGGAGACAGGAGAGGATATTTAGGGTGAGGGTCACCCTGTTTGATGAGACAGAGGAGGAGATTTTCGAGAGATACAGACTCAGTAGTGCTGTAATCCTGGAATTACTTGCTGAGTAACAACTTCACCTTCGAACCCCAACACTCAGAAGCAATTCAATCCCACCACATGTGCAGGTATTGTGTTGTCTACACCTTCTAGTGTCTGGCAGTTACCAGGGGGTCAAAGCATAGCAGTGGCGGGGGTGTCACAAAGGACCTTTTACAGGTTCTTTTGCAGGCTTCTGGACATCATGGCTAGCAAAGTTAACCAATACATATATTTGCCAAATACCCTTCAATTATTGCAATAGAACAAATTAATGTTCTACTGGGTAGGTCTCAATATCATTAGCTGTGTTGATGGCACCCGTATTGCTATATGTCCCTCCTCAGCAAATTACTTATTATACAGAAACAGGAAAAACTCACACTCACTCAATGTGCAGGTAGTGTGTGATGCCTCCTGTATCATAACTGACCTTATGGCCAGATTCCCAGACAGCACCCATGACTCATTCATTTTCCGACACAGTGGAATAAAAAAACGACTGTTACAGGGTGAAATTGTCGATTATATTTTTTAGCTAGGTGAGAGAATTGCTGATTCAATGAATACAGTGGCCAGAACTGTTTGTGGGATGTATGACGTTACAACGCATGCTTTTACCACGCATGCCGTTACAACGCAGTTTTTACAACGCATACCATTACAACGCATAGCGCTTTGGGGTGCTGGATAGTGAATAGTTTAATTTACTATTCCAACTCCAGTCCCCGTGGATAGTAGGGAAGGTGTTGGATAGTAAATTAAATCTATTCCCTATCCTAGAGCGCCCCCCAGCGCAATGCGTTGTAATGGTTTGCGTTGTAATGGTAGCGTCGTAATGGTAGTGCGTTGTAAAAGTTTCGTTGTAAAGGCTGTTCACCCTGTTTGTGTAATGTGACCTAATGGTTTTCCTTCCCATACTCATATGGAGACAATGCATATGCCTTGAGTCCCTGGATACTCACAACATACCTGACTCCAAGGACAGTCAGGCAGTACAACAGGGCACACAGGACAACACGTTTCATCATTGTGAGGACCATTGGGGTACTGTCTAGTCTTGACTCCGCTGCCTCCATAAGACTGGCGAAGCGCTACTGTATTGAGCTGAGACGTGCTCTAAGTTCATCACCACATGTGCCATATTGTACAATATCGCCTGGAGGAAGGATCTGCACAACATCACCATCGAGGACGGATCAAATTCAGATTATGAATTGCCACCACAGGTGCAGCAGGATGGGACATGTGCCACAGAGGGTCGTGCATGATGAACAGAGATTGGCAGCAATTATTTTAGGGGTAAGAGTGATTACGACATCTAAGAAATGGACTTCACACATGATGGTAATGCATGGTGCATCACTGAAAGATCACTTTTTATTCAGGTTGTGACAATAATGAATCTCTCCTAAATCAACAGTACCCATTGCGGATGTAACATTGTGTAAACAAAGTGTGTAATACAAGCACAAAACAGTAGACTCATAACTCTGAGTGCTCAGTGGGCTAACTTTTTCTGACCTCTGGGGTTGGGTGCCTTGTCAGCAACTGGCCTGTTGAAGTGTGGACATTTCAGAGCCAGAATTGTTTCAGCATGTATGCCTGGTACTGCATGCCACCTGCATAGATGTGCCGCAGAGGCTAGAGCCCTCTTAGCTCTCAGGTGGGGACAGAATGTTAGGGACACAGAGGTTGTGGGTCTGCATATTTTCAAAGGCTGTGGTCACTTGAACTAGCCCACGCAAAACATCCTGACAGCAGTGCCCCATGTCAGTCTGTATGTTTAAAGTTCTTCTTGCTAGAGTTGTTGGGGCTACTGCCAATCGGTTTATGAAATGGACGACTGACCGTTACTGCATCGAGTTTGACATTCTTAGCAGATGCCTATTGCCGGTCCTGATATGTTTCATTTGCAGGCACTGTACAGAGAGGATGGACTTCTCCAGGCCAACAAACACAGGAGAACTGTCTGCCATGTCTTCTGACACATTCTCATTTAGGAGTCTTGCTGGTTGTTCTTTACACTGTCTGTGTGTCCTGCCCACAGATGTTATTGTGACCCTGCTTTGGGATTGTCCCTCATCACAGTTCACAAAGTCTGGTAGTGATGCAACAGTTGCTTTTACAGCAGTAGGAGTTAGAGCGATGGGCATAGGAGTTGGTAATGTCCTGTCATCCATTCCACATGTGTCAGTAACTTCTTCAGCCTCAATAGTTTCTGACACTTCCTAAGTGTATTATGTGGAAATGCATGTATATAGTTAGTGTAAATAAATGATTAATGTCTATTCACTACATTGTTGTAACTGTTCATCATGTGTTTGTGACATGTTTTTGATGTACAGATATGTGTGGTGTAGTCATCAGCATACAGTACAGCATGCAACTTTGGTGTACTACAACTCCCATGATGCATTGCCAAGGTAGGGCAAGCATCTCAATTGAGTTATTTATGCTGTGATGTTTTATTTGGGGAATTGCAAACATTATGTTATTTTAAGTAAGTAAAGGGGAGTGAACTTACCCTGACTGGTGTCTACAGGATTGGAAGTGTCAATGTCTGACACTCCCACCACACTTTCTGGTTCCAGTGTTACCCTCAATGAGTGTCTCCATGGGAGTGGGAAGGGGGTGTTTCGAGGGTCCACCACTTGGGCCATGACCCTCAGTCAACCTACTGGCCGCCTTCGCCTTTGTGGGAGATTTCAGGTCAAACAAGCATTTGCGTATCTCTGTGATGGTCCTCTGTGTGTCACCTAGGGAGTTCAACTTCTCCGAGATGCTGTTCCATATCTTGTTTTATTGGCTCTCTGGAACAGTGAACGAGACCTTCCCAAATAGCTGGTCCATATAAGCCACACACTATTCTGTCAGGAGCTTCAGCTCCTTTTCAGAAAACTTGACCTTCTTCTTCCTGCTCGTGGAATCCTTGTCCCCATCTTCCTTGAACATGATGCAGTTCAGTCACAGGTATTCCCTTGCCAGTCGTGATACAGGTGAACTCCTCCCTCCCAGCACCTTTCTAGGCTTCTGTGTTGTGGCCACACCCTGTATATCTTAACTTCCTGGTCTGACACCCTCATTCTGTATCCAGAATGCGACTTTTTCTAATGTATGGAACTCTGTTCACCTGATGATCTTTAACCATAGCTGTCTGTTGGTCAGTGTGTATAGGTTCCCCCGTGGGTATGTATTTGCTGGTGTCTGTGGTCTGTATGCACGGTTTGAGGATTGCCTTTTTGTCTGTGTGTATGTTGGTGTGTGTATTGGAACCTTTATGCCTGGGTGCAATGATGCTTGAATGTCATTGGCCTATGAGAATTGCTACCTGATGTCTCTTGCCACATTACACTGAGTGTAGGTATGTTTATTGTCCTGTGCCATTGGTCCATGTATGCCAGTAGGTCTGTGTGCATGGGTACCTATGCACTAGGACTTTAAAATTATGTTGCAGTGCTCTACCAATCCATGTGGAAGGGTTGACAATATTGTGCAACAAACCTATAGGGTACGTTCTAGGGAAGTATTATGTTGCTATTGTGTGATTCGTGCGAACATTGATATAAAGGGGATCAAAGCATTATGTAAATTACAAAGGTTTCTTAAGGAATAAAAATATACAGATTCACCAAATCATATTGATAATGTTTCACTGCATGTATGGAAGTATCACAGCCCATACAAATCTTGGCTTCTTTTTCAAAATCCCTTTTACTGGGTGATAGAAAACTTCAACCTGAATGCCTAACCACTCATTACTCTCTTCGGGATGATCAACAATATGAACAATGCAGTGTAGTAGGTATGCCTTGGCTTACGTATTCTGCATTATCATACATAACTAGCACATGTCCACCATACAATGGGGCAGATTTACAAGGAAAGTGACTCAGTGCGTACCGCAATCCAATTGGCTGCGCTGCACTATGTCACTTTCAAAGCCCAGGGATGCAACATATTTACAACAATACATTGCATCTCTGTTCTTCCCTCTGCGCTGGCACACAAACTGCTGCTATGGGCCGCCGCAGGCACCCTTGCACCCTGGTGCAAGGATTCCTGCGTCTTGGGGAGATTGTTTATGTTCACGAAGGGTTCCCTTCCTGAACATAAACAATCAGAAACGGCGTTTTTCAACTTTTATGTGTGCTGCATTAGCACACATAGAACATGCAAAACTTCATTGTTTTACTGATTGTTTATGTGCAGGAAGGGACACCTTCCTGTACATAAACAATCACCAGAGGTGATTTCCTCTATCTAGGTGTGCTGCCGAATGTTGCACGCATGGGAAGAGGAAAACAACAAGGTGAAATGCATACATTTCTCCTCGTTGCGTCTCCCTCGCCTCCCTTGGGGAGGAGTAGGATGCAGACGCATTTCCAGATTCACGATTTCTCATAAATCTGGAAATATGTCTGGTTCCATGGGTGTTGCGTGGGAACACCCACAGCAACACCCATGGAACGCCCCTTTCATGCAAAGTGCTGCGTGCACAGGGGTCATATGTATAAAAACAAGAAAACTCAAGCAGGGCGGTTTTTGCCTGTCCTTGTAAATATGTGGATGTTAAATGCGCTGCTGGTGCATCACAAAAAGTGACGCACCGGTGGCGCAAGGGGCTTGGAAATCTGCCCCAACATGTTTCAATTCTTGAGCTTTCCTTCTACAAATCATTGTTGATATATGTAGACCAACTGGATAACTGAACCAAGCAATACCACACTCCCGAGAATTCTTTGATTTGTTTGTTAAATGATGGTGCAGTATTACAAACTTGGGGCTCTATTCACAAAAGTAAGCTAATTTGTGGAGATATCTGCGTATGGAGATCTGTGTAGATGTTGATCTCCGCCTATACCTATGCAGAGATCTCCTCATGGATTGAATAAGCATTTCATGTAGAGATCTCTTCTAAGATTCACAAGTCCCCTCTTCTCAGCATGCCTACGACCCAAGTTAGTACTGTAAGGTTACCATTCATAACTTTCTGTATGTTTTGAGATCGCTGCCATTGTGGCATAGATCTGTCTATAGAAAGTAATGTAGAGTTAAATAAAAATTATAAAACTTTAATATATGTTAATGTAATTAAATGAAATGTTATAAAACATCCTTCTCTGACTCATCTCTAGCTAGGACTATTGTGCTTTCAAGACAAAACACACCGGTTTGGAAACTTGACATACTTTTTAATTATAAATTAAATTAATGTAATATGTGTATATTTTTATTTGTATATTTTTATTTAAGTTAGTATATAAATTAAACTAAATTAGAATGCAACTGAATTGTTAAAAACAAATAATAAACTTTATAATTACAAATATTTTAATTGAACTAGTCTAACAATAGATATATAAAAATACTTTGTCTAGACATTTTGGTCTATTTTGATTTATTTTAAATGTATTCCTAAATGTTAGTAATGTTAGGGATTTTTTATGCCTCTATTGTTGTCCCTAGGGCTATGCTGTTGTACCAGTTGTATGCTATGTGTGGTGTTGGACTTTCTTCAAGGATTGGATGGAGTATATTTACGTCTGTTGTACTACAGAAGCAGATGTAGGTGTGCATTGTTTGAAATGAATTGTCGTACTCATTTATGAGTGTGTTTTGCTTTGTGGTGTTTGTCTCTTAACCCAAACAAACCCAAACGTTACAAAGGAAGACAATAATAGAAACAAGATGAAACAGAACTACCAATGACACAACAACAGGTTCATAATTTTTGATTACAGAGCAACATGAAACATGGTTTGAAACATTATGAGCTACGTAGAACAGAGGATGAACTCTACAGGGCTGATTCACAGAACTAACTTAAGACAAAATCCTAAACTTACTACTTTTGGTACTCACAGAAGTTAGGATTTTGTCTTAAGACAGACTTAAGACAGACTTAAGACAGAATCCTAACTTAAGTCTCTCTTAAGTCTATCTTAAGATAAAAATCCTAACTTCTGTGAACACCAAAAGTAGTACGTTTAGGATTTTGTCTTAAGTTAGTTCTGTGAATCGGGCCCCAAGTTATTCCATTTATAAAACTTGGAACTAATTCACTAGAGTAGGTTATGAATGAAGAGAGTGTACTGAGATCCCACAGTCCACCTCACAAGAGGAAAGAAGACACTTGATAAGAACACAAATGCAGCACCCACAAGGGAAGACAACGGAACTCAGAGCAGCCAAAGGGCCAAATGTTCAAATAACAATGAAGAATCTTCACATGGTCACAATTTGCAATCAGTATTTTGCAACCTTAGGATGCTCTCAGTTCCGTTGTCTTCCTTTATGGGTGCTGCATTGTTCAAACAACGAATGAAGAATCTTAGGTACCAACCTATTTACTATTAGGTCGGTTCTTTAAAACAAAAAAAAGAAGTTGTAGTAGGTCGCAATCTGATCTACACTATGAGTATTAATGAGGTAGGTCGCCATTTTGTGACTCACTATGATTGGTGACCATCACAATCATGGTCGCCTGCTGGAGTCAGCAGAACACCATGTCTCTGATCGCTTTTGTGCAGCCTGTTTCCTTAAAGGAAAGGGGACTGCATTTACAAAGAAAAGTTATTTTTGTTTATTTGTTTGAGAGTTGGCAAGGACCCTGTGGACTACTGCTTATTCCACCCCAAAGTTGTATTTTTTAATTCACAAAGGGGTCCCTCTTGCAAATGGGATAGCACCTCCTTTCAGCCCCCAGTACCTTTCAATGTTTTGCAACTAGATTTTAGTCTCAAAACATTAATACATAGTATACTAATTTAGTATTTGGAAGGGGTGCTTATAACACGCATCTTTCAGATATCGATGGTGGAGGTACACTGGGTTCCACTTAAAGATGCAATAGATTGAAAGATCATTGAAAAACACTCAAAAAGAATGGTTCAATAGGCAGTCTAGAGTATCCTGATCCCATTCTCAATGGCATTCGTTCCATACCGCGGAACACAATCCCTGGAGGTTGGTTGAAAATAAAAGCAGCCCATTAGATGGTGCAAACACAACAAACTCTGACAGCTTAGTGATCAGCTGAGTCACCGCTTAAGCTCCCATGCGTAAGAGACTCTCTGTATTTTTTTTAAGTAATTTTATCTATGAAGCCAGTGACGTTAAACTGAGATTTTTAATGAAACATAATTGGAAAAAGTGCTGTTCTGATCTCACTCACTGTTTTACCACTTGATGATCCCATTATTGCCACAAGAGCTATAAATGTTTTTGTCTGTGTCATGCTAACCACTCACCTCCTTCCCCCGCCACATCACCCGTATTAAATCACAAGATTTCCATTCCCTTTGATGAAAGTTCATGGTTTTTGTTTGTGTGGACTTCTTCATCTATATCTGGGAAAGGAAAGTACAAAACTTAAATCGTCATGTGTAAAACATGCAAAGTGGAAATTAAAATGTAATAACATAAAAAGGAAGGGTGTTAGTAATTAAGAGGCTCATTTATGAGTTTTTGCCATAGTGCAGCACCGCAGGTTTTCCTGCTGGCTGCCCTACTGCAAAAGAAAAGAGAAGGAATGCGCCGTATCTATCAGATACGGCACATTCCTGTCCTTTTCCCCAGCACCGGCGCACACTGGGCTACTGTGCGTGCCAAAGGAAAAAAGGAAAAACGAGAAGTGAAGATATTTCTCCTTGTTGTGCCTCCCTTATGCCTCCCCTGGGGAGGCATATATTTTAGCCTCTACCTCAGAGTTATGATTTCTCGTAAATCTGGGGCAGTGTCAAAAAGCCATGGATGTTGCTGGGAATGCCCCAGAAACACCCACTGCACCCCTCTTTAATGCAGAAAACTGCATTAAAGGGAACAATAAGTACAAAGCAGCATTAAGCCAAAAAAAGTTGCTTAGTACTGCCTGTTAAATTTGGAGCAGGCTTCTGCGCTATCGGAGAGTCACAAAAAGTGATGCACCGGTGGCACAAGGGGCTTAGAAATAAACCCCCTAAGATATCTGCATTAACAAAGCCAGTACAGCTGATTTAGAAAGTGCAAAGTGCCAATTTGAATTGCAGGTGTCCACAGGAAATGTGAAATTGTCAGGTCGTATCACCACACATACATTGATGTCGGGGTGTCTGTTGCACACCAAAGGTATGGTTGTGCACCTTTCAAATATCGCTTCTAAGTAACCCTGGGCGCAATGCTCTGCTCCGTCCACAGAGTGTGCATAGTGTTGCCTACTTCGCGATTCGCAAAGTAGGCACCACTACGCACACTCCATGGCGACATGCGGTGTCCCGGGCTCCCTCTTACTGCTGTCGCGCCAACTTCTTCCAGACAAATGCGCATGCGCTGGCACCCACGCATGCGCATTTCTCGCAAGATTTCTCGGGAGGGAGACGGGCTGTGCGTAGTGGGGCTACGTGAAGTGTGTGGGTGGGCGTAGCTTCCGCCCCACTTTGCGGAGCTTCACGTAGCCCCTCTACGCACACTACGCCCACCTGTACTTCTAAGGCCTCTGTTCCAGTAGAATTTTGAGTTGCTGTCCAGGAGGTTTTTACACTCTCATGAGGTTCTTTCCCTAGGACCATTCTGTGCAGGAGAGAGTGTACCAGCCTGGAAACTGTAGGCAAACTCCCTGCAATGGAACAAGAGGTTAGAAAGAAGTCTAAGGTATTGACTAGAAATGTTGAACAAGCCGGAAATACTTTCACAGTTTCTTAACAATCTAGCCACTGAACCGGAGTTTGAAATCTTTTCTCGAGTACACAGCAACAAAGTCGACCCACTTATTCTGACTCTGTGCTGGATGTATCCTACATCTTCAAGTTTCCAGCTCGAACTTCCAACTTGTACTGTGGGCAGATATTTATAAAGAAAAATGAGGGTGATCATTTTGTTAATAATGGGATTATAGAGGCAATATCACAACAGTTTTATAAGTGTTCATAACTTAGAAGTTTTCGTTGCATATGTTTTTTCGAGAGATCATGAAAGCTTAGAGCCTCTCATTTGCACTCTCGAAATGATGACACTCCTAGCTTCAATAAATTTGAATCAATGTAGTGTTGTTCTACCTTGGTGTTTATCCAAAGTGGGACACAAAGTTCTCGATCACCAATAGCTGTGCCAAGGTGCAATAACAATGAGCCCAATCGAGTTTTCAAACAAACTCCAACACTGTGTTGATATTTGCATTCATTCTGTTTTTTAGTCAACACATTCATAATTCTTTCCTATTGTCCCCTGTGGTGATCACTGTTAATCTGTCAAAACTTCTTTTTTGATCAAAATTGTGTCAAAGCAAATAGGTTATTTGGACTCTGTATCCTTTTTCCACATTCAGTTAGTTACTCCAATGCATTTCGGACCATCTAGGTCCTTCATCCGGGGAACATCCATACAGATCTACAATGGAACCAAAATCATAATGTAAGCAATACAAATCAACCAATTTCATAACATTGAGCAGATCAACAAACCAAGTAAATTCAAACTTCAGTACAAATATCTTGTTGCTCTTATTTACATGAGCATGTCTCTTATTAGCCGATTTTATGTACCTGTGCATCCTCACATTCAATTGGAAATAATGGTACAACAGTATATGATAAAATCAACTAATGTCATGATTTTGCAACTCATAAGTGTACCCCACAGCTGAAACTTACAGTATCACTCTCAGTAAGCCTGATGTTAACTCACTTCATTCAACATTACAACCCAAGGCTTGTGTTTCTACTCTATTTACATGCAAACTGACCCGCTGTTCCACTCAGGTAATTTAAACTTGATAGTAACTGTTTGTAAGAGAAACATGGATTTCTAAATTCTTGTAGTGTGTTTGTTAATTAGATAAAGATATACCTGTTGGAAAATGTCTACACTGAACTCAGACATAGTATCTGTATGAAGAAAATCTTACGGGGTAGCCTCTCGCTGATTATTTGCTTACAGAGGTGGTGTAGTTTCACGTACTACTGCTTCTCTCACATGTACAGGGAACTTGTTCCCTGTGCTCACGTTTTGTGTAACACACCATGTGCCTCCTAGGATAACGTATGTACTCTCCATTTCAGTATTGTGTAGAGGCCATACTTCAGTGGTGCTGTACATGTTACAGATAGGGGCGTGTGTAAATGAGGGCTCCTGGGGATGGCATTTGCAAAATGTCCACCCCAGGCAGCTTTAGGTGAATGGTTCAGCCAGGGCAGGTATGATGCAATTGGCAGCGCATGAGCTCGGTCATTTAGAACGTTAACTGTTAGTTTGACAGTACCATCTGGGACACCCTCAAAGCGACGCTAAGAGGAAAACTGATCAACATCAAAGCAAGACTGAACGGATGCAGGAACAAAAATATCAGTGAACTGGAAGAGGAAATATCACAGCTGTAGAGAGGGCACTGCGCTAACATAACGGACAAGAACACCCTGACCACATTAACGAAGAAGAAATATGAGCTGAACAAGATTCTAAGCGAGAGAGCTGGCACGTGGCTGAATAAATTCAAATCCATAAACTTATGCGCCGCCAACAAGGCTGGGAAACAACTGGCATCATACCTAAAGGCAAAACAGAGGCAACACACAATCGCAGACATAACAAACAAAACGAATAAGTCCCAAACGACAAACAAAGGCATACTCGAGGTATTCAAGCAGTTCTACCAGGAACTATACAGGGAGGACAAGAATCTAAAAGCAGACGGCGGCGCAGCCATGCTCAGCAACACCACCCTGCCAGAGCTCCCAGCAGACCAAAGAACATCCCTGGACATGGACATAGCAGACACAGAAATCGAAGCAGTCATCAACCAGCTCAAACCAAACAAGGCACCAGGACCAGACGGGTACACGACAACATTCTACAAAACCTTCAGCCATCAACTCAAACCACTAATGGCAGAAACATACACTCACTGCATACAGAGAGGCAAGATGACCGAGTCCATGGGCGAAGCGAACATCATAATAATCCCCAAGGAGGGGAAGGACCCACAATACCCGCAGAACTACAGACCGATCTCGCTCATAAATGTTGACTGTAAGATATACGCGAAGATACTAGTCAACAGACTAAACAAGGTCCTGACAAATCTTATCCACAACTCGCAAGTAGGATACATCAAAAACAGACTATCGCAAGACAACACACGATTACTGTGCCATCTCATCAACCACACAACACACAGCAGCAAGCAGGCAGTGATGATAGCACTGGACGCAGAAAAGGCGTTTGACAGGGTCTCCTGGCCATTCTTAGACAACTGTATGAGCAGGTTCGAGCTGGGGGCCAAATACAGAACTATGGTAATGGCCCTGTACAACGAACCAAAAGCAAAAGTGGTAGTAAATGGAAGCACATCGGAAACACTCACGCTGGGGAGAGGCACCAGGCAAGGCTGCCCCCTCTCACCAGGCCTCTTTCTTCTAGCACTAGAACCACTACTAGCCAGAATAAGAGACAACAACGAAATAGCAGGCGTCAGAATCAAAGACAAAACCGTCAAACTTGCAGCATAAGCGGATGACATCCTCATCACAACAACCAATCCGTCAACGCCAATAACAGCCCTAATGGACACAATAGGAGAGTACGCTGAAGCCTCAGGGTACAAGCTCAATAAAGATAAATCAGAATGTAAGCCAATGAACTTCCACACCACCAGAGAGGTACTCGGAGACTCATGACTGGCGTGGCAGACGAAACCACTTAAATACCTAGGCCTGCTATTCGGAAGAGACCTAACATCCACACTAGAACACAACGAGGAGTCAACCCTGAAGAAGATAAAGGAAAGACTGGACCTGCGGTCACCCAAATACATAAGCTGGTGGGCAGGATCGAAACAATAAAGATGATGGTAACGCCAGCCATCAACTACACGATCAGCATGCTACCGCTTCTGATGACAGACACATTCCAAAAAAAGCTGGACAAACTCATTAACAACTTCATATGGAGAAACAAGAAATCCAGAATCAACCTACAAAAGCCGAGATTAACGAAAGACCTTGGAGGACTCAACCTAGCGAATTTTAAAAACTTTCAAACAGCATGCCTAGCAAGGTAAGGAATCTTCTGTCTAGACAACACCCAAAGCCACAAACCTGTTTGGTTAGAGGTGGAAAGGAACATCCTGGGGGGCTAAACCCCTTAGCGCTTCTAACCGCGAACAAGCACCCCCAAAGACTAAACCCGATACTGAGACACACCAAAGAGGCACTCATGAAAATAGACAAACGAATGGCACGGAAACTGAAGGGCATGACATGGGAATCGAACTGGTTCAACACAAAGATAACTTACCAAAGAGCAACAATGCACAACGATACATGGATAGAGAAAGGAATAAACCTCCTGAGCCAGCTAGAAACTAAACAGTCACCATTAACATTCCAAAACCTGCAACAACTACACGAGCTCTCGGACCGGGAACTTTACACATTCCTGAAGATCAAAACAGCCATAATGAAAGCGAACCTAAGCAAGGAAGAACCGACCATCATCAAATACATGCAAAGTCTGAACGCGGCAGGCCACCAAACGGCAAAGATATACAAGCTCCTCAACCCATCCACATCGTCACTGAACAAGAAAACAACGAGCACATGGGAACAACTCCTGGGAAGGCAGCTAAACGACAACGAACAATACAAACTGTGGCGCTCGGCATCAACAAACAAGATAACCCCACAACTAGCCCAGACAAAATTCTGGCTCCTCCACAGAGCCTACTGGACACCGGCAGGACTCCACAAAATTGGCATTACAGAATCAGGCAGCTGCTGGAACTGCGGGAAAGAGGAAAGAACTCTAGAACACCTGATCTTCAATTGCACCAAAGTCAGGAAGTTCTGGATGAAGGTGAATAGCTTTCTGAACGATATATTCAACAAAGACTTAACAATCAGCTTTGTAAGCCTGGCCACAGAACACATGACAGCAGACCTAAACAGCAAAGAAGAAAGAGACCTACTAGACTTACTGCTCACAGCTGCCCTAAAAATAATCCTGACGAACTGGAAAAACACGGCCAAAGCTAACTTTAAAACATGGATGAACTGGATCACCTTTCTCAGAGGAGCAGACAAAATAACAGGGAAATCCTCAAAGGAACACAACTCAAAAGAAGAGATGTGGGAGCTCCTAGACGCACAGCTGACGCTAGCCCAGCCCAGGACACTCAACTAAGAGCCCCCCCTCTCTTTTTTCTTTCTTTTTCTTCTCTCTCTCTCGGAGAACATAAAGGCGAAGCGCATCACATTATGTACTGTATATACAAATGCAAAAATGTATATTCTTTTTTTATATTTTAATAAAAAGTTTTAAATAATAAAATGATTGAAGGGGAATCATTTACAATGACGGTGAGCTCTGCTTTGCCCCCTGGTGGGCTCTTTTCAAATAAGAATTGTATAGACGATTTTAACAATTGTCAGGTGAAAGTCCCTCCAAAAAGAGCAAAAAGGAAGTCGTTTTTCGCCGGTTTCTGTGGAGAGAAGCTTATCTCCTATTTTATGTAGCAGTTCAGGTGATAGTGTAATATGGCATAGTATTCCTCCTGCTGTTTTATCAATAGCTGAAGTTTTTAAAAACGGGAAAGACAAGAAAGGTGACAAAACTGGGCAAAATAAGACAGAGGGACATGTGAATAGTGCAGTTTTAGCAAATATGGTTTCAGAAAGGAATTGTACAGCTCTAATCCAGCAGAAACTACAGGAACGTGGGTTTGGGTACCTAGTGATATGATAAGGTCCCAAGTGTCCCTAAAGTTAAACACACTCCTAAGTCTACAATTATAGTGACTTGCAGACCCACGCCGGGAGAACCCTGCAGTAAGGCACAAATTGCTGCGAGAAGTTCTTGAGCAGGTCAAAGACGTCCCGCGGTCTCCAGACTGAAGAGTGGGAGGATGCTGGTGCAAACTTCTCATCGTAGTTGGATCCCAAACATTCATCGTTTAATACAAGAACAATTGATTGGAGGTTTTATGATGTTTGGTTTGGGGATTGTGAATTTCCGGGTGGGAGCAACGTCATTTCTGAATTACATTTGGAGGGGGTGGTAGATTACGACGAAGACGTCTAAGATTTGGAGGAGAGTGAAAATGATGATAACAAAGAATGGGGTGTTTTCAAAGGGAGTAACAGAATGGTTTGAAAGAGAAGGCTAAAGATTTGTCCAAAGATCATAATTTTCAGGAAAAAGAATTGGGAAATGCTTCATTTGGTCGCAAAGGGGAGAAAGAAGTCAAGACTGGTAGAGAAAGACAAAACCCGCAAGGGACATGGGCAAAGCAATAAGAACAGGTGAGACCCAGAGCTATGGGTTAGATGAGAGATTATACTTTAAAAAAGAAAAAATGGCAGAATGTTTCTGACAAACATGTGGGGAATGATGGCTTATTAGCAAGCAGCGAGACAAGTAAACGTCATACTAATGATAAACCAGATCAGGACGACAAAGAAAAGGGGGTGATGCTGATTCTTCCAGGCTGAAAGGTAGCCCCGAAAAAAGTGATAAAGAAAAGAGGGAAAAATCGAAATTGGAGGGTTTGTAAACGGCAGCCATACATGGGACTTTCCATGCCGTTAGGAACTCATTTGAGAAAAAATCCCAAAGAAAGAATATGGAAAAGGGAATTTATAGATGTGTTTAAGCTACTTCACAGAGATATTCAATCAAAAGAGGGGTCTAGAGAGGAGGTTTGGGAACTAGCAAAAAGGCCTAGGGTGACTACAAATATAGATACATGGACATCAGCATTTTGTTATTTTCACTAGTGTCGATTGCGAAAGTTTCCTGATAGAGCTGTAGCAATTTTTAAATCCATGGATACCATTAGGAAAGCTCATATGGAATTTTGGGGTTTCGCTTGGCTTCATTATGATGAAGAGTTTAGAACCAGGTAACTCCTTATCCCTGACAAACCATGGGGGGAAGTTGATAATGAGTTATGGGTGCAGTGGATGTATCCACCAAGACTTCCCCCTACGATGCACACTGCTAGTGGTTTGGCAGTTTCCCATCGGCTTTTTCTTGCTAGGCCCACTTTAGGGGGGGGGGGGGGTTGAAACAAGCCACAAACAGCTAACTCAGGCGACTGCTGGAATTTCAATTGAGGTTACTGCCTAAAGAACCCCTTCAGGTATAAACACGAATGCTCGAAATTTGGGTGTAAGCACGCCATTTTGCAATGTTTTGGAGAACAAGCAAGCTGGGGAGATTTTGGACAAGGTAGAGGGAGTCGCAACAATTTCCAGTCTGGTAACAAGGGATTTTTCCCCAATGAATATAGAGACTCTGAGTTTTTGGTTGAAGTTCTATCCCCGCGGAGAGGAAGCAGCTAAACTGGAATGGGGCTTTAAAGAAGGTTTCCGATTGGGCTACCAAGGGCCTAGGTGTTGTAGATTTGCCAAGAATCTTAGGTCAGCAAACAAATACCAACAAGTAGTAAGGCGGAAACTAAGTAGAAATAGCAGAAGGGAGAATGGCTGTCCATTTCTCTTCGTGGCCTTTATCTGACCTCATTGTATGTCCTTTGGGGGTAGTTACCAAGAAGACAGCAGTTGAATTTAGAATGATTCATCATCTTTCCTGGCCACAAGTATTCTGTAAACGATTTCCTAGCAAAAGATGACACCCTGGTCTAGTTTGCTTCACTAGATATAGCTTTATGACTGATCAGGAAGGTGGGCGATAATGCAGTGTTAGCTAAGTGCGATATCAAATTTGCCTTTTGTCTTTTACCAGTTCTCCCTTTGGATTTGAATTACTAGGCATTCATTTTGAAGACAGGTTTTTTTGTGGACCAGGTATTACCAATGGGTTGTGCCCATTTGTGCAATCTCTTTGAGACATTTAGTTCTTTCATGCAATGTCTTTTTTCATTCAGGACTGGTCACAAAAATGTCACTCATTGTTTAGATTATTTCTTGTTTATTGGTGCAGCGGATATACAGGAATGTGAGGCAGCCTTGGAAAACTTTGAGACATTAGCTAGGGACCTAGGTGTACCAGTAGCAGTAGAAAAGGCTGAGGGTCCGGAAAGCTGCCTAGTTTTTCTGGGTATTGAAATCGATACTATAAAAATGGAAGCAAGGTTACTGGAGAAAAAAGTAAAAGAAATCATAGTTCTCCTAGAGCAGGTTAAGTTGTCACCTAAATTGCCTTTACTTCAAATCCAATGTCTGTTAGGACAGTTGAATTTCGCTTACAGAGTGGTAAAAGCAGGAAGAGCCTTTTGCAGAAGACTGGGTTTTGCAATGTCTTGGGCCATTTTACATAAATGTAAATGTAAATGTATTTGAGCTTGTATAGCGCACAGCTACCCGCAGTGGGTTTCCCGGCGCTTGCTTAGGGAACCCGTCCTGGTATTCCCCTGTGAGATAACCCCGGCAAGGTATCCACAAGGTGAAAGCCAGGCATCCCGCCGCGAGGGGCCGTTGTGGAGATTAAGCAAGCTATTGCCCAGAGTCGCAGAGTGTGAACCCGTGAGTCGAGAAGGCACCGGAGCGAAAATTATCGAGTCCGTGGAATTTTTGAGCCCAGGACCCGCCGAGGCGGAGAATTGAACCCTGGTCCACGTCCGATCTCAGCTTCCGGGTCTGCCGCCTCTAACCACTGAGCCATGCTTCTCCACAGAATCCGAATTTCAGCATATAGGAGGGCTGATTTGGAAGTTTGGTTGCTGGTTTTTTGAGCTTTCAATGGCATTACTATATGGTCACCAGACGAGGATTTTGTATGGTCGATTCAAATTTTCTCAGACGCCTCAGTTGCCAACGGTTTTGGTCTTTTTTGGGAAGGCAGATTCTGCGCAGAGAAATGGCCAAAAAGTGGATAGCTGAAAAGAGAAGCATAGCCTTTTTAAAAATCTTTCCATCATTGGTAGCCTCAGCGGGTTGGGGCTCTAAGCTGGAGAACAAGACAGTTGGTTTTCACGTTGACAACAGACCAGTGGTTTATCTAGTAATGGCCAACAAGCAAAAGAAAAACATCTTCTGAAGTTACACCAAAGATTCATGCTACGTTGTCTGATGCATAATATAATTTTTAAAGTGAAACATCTACCAGGAGCAGAAAATAATATTGAAGATGTATTATTTCATTTCCAGTGGCAGAGATTCAGTGGTTTGGCGCCCGGAGCAGATCTGTGGAAAACTCAGGTTCCTCAAGAGGTATGGGAATTAGCAGAATGAAAATGCAGCACCTAGTTTTAAAATCTCTATCTGACAGTACCAAACTAGCCTACAGAAGAGCATGGGGAGAATTTCTTGATTCAGGTGCCTCTTATAGTCCTTACAGCTTTAAAGGCCTACAAAAACGTAGAGGGGATGTTATTCAATTCATCATGAAAAATATAGAGCGTAACATTTCAGCTACAACAATAGCTGGTAAACTGGCAGGCATACATTTTTATGGAAAATGTTTTTGGGGCTACGAGCCTTCAGCGGGCAAAATAGGTAGGAGGCTCCTACAAGGATGGGCGAAAGAGAAGAAGAGAGGACAATTCACTCGGGAGCCTATTTCCCTGAAGTTATTGTACAGAATTTTACAAGTTTTACCTGTTATTTATTTTTCGCTATTTGAATTCATGCTATTTAAGTTATGCATGTGTTGGCTATTTTTCGGAGCATTTAGAATTTCAGAGCTTTTAGGCAGATCTATAACAGAGGACCTTAAAATTAGATATGTGAAAGATTCCAAAGTTGCAATAGAAATTTTCCTTGAGAAATCCAAGACAGACCAGATGGGTAAAGGGGCTAAAGTTATCCTCCAAACACTAGACGGTTAGTTATGTACAGTTAAAATTTGGCTTGATTTCAGGGCTGCAGGCGGCGCTTCGTCCACTTTCGTTTCTAGGCACCAAGATCAATCCTGCCTTAAAGCGTCCCATGTGATGGCAGTATTGAGGAAATCTTTGTTCAAGTTAGGAGAGAACCCTTACAATTTTGCTACACACTCTTTTAGAACAGGCACCGCTTCTGAAGCAAACAGGTTGGGTTTCTCTATTAAAGAAGTTAATAATTTAGGCTGTTGGTCTTCTTACTGTTGTTTGCGATATATCCGAAATATCGAAGTATTATAAATTTAGCTCATATTAACCTTGTTTTTCTTTTTAGGTCAATTTTTGTGCCATTCCGGGGTTTGCAAGACCATTTGGATAATCGGACACTCTTTTGTAAAGTGGGCGGCGAAGCAAGCTGACAGAAGACACTTTGGGCAAAATCTAGGTTTTCACTCTGACGAGATAAAAATCGATTGGTGGGGCAGAGGGGGTATGAAGTGGGACCAATTAATGCCTTGTTTAAATGAGTTAATATTGATTAAAAGATGCCCTGATGTTTAACTCCTTCACTTGGGGGAAAATGATCGAGTCCAACTGTCAGGTCTAGGTTTATTGATTGAGATTAAATCGGATTTAGGTTGATTGTTAAGTCTTGGGTCAAAACAAAAGTAATATTGACACCACTTGTGCCTAGGAGGGTCTGGAGGGGAGCAGAGAAATTCACAGCAGTGGAAAGAGCTAGGAGAAACGTAAACAGACTTACATCGCTTTTGTAATATCAAAGGGTTAAGTTGGTTGGCTCATAGTGACATAACCAAAGAAGATTTTCATTTTTTTCAGCAGGGTGGTGTTTACCTTTCTTTTATTGGTAATGAGTTATATATTGTGAACATAAAAGTGAAGTTAACAGACTTGTTAGAATTAAAAGCATGGTTCTAGCAGGTGGGCTGTTAGGCAACAGTCTCCCACCCCTTGTTTGAGGTCACATGTTAGTTTCCGATTCATAGTTAGAACATAAGGTTGGTTAACTGGTTTGGCGACAGTGTTTCTTACTAACAGAATTAGTACATAGTTGTTATAAGCAGAGGCTGAGAGAAAGGGGGATACAGGAAAATCACCTGTGCAGGGTTTTTTCCTGGGGGCAGAATTTGAGGAGACAGGGAGGGACGGTTGGGTGGCATTCAAATTAGCTTCAGACAAAGGTAAACACGAGAGCGAGGAATAAGGCAGGAGGAAGACAGGGGATGAAATAGTTAGAAAAATGTTTGGAAAGTTTTATTGTGGGGAATCGATTAAGGGCGGGGAGGCGTGTAAGGAGATTGACTTTATACTAATGAGATCTTGTTTGCATTATTGTAAAATCTGAAAATCTGCATACCTGTCCAATAAAGTGGCCTTTTACCTCAAATGGCCTGGTTTATAATGTGTATATCGCCTGATGAAGGCTCCTGGGTGTAGCATTCGCAGAATGTCCACCCCCAGGAAGCTTTGAGCGAATGGTTCAGCCAGGACAGGTATGGCGTGATTGGTGGCGCGCAAACTCAGTCATTTAGAACGTTGACCGTTAGCTTGCCAGTCAGTAAGGCCCAGGCAGTTAAGATAGAGCCAAAGCGCAGTTGCTGTCCCTCCCACCCTCCCTGTGATATTATTCACGTGTTATAGAATTTTGTATTTTGTGATTATTATCTCGGGCTTGTCGCTTTGGCAGGTGGCAGAATTTGAGGAGTTTGAGACAGGCAGGAATGGTTTGGGGGCATTCAATTTAGCTTCAGACAGAGTAAACAGAGGAGTGAGGAATGAAGCAGGAAGAAGGCAGGGGATGAATTGGTTAGAACAATGCTTGGGAAGTTTTATTGTGGGGTATTGATTAAGGACGGGGGTGCTATGAGATTGACTTTGTACTAGTAAGGCCTTGTTTACATTATTGTAAAATCGGAATATCTGCATACCTGTCCAATAAAGTGGCCTTTTACCCCAAATGTCCTGGTTGAACTATTGCGCTTCACGGTTGTGCCTAATGATCATACAGTAATACATGAATATTCTGTGTGATAAAATGATATTTCTATGTTCTGGTGTGATTACATATGTAATACCTATGAATGTCTAGAATATTTCATGCTGAATAGGTGAACTATCCATTAACTTAATGAGCAAACACGCAAACTTACATGTGAGTTATCTTATCTAACAATCTAATATAAGCCATTATGTACCTGTCACATTACATCAGTTGTGTGAAACATTTAATGAGTGTCATATTATCATCTCCTAAAACATGTAGTAGCATGTGAAACCAAATTAAACTGCAATTTAGTCACAAAACCCCAAAACAATGTTTTAGAGCGGCGAGGACAAAATATACTATATGATCTCTCTCGATTGCTGCTCTATCCTACATTTAAAATTCTGTGGCCTATTTTGCCTTGCTATATTTCCTTTCTTAAGAAAACAAATAATTTCAATAAGATCATTCTTTCTTTTGGTTGAAGTGCATTCTAACTCTTGATCCAATTATTTCCTCTTTGCAGTAGTTTCTCACTTTCTGTGGTCTCCACAACTTCCAATATCTGGAATCGTAATTAAATGACATTATGATGATTCTCACTGAAATGCATAGCTACACTGGATTTGTTTTTATGGTTCCTGATATTAATTTTGTGCTGAGAGAGCAATATCTTTGTTTTACGTTCTGTTTTCTCCATGTATAGTAATCCTAATGGACATTTGAGCACATAGATACAATTTTTACTGTCACAAGTGGCCTTGTGTTTTAGTGTTATTTTATATCTGCTATGTCAGTGTGTAACCTTGTCACCCTGTATCATATTACTACAGTGAATGAAGTGTAAACACCTTTTGGATCCCTTAAATTCACTTCTGATGTTAGACTTTTTTGGTTTGTTCACTATCTCTCTGTAACATTGGGTGATCTTCGAAACACATGTAGTGGAAAATCATTATACAATTCACCAAAATCCTGTTCCTTCTGTATCATTTCCCATCTTATCCTTTTTATTCTCTTGATTTTAGACTACTTGTGGAACATTTGAAGCCATGAATTTTGATTTGACATTTCTGATAGACTTCTCCAGTAGTTGTGCTCTATGTTTCATTGCCACTCTCTGAACCGAACGAATCAATACAATGTTTTCAGTGTAACCACTTTCGTAGAATCGATTCATGTATTTTGTGTTGTATTTCAGTATAATATGCCGGGTGTGATGCATTTCTCCTCAGTCTGGTAAACTGTGAAAATGGTAGATCTGTTTTTAGAGGTTTGGGTTGGAAACTTTGGGAGTGTAAAATAATGTTCCTGCTTGTTGGTTTCCTAAAATATCAGGTTTTGAAACAATATTTTTCTAGTACCCCTAAGACATTCAAAACCGTTATGCAACATTTATCTATGCTGGAGGAAACTGTAATACTGTGAGATGCTTTCCAGTCAAAACATTGATACAATCCTCCAATATTTGTACTTCTTCTTTCCAGACAATACATTTATTTCCTATGTATCTTATATACATCAATAAATGTTTCATCCAGTTGTCATGATTGTAAATCAATTCTTCTTCCAATTTAGCCATGAAGATGTTTGCATAGCTGATGGCTCCTGTAAATGCCATAGAAGTACCATTTCATTGAAGATAATATTCAGACTGATGCTCTGATATTATCTGTTTGCATTAAAGCAGATTTCACGCCCTCAATACCCTCGTTATGGGTGTCGTCGACGTGTACGAATAATTAACATCAATGGTGCAAAGTTAAATGTCACTTTCATTTGTGATAGAAATAGTTTGTAATTTGTGTAGAAAGTTAGTTGTGTCCTTAATACATGATGTTGTTTTCTGTAAAAAAGGCTGCAAGATATTCTTTAAGTACCTATCATTTGATAATGGTAAATAAAAATCATTTTAAACTACTTAACCACTTCCACACTGTCCTATATATTTTAAGCCACCAGAAAGAGGAAGTAACAAGTAAGGGAAGGGTCAAAATGGTGTTATGGAACACTAATCTACTGTAGAGATAAAAAGTCGTTCAGGTTATACCAAGGCAGAACATGTATGCATTGGTGGATTTGGAAGCAAATGGATACGCAAATTCCAACTATGCATCAGTTTATAGGTAAGACTGTAGGCTTGAATTTGATAGAGTCTGCTGATAATAGTTTAATGTGAATCTATGACATATGATTGAAAAACAGAACATAGACATACAAAATTATCGACACAAAAATATCGACATCAAAAATATCGGAGTTCTATCTACATACAGGTAAGTCCAAAAATAGCGAGAAAAAAAATATCGTAGTACAAAAATATTGAAGTTAAAATGATCGTTTTTTAAATGTATTAATAATAATGTAAAAATAAGTAAAAAATACAAATATTGTAACAAATTATAAATATAAACATTAAAACATATTAAAAAAATAATAACTAATACATATACATTTAAAATAAATTAAAAACTCTACATATAAATTAATATATGTACTTACTCCACATATTGCAATAGTAGGAAAAGCATTGGATAGCGTAGGGGTAAAAATTACTATTCCCACTCCAGAGAGTGCAACAGTAGGGAAAACGTTGGATAGCGTAGGGGTAAAAATTACAATTCCCACTCCAGAGAGTGCAACAGTAGGGAAAGCGTTGGGTAGCGTAGGGGTAAAAATTACTATTCCCACTCCAGAGAGTACAACAGTAGGGAAAGCGTTGGATAGCGTAGAGGTAAAAATTATTATTATCACTCCAAAGGGTGCAAAAGTAGGGAAAGCGTTGGATAGCATAGGGGTAAAAATTACTATTCCCACTCCAGAGGGTGCAACAGTAGGGAAAGCGTTGGATAGCGAAGGGGTAAAAAATTACTATTTCCACTCTTGGGAGTGCAACAGTAGGGAAAGAGTTGGATAGGGTAGGGGTAAACATTACTATTCCCACTGCAGAGAGTGCAACAGTAGGGAAAGCGTTGGATAGCGTAGGGGTAAAAATTACTATTCCCACTCCAAAGGATGCAACAGTAGGGAAAGCGTTGGATAGCGTAGGGGTAAAAATTACTATTCCCACTCCAGAGAGTGCAACAGTAGGGAAAGTGTTGGATAGCGTGGGGGTAAAAATTACTATTCCCACTCCAAAGGGTGCAACAGTAGGGAAAGCGTTGGATAGCGTAGGGGTAAAAATTACTATTCCCACTCCAAAGGGTGCAACAGTAGGGAAAGCGTTGGATAGCGTAAGGGTAAAAATGACTATTCCCACCCCATAGGGTGCAACAGTAGGGAAAGCGTTGGATAGCGTAGGCGTAAAAATTACTATTCCCACTCCAGAGGGTGCAACAGTAGGGAAAGCGTTGGATAGCATGAGGGTAAAAATTACTTCCCACACTACTCCCCCTTTAACACACAATACACTACACATACAAAAAACACAATTAATATAAATATAAATTATTTAATTAATAACAATTAATATTATTACAATGATGTAAATATAAATTAACTAATTAACTGATATTAATTACCAATTAATTATTAATCACCGATTAATAATTAATTAACAAGATATTTACAAGAATACACAATATTTATTAATAAATTATTTATAATTAATATCATGAAATAATTTTTAAAAACGTATTACCAATTAATTAATTAACAATTAATTAACAATAAATACCAATAAATAAATACAATCTCTTTAATTAATTTAATTTAATTATGTCACACCCTATTCCCCTATAAACACACAACCCACTACACATAAATAAATAACATAAAAAATGTAATTGTCATTTAATCACTTAATAATAATTAATTACCAATTAATAATTAATTAACAATAACAAAAAATAATAAATATTACTACATTAACCCTAATTAATTTCATTAACTAATTATCAATAATTAATTACCAATCAATTATTTATTAATATTTATTTATTAATAAAAACATTTTTTAAAAAAATATTAATTTATTAATTATAATTAAATTACTTCCCACCCTATTCCCCTATAAACCCACAACCCGCTCTGATACTAAAACGCAAAATGTAAACAAAATTGCTAATTTCGAAACATACATTAAAAACATGTTTAACCCGTTGGCTGCTTCCACTTTTTTGCGGCATTGCGGCCGTTTTAAAAAACGGGCGCGGTCGCGTCGGCCATTGGCCGACGGCAGCACCAGCGAGGTAGTGCTGCCGTCGGCCAATGCCCGACGGCAGCAGCCAACAAACATATAAACAACATAATAAAGTACATAACACTAAACAAAATTTCGATATTAGTAACATACATACCTCGATATTATTGCACAAGAATATTCTATACCTTCGAACTTGAAACATTGATATTATTGTATATCGATATTTTAATTTCGATATTTTGTCTCTCTACCGTTTAATGTATTTCATAGACAGCAAAGGATAAGACCTGGTTTACAAACCCAAATTATTCAGCAACTTCCATCCTCCTCAATATATTAGTATTGCTAAATTTACTACCACCACCCTCTTCTACATTAAACGCAAGGTAAAACAGTAGAAAGGCAAAGTTCCAGTTTGTACACTCCGCTTTGACTTACAAATGTCTGACAACACAGAAACACTGTCAACTATTTCCTTGCACAATGTACATCGATTAGGCAATTATGCTAAAAGACAAAGAAATCTTACAATAACTCAAAATCAAGGCACAAACATTGGCATCTTCCAAGTAAAAATTCTGACTCATGTGCCGCAAAATTGAAACAGGATTCGGTGGGAACTGCACTAAGCCGTAGATGACTTAGAACCCAGACAGGGACCCAGAATGCAGATCTTCAATCAACAAAATTTGTGGAGGAGCCATACTGCTAGAAACTATTCTGCTGCATAAAATATTGAGATTCCGGTCAGATAAATGTGGACGCTTTGCCTTTGTGAAACTAGAAAATATGAACATGATCTTATTAGTATGCTGAATATATATGCCCAACAAAGAGGATTTATTTTCTACACTCTCAGGACTCCTGGCCAAATTTGACGCTCATGGAGTTTTGTTAGGGGATGATAGGATTAGTGTGTTAGACTCTATAGTAGACAAAACTGGCCCAGTCGATCATCAGAATAACAATGACAGAGCCATTCTTACGAATGTCTGTAGAGACTTAGGCCTGGAATTACATCATGGAGACAAAAAGTATACAGTTATTGCCAAGCCACATGACACTTAATCTTGCATCAATTTCTTTTACTAGAATCCTCATTACTACTAAAGATAGTCAGCTGCCATATTCACCTGGGAGGAATATCTGACCAAACTAGAGATAGAGTTGGAACTAATACCCCTTTTTGCAACTGTATGGCCCAAGCAAGCATCTAAATGTAAGCGACCCGCTGAGAAAAACAGCTGCGCTCTCACATTAGACTCACAAAACTAGAGAATGACTTCAGGATCATCAACACAGACTTTGTCGGTGATTGGCAAGTCAGCCTGATGACGACTGCCAGAATCAGACAGCACAAAATAATGCCTTTGCTGAACACATAGAATTGAGAAGTCAGTAAAGCACCTAAGGTTACAATACACAACCAAATCCTTCCCAGAATTGAGAAAATGTCTGGAAATGGAAAAGCAGCACTGAATGACTTCAAACCATAAATGTGATTTATGAAGCCAGGCAAGCTGACTTTGCCTGGCTCTGAGTGGCTCCATAAATCTGGAATCGCTGCGTTGCCTTACTGTGCACTAGGGAGGCATTCCCGGGTCTTTGCATCGGTGTTCTCACTCAACACCCATGTTGTTTTAATGCATTCACAGATTTACCAGAACTGGTAAACCTGGGAATGGGCCAAAAAGATGCGCCTTCCCAGAGAGGCGTAACAAGGAAAAATATCTTTATTTCTCCTCGTTACTTCCTCTTCCTATATATGCTGCATTCTGAAGCACGTATAGGAAGAGGAATTTGCCGCTCAAGATTGTTTTTGTGCAGGAAGGAGCCAATTCGTGCACGGAAGACACTGTGAGGTTCGCAGGGACGGGGAGTGTGTTAGGGGCTGGGAAGCTGACAGAACGTGGAAGGTTGAACGGAAAAGGAAATGGTGAAAGGGATGGAAAGGCTGAACGCAATGAGAGTGTAAAAGTACAGGAAAGGTGACCAGGGACCTCAAGGCCCCAAAATTGGAAAGGCTACAGGAAAAGGGAGGGTGACAGGGATGTGAGAGTCAGCGGGAGGGGTCCTGTGCTGTCACTTTCTCTACCCCATGCCATATTTAAGCATTTACTGATGTCACATCACCTCTGATAAGGAACATCCTGAGCACTCACTCCAAAGAGAGGAAGCGTGTGTAGAGATCCTAATGCTAAATACCGATATACCTGCCAACAGGCGCCTGCCACACACCTCTGCTTTCTAATTTGCTACAATCCCTGGCTCCCAGGCCCCGGATCGGCAGATAAACATCTGACCCTAGAAAACTGCCCCAATGTACTTCTCACTACTCATCGGCCAACATTACTCCTCCAACTAATTTCTCACCCACCGGACACCTACACTTCTACCTCCACCTTAATATTGTCTCACCACCTCCCATATTGGTCATTTATTTATATATTTATGAAACCTTTATAGCCCACAACAACCCGGAGGTGTCTCGGCGCTGTAAGACGGAGGGACGTAAGATTGAAAAAGAAAGCGTACTCACTGGTTAAACAGCCAAGTTTTAACCGACTTTCTGAATGTCATGAGAGATGGGCTGGACTTAATATGAAGAGGAAGGGTATTCCACAGTCTGGTGGTCGCGACTATGAATGCTCTGTCTCCCCAAGATGATTTTTTTGTGCGTGGGATGGTCAAGCAGCGGGCTGAGGATGAACGAAGAGTTCTGGAGGGCGTGTATAAACAAAGTGCTTTTTTCAAGAATTCTGGTCCAACGTTGTTGATTGCTTTGTATGTTATACATTGAGCCTTAAATTTTGTTCGGCATCTGATTGGTAGCCAGTGTAGTTGGCGAATAACTGAGGAAATGGACTTAAATTTTGGTTTACCAGAAAGTATTCTTGCTGCTGCGTTTTGCACTAATTGTAACTTGTTTAGAACTCTCTCCTGAGCATTCAGAAAGAGACCATTACAATAGTCGATCTTTGCCCAAACCAGCGTACACATGAGAGTTTTTCCCGCACTGAAGGGAAGGAAAGGGAGAAGCTTCTTTACCATTCTAAGAATGTTAAATGATGCGGATACCACTGCATTCGCATGATGAATGAATGATAGCTTATCGTCAAACATCACCCTGAGGTTCCTGACTTTCTTTACTGGTTGTGGCAGTGGTCCCAGGTCGGTTGGCCACCACATAGGGGACCAGCTTGGTGATAAATTTCCGAAAGTCATCACCTCCGTTTTGTCGGAGTTTAGCTTTAGGGAATTTTGTGCCATCCAGGAACTGGATGGTTAACATTCCTTCCTGGGAGCTGGCTGCCACTTGCATACCATCACTGTGTATTGCCAACACTAGTTGGGTATCGGCGGCATAAGACGTTATTCTCATCCCTAATTTTTTTATAGTCCTAGCCAAGTCCGACACGTAAATATTGAATAATGTCGGACTGATGGAGGATCCTTGTGGTGCACCACATGGCAGAGAGAACGTTGGTGAATGGAATTCTCCCAATTTCACTGATTGCATGCGGTTAGCTAAAAAAGAGGTGAGTAGCATTTTGGCTTTAAGTCCTATGCCCATAGCTGAGACACGGTCGATTAGAATGGAATGAACGACCGTGTCAAAAGCCGCGGACAAATCCAGTAGGACAAGAATCGCTGCTCCTCCTTGATCTAGGATCATCCTAATTTCATCCTAATTTTACCAACTTTTACCCTCAGACTAGAGACAAGACGGGATTTGCACTCTCCTGCCCACACCACACACACTCGTTCACTACCCTACACTTCTGCCCCACCTCATTTACCACCCACTTAACTCCATACTACTGTCCCACTTGGTACTATTTGCCTTCTCACACATCTTCAGGAAAGCACTCAGGACCTGGCTTTTTGACTGAGCGGAGCTGCCCCCCCTCACTGCCACTTACAATTCCCTGATTGATCTTTGGCCCTAATTCATTCATCACCAACTTGCAATATAGACTCCAAATTCCACCTTAAAACTACTCAAATGCCTACCTACCTGCTCTCTCCCGAAAGAACTCACTCAGTCATTATCTGACACTCCCTACACACACCTCTGCTGCTCCTGTCACTACCACCCTGACTACCACACCTCTGTCTCAATTCAGTCACAACCACCAATCCCACTTCAGTCACTACCCACCTGTCTCACATACACTCTTACACCACCGGTCTGACCTCCACTCTCAAGTGCCCACGTCAACCAATATGAGCCTGACCCTACGTCCTCTTACCACATCGTCCCAGAACCCTGTCCATGTCTCATTCGATACTGAGCTATCCCTCTACTCTGCCCTACCCGTCATCATCTGTCTAGCCTCTTCCTCACCCACTAGAGCCCTGACCCCTATCACTTCCACCACCCGGGTTACAGTATTCCAACCGCTACACTGCTTGCAAAAGCTGCCCCAGCCTTACCAGCTCAAGAGACACCATGCATTGGGCAGCCCATGTTCCACTCTTTTCCGGGACTCTGTCACTTGGTGCTCGGCATCACCACGTTTCCACTCTTGGCCCCACACTTCCTACCCCCAGTTGTCTATCCATCTTACTTGAGCAAGGGGCGTAACGCAAGCCCTACAGCCTCTGCGACGTAGGGGAGCCCACATCTCTTCAGAGGGCCCCAACCCTCCCTTACGGCCCCATTCAGTGCGATATGGGAGACTCAGGGACCCCTCACCAGATTCTGCAGGGAGATCCCCATGACTTTGCATTATGCCACTGACTTTGGCCCTTATGACCCGGAGGTCCTCAGATCTCTGGCGCCCATCATTGTTCCCTCTGCCCAAACTGACCTTTAGTTCTCTCTCAGACTCACAGAAGCAGCCCAGGCCCGGAGACACTGCACCTGCTGCACTACCCCCAGCCCCACCTGCTGCCTGCATCATGACCCTGCCTGGGCCCTGCATTCTGTGGCAAAGAAAGAGAACTAACAGAGTGGACTGCAATGCATTTACATTAAAATGAAGAAAAAAAATACGTTTGTTTGACTTGTCGCTTTCACATGATGGACCAAGAAATTCAGATCCAAAAGGCAAGCTAGAGATGGCCTCTGCAGCCTTCGCCCACCTTTAAAATCAGCCGCGCTACAGCCAGCCTTACTAAGGGGATAATGGACATAATTATCAAGATGCTGATTTTGACATAAAATTGCAATATAGATTTTTGTGGCATTCTGCTGGGATCACTGACCTCATTGGTTAGTGAGCTCTATCTAGCATTCTTTTAACTAGTTTCTGCATGTTTCAGTCCAATATCAACTATAATATTTAAGGGATAAAGTACTCCCTGCTGTACATTATAAGGATATTGCAAGTCTGCGAGGAGTTCCATACCCATATAGAGGAATGAGACCGAAGGCCAAATTCCTTTATAAGGTTAGGGAACTCTGAGGTGACTTGCAATATACTGATCTTGTAGATCAGGGGATACTTTATCCCATATAATACATGGTCATACCATTGGTGCGTAGCTCTTTCACATGAAAGCAAGCATGTTTTCAAAATGATGACTAAAAATAAAACCAGTAGTGCAAAATTAAACACACCAAAAAACCTGTCGGATATTTCTTGCAAACAGGTATTAGAAACAGTCCAATACAAGTCAATAAAAAAGAAACTGCAGTAGCTCCAAATGTGTAGAAACATGCAGAAAGATTGTAACTTTTCCCGGAGAAGTACAACAAATAAACATATTCTTTCTGCTTTTCACTGTAAGTTATTAAAACGGAGCAGAACGAAAAGCAACCTTGCTTTAAAGAGCTGCTTGAATTACGCTCCATGACCTGATCCGCCTTAAACCTTGGCTGCTGGCTCTGGTAGAAGGCATTGTGACATCAGAACTCAACTGTAATAACTTCTAATAGTCGAGTGACATCTTTACTAACTTATAATAGTCGAGTGACACTTTTCTTATGATCTATGACTGAGTGCGTCTCAAGTCAGCTAATATTAAGAAATTAGAGACTGCTGTTTTACAGGGATTGCAGTTAATTATGTCTACCTGGACGTTTCCCACAGTGGGTGTACAGCTTGAGTTCTGTGATAATAATATATTCATATAAAAGGAATCCTGGGGCATATTATCAAGGGTGTTTATCTCCGCTTTTTTGGCTTTAAAAGCCATGAAAGCGGAGATAAAAATTATCTCCCTATTACCTAGCTGTCGCTAACACCAGTTCTTAGCCATGTTATCCAATGGGAGGTGGATAACATGGCTAAGAGCATTAGCTCAGTAATGCATGAATATCGCTGACTTTTCAGCGATATTCATGCATTGCGGCCGATTTTTATCGCATTTGCGATACACCTTGGTAATACCAAGGTTTATCTGCGATAAAAATCGCCGCAGCTCAGCGGTAAATTTTTGTCTCTAACCAAGCAATAGCGATAATTATCGCTATTGCTAGGTAATATGCCCTCCTGATTCTAGGGATGATTCAGCTGCCAGTGTTTTGCTACCTTCGAACACTGATCTTATCGCTCCGCCATCTTAGTTTTCTCCTACAGCTTTACTGGACCCAGTGTTTGTTGTGTCGGCAGATCTGTCTCGCTCCCTTCATGAGGACTGCATCGATCTGATAATAAATGCACTGACAGCAAAGCACAAACGTATTCTAAGTGTCCTTGTTTAGCCACATGTTGTTTCAGTCTTTCCCAAGTCTGCACTAGAAGCTCTTTAGACAACAGTCCCCTAACAGAGCGATCAGCAAGTGAATAAAGATCCCTTTACTGCAACTAGTGTAGAGTGACCAGGTTTTGAGAACCAAACAGCGGGACATGGCAGAAATATAAGCAGGACTAAAGCCTTTAGTCTTACTTTTATATCTGGCCTATCCCGGTTTTTGCGTAGTCTAGTAAATATGTGCCTATATACACATGGTAGACTTGCAAACGTATGTGCACACACACACACACACACACACACACATATATATTTACAAGGCTATATTTACTTAAATTATCTGGCTGCAGGACCTCCACCCTAAGCCCCCTGCCCTCCCCCCCCCCCCCCCCCCTGCTGGGAGCATGCAGCCAAACTCCTCTTGTGCTGACAGAAAAATAATACATTTTATTTTTTCAGTCTTCTGAGGCGCCCGTGTAAGGAGAGCATACCTTCCCATTCTCCTTACAATTGCAATTACCTGACCTTTGTCCCAAAAGAACTGGGTCATTTATTTAAAATGAAAAAAATGTGTCAGGGCCGGGACATCTGGTCACCCTAAACTAGTGACCGTACTCTGGGGCGAGCTGCAGGTCAAGGGCAACACCGTTGTTCTTTAAAGACATATTACAAGTCAATCTCGATGGCTCTGGAGGTAGATAATTGCTTCTCTCAAGATCTACTTACAGCTCTCAAGGTCATTCTATCAAGGTCATTCCATCTTCTCAGTCTTCCTCAACCTTTGTGAAACAATGGCGCTGAAAGTCAGCAGGGACATCGAGATGCCTCTGATGCACGCTTTATTGTACAATGTCTAATGAATATAATACATTAGTCATGTAGTGGCAATTTCAGGGCTTTTTCGAGATCTAGAGACAGTGGTACAGAGTGGCATGCATAGATTAGATTGCACGGTTCACAAAGCATTAAGTGTACATAAAGGTTAGTACATAAGAGCGCCCCCTAGCTGGGAAGCGGCAGAGCCAGGTATGGCATTAGGACTGAGGAGCACTAAACCCCATTCTTGCTGGACAGGACTTTCAGGACAGTGTTCAAAGCTGAAGGACAGTGGAAGATGGGGTGAAGGCATGCAGCACTGTCTGCAGAGGAGTGAGTCTACCTTTGCTGCAGCGGCCTCTTCTTGTCTAATACAGTTTGATGGTCCTCAGCTAGGAGGCACTAGGTGCCCCTGAAGTCTAGTCTGCAGGAACTTTGCCCTGGAGAAATACTAATTGCTTCCAACTACACCAGCTCCTCCCACAGACACAACAATGTCACCTTCTTGTTTCTGCTTGGTACAAGGGATGGGGTCTTCAGAAATCTAATGGAATTGATAAGATTTGCTCTATTTTAGTTAACATGTTATTGGACCTTTAATGGAGATTGACATTGACTTTCCAATACAAGATATTGAATATTTATTATAAATATCCAGAACATCCGGGACACAGGGGGCAAGATGGCTGCCAGTGTGGTGTAGTGGTCAGTCGCACCTACTCCCTCTCCCGACTTGGACGACGTGGATGATGCCCTGAGGAGATTCTGGTACCAGTTATGAGGTTGCTCTGGTGGATAACTAAGGCGGAGATCGGCGACCTAAAGAGCACAGAAAGGAGTCTTAGAAAAAGTGCTTTGTCAGTGTTCAAGATAGTGATTAAATCTACAGGAAGCCACTGGGAAGCATTTTACACCGCGATGTCACAGAAAGGAAAGAAAGAAAAGAACGAAAAAGATAAAGACAAAGAGAGAGCAGTGCCTATTGCTGGTAAAACAAACAAGCTACAGGGAACAGGCACGATTCCTAAAATCCCCTTCCCAGGCAAATGCGGGACTCCAGCACCAGCTTCAACTATGGCTCAGAAAACCCTACAACGGAAAATCGATAAGGAGAGAAAAATGGAAACAAAACCCACTGCTACGCGGGATGAGTTACAGAGCGCCGCGTCTGGGCAAAGGAAAGACGCATTCGATCGAAGCAACAGGATAGCGGTCGCAAAAGAGGGTAAAGAAGCGAGCCTCAGGCAGCCTACCATGCCGGAATCCTTCAGTGCAAGGTCTGCACCGAATGCAGCAGCGAAATCACCAGAGGAACAACCACAGGCGAGCGCCAATGGAGACGCGAGGGTGCTGGGAGCCGTCCTCGAGGACGTTAGCGTCTCGGTAACCAAGCAACGAAGGAATTCAGCCGCGGATGGCGCGGCCTCAGCGGGAGCAGCGGAGCCAGGAGAGCTGGAAAAGGGAGCGGCAGCTCGAACAAACAGGAGAGCCAGGTGCCGGTATCCGAGGCAGAAGGGGTAAGAAATGACAATAATGCAATGATGTTGGATGCACTGCTGCAGGTTGAAGAGGAAATGACAAACAATTTGGGCCAGATTAACTGTGCAAAGTGGGGAAGCCTGGCAAGCATTGAATCACTAAGAGAACGAGAGGGTGACAAATTCCTCTCTGTAAACGAAGGGTCAGACACTACTTCTAGCAATGAGGTAGGAAAATCTACAAATCTACAACAGAAATTAGTTCAGATACAGAAGAGAGTGGGGATAGAAATACAAATACAAAGAAAAAGAGGAAACCGACTGTAAGGTGACAGGGCTCCCCAGACAAGACGAATAAAAGACTTCAAGTGCCTATCAGGAGACTATATCAGGGGAAGGTGGAGCAGTAGGAGGTGGGGAACCTGGAACCTCATAACACGCTACGATGGATATGTTGTTTAACACTCTAAAACAAATGCAGGCTGAAGCAAGAACAGAGAGCAGGAGAGCCAGACATGATACTAAGAAAATTCAAGCCTCAATAAGGAAAATGAACAAAAAATGCGAGGAGGTGGAAGAGAGAGTTGTGCATGTAGAGGAACGGACGAGCAGAGCCGAGGACGAGATCACAGAATGGCAATCATTCAAAATGAAACAGACTAAAGTAGCAGAAGACTTGCAGTGGAAAATTGAAGATTTTGAGAACCGGCAGAGACGGAATAACATGAGACTCCTTGGACTGGATGAAGGGGTGGAGGGGCAGGACCCTAGAGGTTTTGTCATCAAATTGCTGAAAGAAGCCTTTCCTGAAGTACAATGGCAATGGGAGTTAGAAGTACAACGAGTGCGTAGGTTCCCACTGACAAACAAAAAGAGGAAAGATGATAGACAGGACAATTTGCCTAGAGCTATGTTAGTTTTTTGTGGTAACTATTTGGCAAGACAAGAAATAATTGAAAAGGCCAGACCAGATGCTAAAAAAACGGCACAGGGAGTAACCTTCTTTGCTCGCCCTGATTTCTGCCATGTCACGGTAGAGAGACGATGGCGACTTAGGCAAATGATAACACCTTTTCAGCAACAAGGGGCAGAGGCTTATTTAATGTTTCCTGCAAAACTGAAGACCATTGTAGGCGGTCATATTAGGATGTTTTTCTCGGAGGTAAAGGTCAGAGAATACCTAACAGAGCTTACCGAGAAAAACATGGGAAGAGGAAACAGATACTTGATCAGCTGGTAAAGCCAGGATAGAGGAGTAACACAAGGTGTCAGGGCGCCAGAAAGGGAGGGTAATGAAAATGGGGAAAAAAAAGGGAGGGAGAGGGACGCGACTTTACATCACACAGCAGTCACATATAGGTCATGTGTGACCTATTTGCCTGTGAAAGGGGGGGGTGGGAGGGGGGGTGGGAGTCCTGGGGGAGGGTTGCGAGGGGGGAGGGAGGGGAAAGGGGAGGTTGAAAGTTGGAGAAAAATAGCACAAAAAGTGAAAAAAGAACACAATAGAGAGAAGGATGTATCAGTAAGAGCTTTTATGGATAGAGCAAAAATAGCATGTTATTTGAGATGGGAAAATCTAGGAAAATGTAAATGGCCTTAAGGATAATCTCTATGAATGTATGTGGTTTGAACAATGGAGATAAAAGACAGAAAGTCGCTGCCATGTTCAGATCGCTTAGATTAGAGATAATATGTCTGCAGGAGACACACATTTCAGGAAAAGAAAAATTCATGTTGGAACAAATGGGGTTTAATATCCTTGCCTATACAAGGCAAGAAACGAGAACAAGAGGGGTGGCAATATTAGCCAAAAAAGGGGTTGTAAAACTCAAAAGGAAAAAAGAAGATCAAAAGGGAAGATGGGTAATTGTGGAGGTGGAAACACAAGGTGGATGTTATACAATGGTGTCAGCTTATGCCTCAAATGATGATGAACCAGAAATTTTTGAAATGTTAGATGTAGAACTCGCATTATGGCCTGAACCTATAATATGCTGTGGAGATTTTAACATTAATGGGCTGGATGGGATGAGCTTGTTGAACAGAGGAGGATATATCGGAAGAAAGAAAAAAACATGTAAGGCCATACAATATATGGCGCGGCACAATGCACTAGTAGACGTTTGGGCAGAAAAGAATCCAATAGGGACAGGGAGCACGTTCTATTCAGCCCCACATAAGATGGTAGCTAGGTTAGACTACTTTTTTATATCTAGATCAATTATAAGCAAATCTAAATTAGTAAAACTGCCTAGAGTGGTCTCGGACCATAATCCATTAGTGTTGAATCTACCATTGGTCAATAGGAGTACGAGTAAAAACAGTACATGGACATTTGAGAGAGGATTATTGAGGGAACCGGGATATATAAGACATATGCAGGAATGGATCCCCCAATATTGGGAAGATAACAGGAATACAGCCACGACTAACATGACCTGGGACGCATTTAAGGCCGGAATCAGGGGGGAAACATTAAGCTATACACAACAAAGAAACAAGAAAGAGAAGATCAAGATGGAGAACAGGATGAGGGAACTGGGGGTCTTAGAAGAAAGATTAATTATAGCGATCCATAGGCGAGATCCATTAGAGGAAATACTATTAGAAATAGAAGTAAATAAAGCAGAGGCAGGGACAAGCCTGGCACAGAAGGTGGCAGGGAATTACCTAGCAAAGAAGGAAAAGTGTTATGAGTTTAACGAAAGAGTTGGACACCTACTAGCAATACGCACCCGACAAAACCTATCAGCAGGGGATATAAAAGAAATTAAAGATAGTCTAGGAAATGTGGTTAGTACACCAGAAGAGATACAGGAAGTTTTTAGAAGCTTTTACGGCAACCTATATGAATCAAACGTAGGAAATGAGGATGAGAAAATTACAGACTACCTGGTAGGGATACAGCATGACATATTAGGTACGGAAGCTAAAGAGGAACTAGATCTTCCATTAACACTACAAGAGGTAAGGGAGGCCGTTAAAAACTTACCGGCGGGGAAAGCCACAGGACCAGATCAAATCCCGGCTGAATTTTATAAAACTTTTTGGGACCAACTGGGGGGAGACATGGTAGAGACTTTTAGACAGGGACAGGTAGGCAGATCGATACCACGCTCATGGGCAGGTGCGGACATTATAGTGATCTTAAAAAAAGACAAGCCAGCATTAGAGCCCGGGTCCTACAGACCAATTACTCTTTTAAACGCAGACACAAAAATGTTTTCAAAATCATTAGCTCAAAGATTAAGCAAAATTATTGAAGGGCTAGTTAGCACTTCACAGCATGGTTTCATCCCCGGGAAAGGTACGACCCAGCACACTAGACAAATGATAACTATCCTGGATGCTGCGGAGGTGTCACGAGACCCTGTTGCAGCTATATTTCTTGATGCTGAAAAGGCCTCCGACAGGGTCTCGTGGGACTACCTATGGAGGGTTATGAAGTGGTTTGGGATAGGCGAGGGCTACATCAAGGCAAGTCAGGCTCTTTACGAAGCACCAACAGCAAGGATAAGAATAAACAGAAGCTACACAAAGGCAGTCCAGATCAAACGAGGGACTAGGCAAGGCTGCCCAGCTTCGCCCCTGCTGTTTGCTTTATATCTGGATCCATTTTTAAGAAAACTAGATAGCAATAGTAACATCTACCCGGTCACACTGCATGGGAGAGATTATAAGCTTTTCGCATATACAGATGATGTGGCTATCATAACACCAAAACCAGGGAGAGCGATAGCTGAAATAGAGCAGGAGGCCTTGAATTTTGGAATTATTGCAGGATATTCGATTAACAAAGGCAAAACCCAGATTGTGCAGAATAAATACACAATACATCAAGATAATAGAATTGTTCCCGAAGCCACATACTTAGGGATAAAGGTGACCACCGAGTTAGATAAGTTAGTAGAACTTAATATGAATACACTACTAGACAAAGTAAAAAGAAACACCGAAAGGATTCACAACTTACATTTGACGTTAATGGGGTGGATAAACGTCATTAAGATGATCACTTTCCCAAAATTCTTATATATATTTAGAGCGATCCCATTGTTCTTCGAACAATCATGGTTCAGGAAACTGGAATTAATACTTAATAGACTAATCTGGGCCCAAGGGAAGACTAGAAGAGCGTATCGACGCATGGTACTTCCGAGGGAGAAGGGGGGATGGGGGGCCCCGGACTTTAGACTTTATTATTGGGCAGCAGTTTTGCAGTATACACAGGGGTTATTAGGTGGAGGGGGAAACGAGAATCAAGACACGAATGTATATAGAGCACTAGTTGGGGAGGAAGCCGAGAATGGCCTGCTGAAAACAGTCGACTACAATTATTTTAAACACACTAAGTTTAAGACTCTACGAGCAGCATATAATGTTTGGAGGGTGGTGGCGAAAAAGCTTGGTATAGGCCGATACAACTACTATACGCGATTATATAATAACCACTCACTGCCAGGAGATATATTTAGGGACACAATTATGAAGGATTGGGACAATGAGGGGGTTAAAAAGATAGGGGATTTACTGGACATGGAGGGGGTAATTAGACAATTTCAGGACTTACAATCGAAATATGGTATAATGGGAAACAATTTTTTTAAATACTTACAGCTAAGAAGTTATCTAGCAGATAAAAGAGGTGGACTAATAGGGTTTGAACATAGTAGGATTATGGAATATTTAGAGAGGACGAATTAGACAGCTTTATGCAGAATTGTATACATTAAAAATCGATGATAGAGTTAAATTCGCTACTAAATGGGTTGAAAAGGTGGGTGCCTCCTTGGAGGATCTACAGACATCCTTGGATTTAGGGCATACAGTTCTATGCTCTGCGACATTACAATCGCAACACTACAAAACAATATATTCCCTATATTATACGCCAGCCAGAATTGCACAGTGGGGTGGGGTCACTGGAATCACATGCCCACGCTGTGACTCAAGAGAGGCGGATATTGTTCATATGTTCGCTCAATGTCCACAACTACATACACTAAAAGGGGCAATCGAGAACTTTTTGGTAAACTCATTGGGAATTAAAAGAAAATTGATGGATGATATAATAATCTTAGGAGTCTCGGGAGGAACAGAGGACCACCACATAGAATTCCTGTTTATGGTAGCGGCAGTGTATCGAATTGGAATTGCAAGAACATGGCTTGACAGGGCCCCCCCTACATTTGAATTATGGATAGCAAGGTTGATCTCTACCTATAATTTGGAGAAAGCTATCTATGAAAGAAAGGGTAGGAGGGCGAGAGCATTGGGTGAAAAAATTTGGCAACCTTTAGCTCGCTGGAAAAATAGTAAGAACTAAGGAAGGACATCCTTGGCTGGAGTAGGAGAAGAAAGGAGTAGAAAGTAAGAAAGCAATGTTAAGGGTATGATTACATCAAATTTGTTAACGGTATGTGGAAAATACTAAAGTGAATATGATTTTTTTTCTTTTTGTATTGAATGCTTTTTGTGCTATATTGGAAATTATTGTAAGAATGGGATAAAAATTTTAATAAAAAAATATTAAAAAATAAATAAATAAATAAATAAATATCCAGAACATCCATTGACACCTGATCATCTTCCCTTCTACACCAGCACTTTCTCTCTCCAGGGGCCCCTAGGTATTTCTGCACCTGGATTTAACAATATTGTGGCTATCAGTAATTCCAGGATGCAGGAATGCTCTAGTATTCCAAGTGGGATAGTCAGCACTGCCTTAGAAAAGAGGAATTACCATGGGAAATGGTGTTTCCACACCTAATGGCAATGATAATTCCTCTATTTTGGTGGTTTCCTAACAAACGCTTTCATCTGCTTTGAGTTGGTGTAATGTCTAGGGGCAGTAAATATCTAGAGCCTGAGGATGCATTCAACTGTAGGTCTCAATTCTGGCTTGTCTTCTCTTTGTTCCTGCTAGGTTACCCTTGAGTGAGTAACCAATAATACTGGGGCAGATTTACGAGAAAGTGACTTGGCTGTGCCGCACTGAGTCTCTTTAAGAGCACAGGAGTGCAACATATTTACAATGATATGTCGTATTCCTGTGCTCTCCCCTGCGCTGGCCCACAAACTGCTGCCATGCGCCGGCACCCTTGCACCATGGTGCAAGGATGTCAGCGTCATGGGGATATTGTTTTTGTGCAGGAAGGGGCACCTTCCTGCACGAAAATAATCACTAAGGATATTTTCCTCTTTCAATGCGTTCTGTAGAATGCATCATGCATTGAAAGGAAAATACGAGGAAAAATGAAAAATTTCTTCTCGATGTGCATTACTCTGCCTCTGTTGGACCGACGGGATCGGACGTGGCAGAAACGTCTTTCCGACCGCCACACAGCTGCCCGCCATTCGTATGGATGGCGGGCGGTGAAGTTGGTGAAAATGGCGGGGAGATGGGGGAGAAGGCATGCAGGCTGTCGGTGGCGGTCTCCCGGCCATTGTAATCAGGCCCTTGGTCCCATGATCTGGCCTGCACAACATCGCGGTCAGGGTGAACTTGTGACTTTGTCCCAATCTGGCTTGACCAGATAACCACAGGGGTGGCTGTGTGCTTTTAGACAATATTTTCACTTAAATTGTTCAAATTACATATCCCTGGATCTGCTGATTGAATTTTTGTTGTTTCGGTGTCAAATAATGTACTACATTTTACTAGATTTTTCTGAATTTGTCTAGGATGTTTCTTGAGTGAGTTGTGTTTACACTTTCTTACTATTGGAAGTGCTGAATAAATTATTTACACATTCCCTCTAAGTTAAGACTGACTGCTGTATGCTAAGTTACAAGAGGGTAAATCACAGATTAATTTGGGCTAGGAGCCTCTGACATAGCAGCACCTGGAACTGAAGAAACCCTGCCTAACGTATCTACAGTCAGGAATTGAAACTAAGATCACCCTGGAGATAGGAGTTCCTCTTTGAATTAAATTCTACCCTTCTTTTTACTCCCTCCCACTTCTGCCCTTTTCCTCCTTTCTTATGATCACTCCAGCTCCAATTTATTTATTTATTTAAAAAATGTTATATAGCGCTGCTGGACCCGGGAGTATCAGAGCGCTTTACATAGTGATGACACATGAACAGAGCAAGTACATATTCAGTAAAATACACAATTAGAAATGAACAGGAGAAATGAAAAGAAAAAGAAATTAAAATGTACACGGTGGTAAGTTTGAGAAAGGGGTCAGTAGAGCAGAGTAGAGGCGGAGCAGGGGGAGTTGAAGATAACGCTGAGGAAGAGGGTGAGGAGGGGGGTGGGTGGGATGGAAGGGAGAGCATGTTGGGCTGACAGGGAGAGAGTGGTAGAAGGGTGATGAGGGAGTTCAAGATCAATACAAAATTAAGAACCCCAGTATTTATTGAGGAGAAGAGCTTTGAGCCTCATTTTGAAGAGAGGATAGGAGGGGTTGCAGCGAAGGTCGGTGGGTAGTGCATTCCAGATAGTGGGTGCATTACCCGAGAATGCACGAGATTGGGTCTTTTTGCATTTAAGTTTGGGAGGGATAAGGACAATGGAGTTTGTACTTCTCAGTGATCTAGTGCTCCCTGCTTTTTGTAGTTTGCTTGACTGGTAAGAGGGGGTGTCTTAGTGAAGAGCTTTATGGGTAATGCAAGCAATCTTGTCGGTGGAGCGACCTTCGATTGGGAGCCAATTCAGGTTTTTGAGGACAGGGGAAATGTGGTCAAATTTTCGACAGTTAGAAATAAGTCTGGCGGCTATGTTGAGGACAGATTTAATTGGTGCAAGGTGGACTTTGGGGGAGCCTGCCAGAGTGGCGTTACCATAGTCAATCCTAGATAGTACAAGAGATTGTACGACGTTTTTGAAATCATCAGCTGGAATGAAAGGTTTAACTTTTTTGAGGTGGTGTAAGGTGGAGAGAGCGCTTCTTGCTGTATTTTTGATGTGGGGGAAGAGAGTAAGGTTCTGATCAATGCTGATACCCAGGGATTTGACCGTATTGGAGGTGGAGAGGGCGCAATTAAGGGCTGTGATGTCTTTAGTCCAGAGTTGAATGGGTAGGGAGTTGAATTTAGGGGTGAAAAGAATAATTTCGGTTTTTTTAGGATTGAGTTTGAGATGATTAAGGTGGAACCAGGCTTGGACTTTCAACAGAGTGTCATTGAGGTGAAGGATGTCATTGTGGGTTTTAATCTTGTAGTATGGTTGGGTATCATCGGCATATAGGTGGTAACTGATTTTGGCTTGTTTGAGAATGAGAGTGAGGGGTTGAAAAGGGTTGGAGAGAGGATAGATCCTTGGGGGACTCCGAGAGCGACAGGTTGAGGTTTAGAAAGCCAGTGACTGAGTTTAATTTGTTGGGATCTGTTCTGGAGGAACTAGGTGAACCATTGAAGTACAATGTCTTTAAAACCAAAGCTAACTTTTAGGGTGTTCAACAGGGTGGAATGGTGTACCGTATCAAATGGCGCCTAGAGATCAAGGAGGATTAGTAGGGAGGATTCGCCCTTGTCAAGAGAGCGATGAATGTCATCAGTAATATTGAGCATGGCTGTTTCTGTGCTGCATCCCTTTCTAAACCCAGGTTGGAAGATATCAAGTAGGTTGAAGGAAGAGATATGGTTGTCTAGCTGTGACAGGACACATTTTTCGAGGGCTTTAGAGAGGAAGGGAAAGTTGGAGATAGGGCGTAGATTGTTCAGATCTTTAGTGTCGGCAGTGGGGTTTTTTAGAATAGGGGAGATTTGACCTAGCTGAAGGGAGGCAGGAACGCAGCCAGAAGAGAGAGAGAAGTTGATGATAGCGGTCCAGGTTGGGGCAATGGTGTATTTGAGTTCTTGAACTACGTGGGCGGGGAGGGGGTCGTTATAATGTGAGGACGGTTTGAGTTTGGAGATGATGTTGATGATAGTAGTTTCAGAGGTTGGATTAAATACACTCCATGACGCGTTATTTTAAGGAAGGGAAAGGGTAGAGGAGGAATCCTGCAGGGTGTGAGAAGGGAGGGGTTGGGTGGGGTCGGGGTGCAGGGGGGAGGAACTAAGTGAATTGGGAGTGCTGGGGAGAAAGATTTTGATGGGGGAGGTTGATAGGTGAGAGGAGAGAGAAAGGGGGAAGGAGGTGAAATGGGCATATTAGGTAAGGTGGGTTGGGTGGAGGGAGGTTGGAGAGAGAGAGGAGGGGAAGAGAAGGATAGTTCAACGGAGTTGACTTTGTTCGAAAAGAAACTGGCAATTTCTTCACATCTATCGACAGAGGCTGCAAGTTTAGGAGGGCCAGAGGAAGTTTGTTTTTTAACAATGTTAAACAGTTCTCTGGGACGGTTTCTTGCCTGATCAAGTTGAGACCGGAGGAAGGTGGCTTTTTCGTTAAAGATATGTTTTTTGTAATGTGCTCTGTTGGATCTCAGTAGGCCCAGGTTTTCAGAGGAGGGATGATTCCTCCAGGCGCTTTCAGATTGTCTGAGGGTCCGTCTTTCGTTATTGAGCTCAGCTTTGAATCAGGACTTTGGAGGGATGTTTTTTTGCTTTTTGAATTTAATGGGGGCAATTAGGTCTAGGGCATCAAGAATGGAATTGTTATAATGATCAGTGAGATCATTGGTGCTAAGAGGGGGGGAGGAGTAGGCGAGTTTTAATTGCCGATTCCAGTTAATCAGGTGGGATGAGGTGAAGGTTACGAGTGGGTTATGGGAAGAGTGCTTATAGGGGTGGGGGAGTGTGGGGGCAGTTCAGGGTGAAGAGGATGAGGTGGTGATCAGACCAATCAACAGGTGTTATATTCAAGAGAGAGGCCATATCCTTGTTCATCAGGATAGCATCTAGGGTGGCGCCTTTGATGTGAGTGGGGGCTAGGCAGAGTTGGGTCAGGTCAGTAATGTCAAGGGTTTCGTTAAAAAGGGAGACCGTAGGGTCATCTTTTTGGTTCCAGTGGATGTTGTAGTCACCCAGGAAGAGATTTTTGGGGTGAGAGATTGAAGCTTGGATAATAAGATCAGTCATCTCTTCTGTGAAGGGGAGGCAATTTCCTGGGGGGGTGGTAGATGGTGTGTAGCCGAGTGGTGGGAAAGCCAGGAAAAGACAGGTTGGCGCAGAGGTATTCAAAAGACGAAGGGTCTTGGAGTAGGATGGGTGATATGTCGAGTTTCTCTTTAAAGATAAGGGCAAGGCCTCCTCCTGGTTGTTTGATTCTGTCCTTCCTAGGCGTGGGCGGAAAATCCGTTCCGCTCGCGGATTTTGCGGATTTTCGGGAAATCCGCAATCCGCGAGATTTGCGAATTTCCCGCAAAATCCGCAAATCCGCGAGCAGCGGATTTTGCTCGCACTGCTCGCACTGTTCGCGTGAGTTCGCGCCCCGCGAATAAGTGCAAAATTGCAGAAATACGATCTTAGCAAAACTGAAAGTAACTACTTACCAGGTTCAAAAGTTCAGGCTCATCATTAGTAGCCATTTCCTGGAGTGCTTCCTGAGGGGCCCCTCCAGAGTTCAGTTGCCAGTTGAAACTAGTATGTGACCCTGCTCTGAACCTCAGAATAGTTACACATATGCCACAAAGGTCCTGAATTACAGCTAAGGGAGACAAGCAGGAGCCAGGCTGGAAGTTAAAATCCATTAATCAGCCCCTAATTCATTATTGTCAGTTGGGGCGGGGCAGGTGTTGTAACTAATTTTGCAACAATGAAAGCACTTAGCAAGTGCAAAAGATCACTAATCAGGGCGCACTAAGGAAGCAGGTGCCAGCTAAAAAAATATTCTGTGACACATGAATCAGCCCCAAATTAATTCAGGTCACTTGAGGCAGGGAAGGTGTGCTTTGCTTTGCCGAAAATAATGTACACTGGACAACCAGAGGGTGTGGTGATGAAACAGAGGGTGGCATGGGTGGGCCAGAGGGTGGCATGAGTAGTCAGAGAGTGGCAGTGGTGACAGAGAGTGGCAGTGATGAAGAAGAGTGTCCCAAACAGGCTGGACACGTAGAAACAACAAGTTCGCGAAACTTGCGACCCGACAGGTAAGTTCGCAATTTGCGAAAGTGTACAAAACCCTCGCGAACTGGCAGAAACACGGGCGAACACAAAAAAAAAAAAAATCCGCAAATTCGCGGGAATTCGCGGATTTTGCGGATTGCGAATCCGCAAATCCGCAAAATTCGCGAACGCGAGATCCGCAAAATTCGCTCATGCTTAGTCCTTCCTGATAATAGAAAAGCATGGAGGGATAAGCAGGTCGAGGATAGGGGTGGAGTGGGCGATGAGCCAGGTTTCAGTAAGGAAAGCGATGTCACTGTTTTCACTGAGAATGGTTTCAGAAATCTCAGTTGCGTGTCAGGAGGCGGATCTACAGTTTCTCAACATGCAGCGAAGGGGAGAGGAGACCGGAGGAGGGGTGGGTCGACAGCGGGGGATAGAGCTAAGTAGTTGGCGGGGTCTAGGAAATGTCGGTGGAGGGGGGAGTCTGTTCGTGTTTAAGAGAACAGGTATTGTGGATGAGCATGGGATGGTAGGCGAGGATGGAGAAGGGGATTAAGGGGAGTTAATAAGAGAAGAAGGGTTACAATTGCTAGGTGGGGTGCTTAAGGGGTAATCATTATGCTTCGCTAGGGTAGTGAATTTACAGGGGAGGAGAGGGGTGTCGATGATGGTCGATACAATAGGAGGTCTGTTAGGGGGTGGTTTGAGAAGAGTGTCATCTTGTGGCGGGACGGTGTAATTTGACATCATAGATGTGTGGACAGAAACAGAAGGGTGAGTTTTAAGGAGGAGAGAGATATCAGTTCTGAGTGAGGATAGTTCTAATACGAGGGACGAAAGTAAAAGTTCGACTTTAAGGAGTGACTGGGATGGAATTGAGGCGTAAAGTGTATCGGATAAGTTAAAGAGATTGGTAGGGTATGGGTTATCAAGGTGGGGGAAGCATGGGGCGGAAGGGGGGGAAAGCCTGGAGGGGGGAATATAGTGAGGTGGTCGGACATTAATAGAGTAGGGGATATATCGGAAGTAGGCGTAAGGGGAGAATTCAATTTACTATGGTTGTTAATAGAGGTGGTGGGTATATCGGAGGTAGGCATAAGATGACCAGCTTTTAGAAGACAGATAGGTGAGTGAGGTGGAAAGTCAGTAAGGGGTGGAGTGCGTGGGAAAGTGGGAAGAAGGAGGGGACAGAGGAGGGTGCATGGTGGGCGTCGAATTCCCTTTCATCACTCCCTTTTTATCACAATTTCTGCAGCTGAATTCCCTTTTATCACTCCCTTTTATCACTTTTTACCATCCAAATCTTTTTCATTCATCCAAGAAACGTGAAAAAAAGCCTGAGAAGGCGTAAAGAAGCAAGGTCTGTTATTATTCGACAGGAAAATCGCTCAAACTGTTTTAAGTTCCACTAGCAAAATATTCCAATACTGTTTTCATAGTCTTTTTCTCTGAATTTCGCTTGCGTTCATGCTTGTACCGGCCTGTGTTTTTTTATTTTAATATTAGACTGATTGTATGAATTGGCCCTTTGCTGCCTCCATTCTTTGTAAACCTTATATGCGGTGGTTTGTGAATGTGATATAATAGTTTAAATTGGCATTGATTGTGTATACTGGAGGCAGTTGGTGACGTTTTTCCATCCGTTTGGATAATACAATCACATTTCTCCCCTTTAAGCATCAGTCGAGCTGCTAAGCTCCAAACCTGTGCAATTTACATGATTACTCTTTCAGAACAGCGCAATTGAGGCCTTCCCAGAGGCAGACAATTCTGACTTAAAGAGGGTGGATTTGCTGAGGAGAAAATACGTAGTGAAGGTTATTAGAGGAGGAAAGGTGTGCTGCTGGGTTGAAACACTCCTGAAAGAACAACCCGGCTCGTTTTTTTTCTTCAGGATGATGCACAGAACTACTATTTGTAAGTAAATAGGTACCAGGGACCTGTCAGGAGGCCACTGCAGCTTTCACCACCCATTGCCTCTGCTACCATTGACAGTAACAACACAACTTCCAACCGGTATACAGACAAAATATCGAGTAAAATATATCGAATTACATAAATATCGACTTCAAAATATAGAATGGACAAAATATCGAATGGACAGAATATAGTCAGCAAAAATATCGAATTTAAGGCAAGTAATGTAGTATCGATTTTTATAAATATAGAAAGTATATAATATAGGTTATTAAAATATATCGAATTTTTAATAATATCGAATTTTTTAAAGTGTTTTGTGTTATAATATGTGTGAAAAGTGTATATTTTTTTGTAATTTATTTTAAGTAATGAATTTTATGTTATTTAATTTTTGCGTAATTTAATTCTGTAGCGGGTTGTGGGTTTATAGGGGAATAGGCTGGGAAGTAATTTAATTATATTAAATAAAATATTATTTTTTAGAAATTATTAATTATTTTTAATTTAATTTTGCGTTTTAGTTATGTAGCGGGTTGTAGGTTTATAGGGGAATAGGGTGGGATGTAATTTAGTTGTAATTAATTAAATATGTTAATTTATTTATTGGTATTTAATTTGAATACATTGTTAATTCATTTTTAATTGGTAATTAATTATTTTAAATTGGTAATTCATTTTTATTAATTGATTAATTGATAATTATGTGAATTTTATTAATTTATTTTCTGTAGCGGGTTGTGGGTTTATAGGGGAATAGGGTGGGAAGTAATTTAATTATAATTAACGAAATATTTTAATTTATATTTTGGTATTTATTTTGAATAAATTGCTAATGAATTTTTAATTGATAATTAATTAATTTTTAATAGGTAATTAATTGTTATTGTTGAGTAATTGATAATTATTTGAATGTTATTCATTTGTTTTCCGTAGCGGGTTGTGGTTTTATAGGGAAATAGGGTGGGAAGTTACTTAATTGTAATTAATTAAATGTTTTTATGTATTTATTGGTGTTTATTTTGAATTAATTTGTAATTACATTTTATTTGTTAATTCATTAATTGTAAATTGGTAATTACTTTGTATTAATAGTTAATGAATTCTAATAAGTAATATTTTTTAATTGAATAATTATTATATTATATTAAATTGGTATTTACCTTTAATTAATTTTTTATTGGTAGTGATATTTATTTTATTTTTATTAATATATTTAATATTTACTTTCCCTACTGTTGCACTCTCTGGAGTGGGAATAGTAATTTTTACCCCTACGCTATCCAACGCTTTCCCTACTGTTGAACTCACTGGAGTGGGAATAGTAATTGTTACCCCTACGCTATCCAACGATTTCCCTACTGTTGCACTCACTGAAGTGGAAATAGTAATTTTTATCCCCTACGCTATCCATCGCTTTCCCTACTGTTGCACTCACTGGAGTCGAATAGTAATTTTTACCCCTACGCTATCCAACGCTTTCCCTACTGTTGCACTCACTGGAGTGGGAATAGTAATTTTTACCCCTACACTATCCAACCCTTTCCCTACTGTTGCACTCTCTGGAGTGGGAATAGTAAATGTTACCCCTACGCTATCCAACGCTGTCCCTACTGTTGCACTCACTGTAGTTGGAATAGTAATTTTAGCCCTACGCTATCCAACGCTGTCCCTACTGTTGCACTCACTGTAGTTGGAATAGTAATTTTAACCCCCACGCTATCCAACGCTTTCCCTACTGTTGCACCCACTGGAGTGGGAATAGTAATTTTAACCCCTACGCTATCCAGCGCTTTCCCTACTGTTGCACTCACTGGAGTGGGAATAGTAATTTTTACCCCTACGCTATCCAACACTTTCCTTACTGTTGCACTCACTGGAGTGGAAATAGTAATTTTTACCCCTACGCTATCCAACGCTTTCCCTACTGTTGCACTCTCTGGAGTGGGAATAGTAAACTTTACCCATACGCCAGGGGTCTTCAAACTGTGGGGCGCGACCCCCAGGGGGGCCGTGGAGCGATGCAAAGGGGGTCGCGCCTTCACAGTGTCACTTCTGACCTGGCCTCCAGGGCTTCAGCCCCCCTCCTCCCCCATCCTGTGTCTCAGCCCGGGCTGCTGCAGTGCAGCTCGCGCTCCTGGGGCCTAGGCTGGGCAGTGTCTGGAGTCTTATCTCCGTCCCTTTTTCACAGGTCTTTAAAGACCATTAGCATATTTACATGCCTTTGTTAACTGATTACCAAAGCTTAATTTTTTTATGGTTCCAGTACCCCCTAGGCCCCCACTCTGCCTATTCCTTACATTTGTATTTTTACACTTACTGCTGTAGTGTGAGAATGCATTTAATGAAAAGAAATATAAATTTAGATTGCCAAAAGAAACTATGTGTTGTTTAAAGATCCTGCAGAGACCTGCTCTTAACACTAAATTGAGTTATAAATAAAAAAGTATGTATTAATTAGTGATGTGACTTTTCTGTCTTTATTTTCTTTAATTATTAGTCATGGATCATTGAGGCATCCCTAGAACACAATTAAAAGTGCTTTCTATTTATATTTGCTGTTCTAAGTATTCACAGATAAGTGCAAAAAATACAGCTGTAGGTGACTGCTTATTTCTGGGCCATCAAAATAATGAGCTGGTAACCCTAATCATTAGACTGGAAGTTTGTTGCAGGATCAGCACATTATTTATTTACTCCACCCTCGAACCCTGATTAATGCCATTATAGCAATAGTTTAACTTATATCTGAAACCCTACGCTTCAAGTTTCTGGGAATGCACCCTGCTTTCAAACTACTCACTTCTCATTCTCGCCTTCACTTTCACGTTCACCCTGCGCTCCCAGCGATCACAATGCACTCACACTGACCACAATGCACTCACACTGACCACAATTCACTCACACTGATCACAATGCACTCACACTATTTACCCGCTCACCCTGCACTCACACTGATCACCATGCACTCACACTGATCAACATGCACTCACAACATTCACCCGCTCACCCTGCTCTCACAGTGATCTCTCTGCACTGTAAATTTGCTTGCATTGTTCACTCTGTACCTCACCCTGCAGTCACACGAGCACACTTCTCACCCTGCACTCATGTGACACTCCACTCACCTGTCCCCCCTTACTACTGAATCTGTAGCTCACTCAAACAAGGCCATCACTAACCATGCACTAATTCGTCCAAATCTGCACTTACAGCCGAACCCAAATTCAAATGGTCAACTCACTCACCCTGCAGTTACTCCTTTTACCCTACCCTCACACTGTTGCATTGCTCACCGTGCAGTCACATGGGCACTCTTGTCACCCACACCGTGCAGAAGGTTAAAGTGCCTGGTACAAAGAAGATGTAGCATGCACATCACAGAACTGAGTGTGAGTAAACTATGAGTAGCGCTATAAAAAAAATGAAATGTTTGTCAGACAGGTGCTATAGAGAGATGAGGTGTATTGTTGGTAAGTGATAGTGAGGGAATTCATGGAGAAGGTGGAAAGACTGTTGCACTGTGTGCGACCAGTGCTTGGACAAGCCCTGGCTGGGAGTGTTAACCCCCCCCCAGAAGTTCGGGTCTAGTGGATCCCCTGCTTCTGCCTATTATTTACATTTGTAGTGCGCTAATGTTACCAAAATGTGTCCTGGGGCTAATAACCATCTGCCTGCAATGTGAGAGAGGGATCCGGGGTTGTGAGAGGAGAGAAGAGAGGGATGGAAGGAAAGGGGTGAGAGGAAAGGGGCATGGGTTAAATGTTTAACTCTGCACAAGACCACCACGGTTTGAATGCACCCTTGCTGCTCCCGGCCATGGCCAGGTGAGCTTCTAATTTGGCAGCGCATATTCCTGCGGATTGGGAGGCCCTTCACAGAAGTTGACTAGACATCTTTTTGATGTTAATTGCTGTATTGTGGTTATAGACTGGTACTGATGGGGTGAAATCTTTCCTCGGTATTACTGTGTTTAAAAATATTCTAAATAATAAAGCAATGCTTCCCCAAAATACGCAGCATCACAGAACATTATTTACATTTTCTACTCACACAATTTAGTGAAGCCTGTCGCATAATTTGGCCCTCACCTTCCTCATAACCTCGAGGTTTCGAAATTTTTGTTAGGAGGGGGTCCTTACGCTTGAAAATGTTGACAGGGGGGTCTCGGCATCCAAAAGTTTGAAGACCTCTGCCCTACGCTATCCAACGTTGTCTCTACTGTTGCACTCACTGGAGTAGAAATAGTAATTTTTACCCCTACGCTATCCAACGCTTTCCCTACTGTTGCCCTCTCCTGAGTGGGAATAGTAATTTTTACCCCTACGCTATCCAACGCTTTCCCTACTGTTGCACTCACTGGAGTGGTACTAGTAAATTTTACCCTCCCGCTATCCTATGGTAAAAATATTGTATGTTTTTTATTAATATCATGTGAATATATATATATATGCTTTAAAAAATAAAATTGTATGATTTTTTAGCTTAAATTAATTATTTTATAATTTTAAGGTTATTTAAGTATTTTTAAGTATTTTTTAGTTAATTATTTTTAGTATTTTATTTATTTTTAATTGTTTTTATTACAATTACAAAAATTCGATATTTTGACTAACTATATTATTTTTAAACAATATTTTTGATTCAATATTTTTGTACTTACCTGTTTGTAGATAGGAATTCGATATTTTTGTAGTCGATATTTTATCCTCAATATTTTTGTATGTCTCTATTTTGGAATCGATATTATTTCAGTGATCCCTTCCAACCATCCCACTCCTGCAGGTGTAACAATTTCAGACTGTTCCAGGCCACCCAAAGCTTTATGTATGGCTTGGACTGTAGGTATTAGTGATTTTAAGGTATATTACAATATTAAATAAGTCTTCTTGTGCTCTTTACAAAATAAGCCAGCAGCACCACCATGTGGTGGACTGTTATAAGTGCCAGTGTTGACAGTTAAGTGCCAGGGCGAGCCCTGGAAACCAATGATGCCCGGCCTCATTCATGAAGACAGTACCGCTATGAGACTTATTCATTCTGCATTCATCTAATAACTTTGTTTGGAGGCTGACACCCTACTTGAAATTACCTTTATCCTTGCATACAACATCCTTCTTCAACTGTGCCACTCTCAATAGAATGTTTTATTTGTCTATGTAGAAGTTTATAGTATAATCAAATTGACCTCAATGGAGTCCCTCTTCTAAAATGGGACTTTACACTTGGTAAGGGAACAGGTTGAAAAGTATTTAATTAAGACACGTGCTGAGACAATATATATATATATATATATATATATATATATATATATATATATATATATATATATATATATATATATATATATATATGTCATTTCAAAGGTCCAAGCTTTTCAGAAGGCACACAACAGCATTCACATTCCACAGTGATGCGGTGTTGGGTCGTCAGCCCTACGCGTTTCGAGGCCGTCCGCCTCTCATCAGGGGCTTCTTTCTCTATTCTGGCGTCTCTGATGTTTCTCTGATGCACGCATTCAATTAGTTAGCGTTAGTGCGTCACAGATTGCTTTCTATGCATGCTGGGTATTGTAGTCCCTTAGAGAATATTTTTGTTTACCCATAGTGGGCTCATTGCGCCAAAAATCAACATTAATCACACGGCTGTCCGGCCGTGCAGAGGAGCACCGTCTGTGCAATTACAGGAGCCGAGATGGGAACCTAGCCCGATCGAATGGCAACAGCAATTCCTAACTACTACAGGAAAATGTCCCAGTGTACGAGTGAAACATTAAAACAACTCAAATTGATTTTTGGCGCAATGAGCCCACTATGGGTAAACAAAAATATTCTCTAAGGGACTACAATACCCAGCATGCATAGAAAGCAATATGTGACGTACTAACGCTAACTAATTGAATGCGTGCATCAGAGAAACATCAGAGACGCCAGTATAGAGAAAGAAGCCCCCGATGAGAGGCGGACGGCCTCGAAACGCGTAGGGCTGACGACCCGGGCTGACGACCCAACACCGCATCACTGTGGAATGTGAATGCTGTTGTGTGCCTTCTGAAAAGCTTGGACCTTTGAAATGACATTAATCACACGGCTGTCCGGCCGTGCAGAGGAGCACCGTCTGTGCAATTACAGGAGCCGAGATGGGAACCTAGCCCGATTGAATGGCAACAGCAATTCCCAACTACTACAGGAAAATGTCCCAGTGTACGAGTGAAACATTAAAACAACTCAAATTGATTTTTGGCGCAATGAGCCCACTATGGGTAAACAAAAATATTCTCTAAGGGACTACAATACCCAGCATGCATAGAAAGCAATCTGTGACGTACTAACGCTAATTAATTGAATGCGTGCATCAGAGAAACATCAGAGACGCCAGAATAGAGAAAGAAGCCCCCGATGAGAGGCGGACGGCCTCGAAACGCGTAGGGCTGACGACCCGGTCTGACGACCCAACACCGCATCACTGTGGAATGTGAATGCTGTTGTGTGCGCTTCTGAAAAGCTTGGACCTTTGAAATGACATTAATCACACGGCTGTCCGGCCGTGCAGAGGAGCACCGTCTGTGCAATTACAGGAGCCGAGATGGGAACCTAGCCCGATCGAATGGCAACAGCAATTCCCAACTACTACAGGAAAATGTCCCAGTGTACGAGTGAAACATTAAAACAACTCAAATTGATTTTTGGCGCAATGAGCCCACTATGGGTAAACAAAAATATTCTCTAAGGGACTACAATACCCAGCATGCATAGAAAGCAATCTGTGACGTACTAACGCTAACTAATTGAATGTGTGCATCAGAGAAACATCAGAGACGCCAGAATAGAGAATGAAGCCCCTGATGAGAGGCAGACGGCCTCGAAACGCGTAGGGCTGACGACCCGGGCTGACGACCCAACACCGCATCACTGTGGAATGTGAATGCTGTTGTGTGCCTTCTGAAAAGCTTGGACCTTTGAAATGACATATATATATATATATATATATATATAAATATATATATAAAATTGTAACAAGTTGATAGGATATTAAAGTTGATCAGTTTAATTAGGCTCACACCAGCCAGTCTCTTCCCAGTTGTCTTCCAAGGGTTGTTTTTGTGTGATTCGAGTTTCTCATAAAATACAAAAGAAAGAAAAACAGCAGGCAGGGCTAGATACTGGTGGGATTTGACAAGCAGTATGCTAAATATTAAAAATAATCCCCCGCATCTCCGTATAATATAGCAACCTTGGTGCATAATGCAATGCACATTCCATCAGTGTACACTAAGAGGCCGAATCCGATCCTGGAAAAAAAACGTCCGAACGTTTTTCATCCGGAGCCATCGCCGTACGATTCGTACCCGTCCGTCCGAGTCGCGTAGTACGATCCGTATTCCGTCCGAATCATAGCGATCCGTACGTATTGCAAGGCTGAAACAGTGTACCGTACGACTCGTACACATGCCATACGACCCGACAAGTACGATCCGGACCGGGGTATGAGGACGTGATTCGTATGGTCCACGTCAGGTAAGGGCAATTCGCACGGAAAAGCACACAATCATTTACACACCGTATGGTGCGTACACCCCATGATAACAGGGGTACGGAGAGTACCCCTGAGATCTTGGGGTGTATGCACCGTGCCCCGCTATCGCAGAGTGTACGCACCGTACACCCAGCGAACATGGGATACGGTGCCTGCACCCCAAGACCGCGGGGGTACGGTGCGTACACCCTGTGATCGCAGGAGTACGCACCGTACCCCTGCGATCATGGGGTGTACGTACCGTACCCGACGGGGGCATTCCGTACCTGTTTCGGGGCAAACTCTGCTCTTACGGCTGTTTTCAGCTCCCGTAGTAAAAGGGTCATACGGTGCGTACCCGACAAGACTGTACTTGCCGGGTCGGAAAAAGCAACCGTGAACTGTACAGATGTCGCGTACAGCGGGTTCCGAGAGAGATTCATACGAGGATTTGATTTGTACGGTCTCTGTACGATTCGTACGGAGTCCAGCTCCTGGTACGAATCGTACTTCGTCGTACGTACGGGGGACGTTACAGGGTACGATTCGTACAGGAAAACGCTCCGAACGGCTATTTGGAGCGGTTTTCCTGAATCGGAATTGACCCCTAGGTGAGTTGGTAGATATTAGCAATAGCCATCCTGTGAGCTTTCTGGAGTGTGGCCGGTGTATCAATTACCAGGAGGTCTAAATAGAAGGAAATATGTGGGGGGGAGAATATATCTGTGGGTCTGAAGACGGAGGGATCAACGTGGTATATATGTATAGTTGTGTAATGCAACAAAGGGGACTCCCTGCTATGAATAAAGCTTCCTAGATTACAAAAATCAACATTAGAAATTGCTATGGAAATTAAAGGGGGTGCAGATCAGACACCAGTCACATCATGCATACTGTCATTCATCTCTTCTTGTATAAAAAAGCATCCTGATTTCCCACAATAGTGGCACGAGATACCTAGCACAATGGTACAGAGGCTGAATGTGCTCCACAATACACGGAATCGGTTAAACATTCAATAATCATAACTTAGAATTTCTTTAATTCTTACAGATAAAACAGTCAATAATATTGGTAAACACCCAATAGTTATTGCAATGGATTTAAGTGGCATGATACTTCTTGTCAATGTCCATGAGTCAGGAGATTTTTAATTACAACTCATGAGACCTTTATTGTAGTTGGTTATGTTTATATAAATGATGTGACTGGTGTTTGATATGCATCCACTTTAATTTCCATAGCAATGTCTTATATTGATTTGTGTAACCTGGTATGAATAAGAGAATATATTGAGAAAAAAGTATAATTGTTTTTAATGATAATTGCCAATAAAGATTGTCATACAAAGTTAATACATCTTCACAGAGCCTTAAATTTGGTATGTAAGCACTGATATATTAGTTAGGTTGTCTGGGGTTTTTATACAGTGTAAATACACGTATAGTTGTTAATTGCAGAAAAGTAGAGGTTCAATGCAGGTCTTATATTTGGGTGACCTCCCATGCCCCCAGCAACACACTACCAATCTCTTCACCAGTAATAGTGCCATGGCCTTGCATATCCTGTATGTCACCAGAATCTCCCACACTCACATTTTGGGTCATTGGGCACTTCATGGCCTATCATTGTAGGAAGTGCTGAAAGGACCTCTTTCAAAAATGAATGAATTGCCGTTAACTTTGCGCAGAGGTTAGGCAAGAGGCCACCGATGGAGATGCTCCAAATATACCAAGCCCAATGTATTAGTACAGAGATTTACAGGCTGGAGTTTGGGGTTACGGAGGGGTTGATGCACACTAGAAAGTTGAGAATGCCTTTTTAAGGTATTTGTTGGCAGTCCCGCAAGGGACCTCAACATTTATCTGCCACTCAGAAATAGGAATACCGTATATTACCGATATAGTAAAAGCTCAACCCGTTTTATTATGGCATTATATTTAGTCATCCCCTAAAATATTATTTAATCAGGAGGTTTGAAGGCCTGTCTTGGTCTTGAAAATGTACACATGATTGGGTGGCTCATGTATGTGAAACATTTCTTGTCTGATCTGGGCTTGTTAAACTATTATTACAATCCTTTATTGATAGCTCAGATCCCCAGGAAAATGTTTAAAAAATAGTGCATGAGTCACTTGGAGGAGGTTAGATTTGCCATTGAAGCAAATAAATGCTCGTTACAAAACAACCCAATGATGCAAATTACCCTAACAATTCAACCATATCTAACGTTTAATCTGAGTGGATATGATAGGTTTGTCCTGACACAATTCAGGCTGAATATATTTCATCATTTGGTAACCTTCCCCAAAATAAACAATTGGGCCAAAACCTTGCCACCCTGCCTCTGTGACGAGGTATCATCTCAAACATCAATGCACATGGTTTTGTTTTGCAAGTTCTATAAAGAGCTGAGAAAAAATGGATAATACCTATCCTAAAAATTTGGGGCATGAGACAATGTCGCCCAGCATACCTCGCACTGCAATTCCTGGATGCGGATTGTTTCGCGAAAAACATTGCCCAATTTTTAAAACTTAGTATTAGGCACAGAAAAAACATATAAAAGAGATTGCTGCTGTATATTCTGTGCGTGAATAAGATGTTCTCCATTCTCGTTTTTAATCATATATTAGCTGTTTTCCGAACATGTTCTCTCGATTTTGGCAAACCATTATTGCTGTAATGAACTTCAGTGACTGAATTGAATTTCTTTTTAAATTATTTCTTGTATATAGAGAATGAAAATTGCTGTTTTTTAACCAATGCTTTTGAAACTGTACTTTTATGGTTTTTGCACTCCTATGAAAACCGAATTAAGGAATTGAATGAATGAATGAATGAATTGCACTGCATGAACAAGCCAGGTGTAGGAAGGTTGCATCTGGCAGACCACACCCAGCACAGCTGGAGGTCTCCCGTTGGCCCAGGTGATACCATGCCATTAGAGGGTAGTATGCCCATTGTAAGAACCTATAATGTATAATGTGAAGACTTCTGCTGGAGGACACAAGGCCTGTTAGCACGCAACAGAAGCACAATTTTTTCACAATTGTAATGGTTTCTTCCTTTTTTCACACAACCTTTATTATTGATGTTTTTATGAACACAGTTGTTTTTTAACTTTGAATGCTGTTCATTCAATTACTACAACACTCATGATTGTGTGATCTGGTTAAATTAGATGTTGTTTATCTAATTGCAATAATGTAACAATCACTGTGTATTTTGTGATAAGAGTGCATCAATGAACTTATAGAGTCGTCTATGTATAGAGCAACTGTTTATTATTGATTATTTGTTTGAATCACAGTGTTGCCCCTGACGAAGGGACAAAGAATATGTCTCGAAATGCATTGCGCTCTCAACAACAGCATTGTTTTGCCAGAAAGAAAACGACATGAATTAATCTGTTTTTGATCATAGTTTGTTATTCAGATTGAAAACAACAGTAATCTGCTTGGTACTTTGTTAAGTTGTTTAATTTTGTTCTCATATCAAGCTGACAATCAACTTTTGGTTTAAAATAAACTGAAAATGTTTGACTATTATGATTTAAGTATCATGTTTAAACTTCTTTAAACATTTGTAAATATAATATTTACTTATAGTATTGCATACCTGAGTCTAGAAGGCAAATTTGCTGGCTAGCCTAGATTTATACTATAGTACAGAGTGTTTAGGTACACTTAATCAGACACAGCACACTGATCATTAGAACACGATTAACTTGATTACTTTGAATTATATTAGGAGTGCATAGACCACCCCCTTACACTCTTTCACAGACTGACACACATACTGACTGACACACATACTCATGGAAGCACTTGCAAACCCTCTCAGACACTCTGACACGCACTCACAGACCCACCCAGACACTCACCCATACACTCAGACACCCACTCCGACACTCACACCCACTCACACACCCAGTGAGACACTACTGTAGCCATTCCCAGACCCACTCACACACCCACTGAAAGACCCACTCAGACATTCTCACACCCACTCACAGACTCCCTGAGACACTCAGGCATTCACTCACATGCTCACTCTCAAAGGCTGAAGGCTACAGTTAAGAAACAACATTTAAAAAACCCTAGAAATGTATTAAAAAAACCAAAAGTTTCAGGGACGTTATAGTTAGGAAATAAAATTAAAAAAACATAGAAATTCACAAAAAAACAAAGATGAAAAGAATGTTATAGTTAAGGAATAGAATGAATAAACCTTAGAAATTCACTTGGAAAAACAAAGGTTACAAGGATGTTATTGTTAGGAAATAGACGTAAATAAACATTAGACATGCACCAAAAAAACAAAGGTTACAGGAACGTTATAGTAAGGCTCAGATTTCACTCGTACAAAACCATTGAAATTCAGCAGTTATAATTAACTGTGCTAAATTTTACTTATGCTCCCGCAATGCATTGCTTAAGACCTTACATATTGCATCACCGATGACATGTCAAATGACTTCACTGATGACATCACTAATTTCATCATCCACAGAACCACTCACACACCCACTCACACCCCTATACAACCTCTTATATACCCACTCACACCCACACAACCACTCATATCCCCATTCACAGACCCATACAAGTACTCAAACAACAACTCATTCCTCCATAGTACCACCATAGTACTACCTGGAGAAGTGTGGCTCACTGGTTAGAGGAGGCATACCCTGAAGCAGAGGTCAGACCCGGGACCAGGGTTCAATTCCATGACGCGGCAGGGTCTGAGCCCAAGTGTCCACGGACTTGATAATTCTCACTTCGGTGCCTACTCGAATCACGGGTTCACACTCTACAACTCTGGGCAACATCTTGCTTAATCTCCACTACGGCCCCCGCGGCGGGATGCCTGGCTTTTACCCTGGGGATGCCCTGTACGGGTTATCTCACAGGGAAAAGCCAGGACGGGTTCCCAATGCAAGCGCCGAGATGCCCAAGGGTAAGTCGAGCGCTATATAAGAACACACATACATACATACATACATACATGCACTCACACACCCACTCACTCACTCATATAGCCACTCACACATGGTGACAGACAGTCACACAACCACTTAGATCACATATGTTAGAAATAGTATCACTTGGTAGTACAAAAAATAGTGTTTAACTTATGCAGTAGCTTACTATATATTTTTAAATTTCTGAAATATTTATGAAATACACTCTATGGATGATGTCATCAGTGATTTCATTTGACATGTCATCAGTGATGTCATTAATGATGTCACTGACCATGCCATCAGTGATTTAATATGTGAGGTCATAAGTAGCGCATTGCAGGGATGTAAATCATAGTTAGCTTCAGGTAGCTATAACTGCTGATGCTGTTGTTGCTGCCAGTTATTGCCAGTTGAGACTTCAAGGGCCAGAAGCTCAAAGTCTGCTGAGGGGGATGGGAGTAAGCCTCATGATGAGGTACAGGAGTGCTGTATAGCGCATTAAGGATCCCTGTGGTGCAGGATGCTGTTGTTCACACCAGTCATTGTCATTTGGGTCGTCAAGGACCAGAAGCAGATGTATGTCATCGAACTGTCTTAAACTAAACTCTGACAAAACAGAGGTGATGACATTCGGGAACTTGCAACCTAGCTGGTCCCCCCAATGGTGGCCGCCTCAGATGGGTGCGCCCCCCCCAACCGGTAGCCAAGGTACGCAATTTAGGAGTCATATTTGACAACAAAATGACTTTCCTTCAACATGCCAACTCTGTGGTCTCCTCATCCTTTTATATTTTAAAAAGGATTAAAAAATTTCTTCCATACCTACCTCCGTCAGCGGGCAAAACTCTTATCAGTACCTTGGTGTTCTCGAGAACAGATTACTGCAATGCCCTCTTACTGAATGCCCAAGAAAAGGTCCTTAACAGACTGCAGACGGTGCAAAATGCCGCTGCCAGGACTCTACTAACCATCCCCAAATTCACATCCATTTCCCCTCACATCCGACAGCTGCATTGGCTCCCGGTGAGGAGTCGGATTAAATTCAAGGCTTTATGTATAGCCTACAAAGCCATCAATAATCTAGGCCCACTATTTCTAAAAAAAGCCTTTTGCCCGCTCGAGCATCCAAGAACCCTACGTTCATCATCAGCTCATCTGCTGAGGGTTTCTCGTACAAGAAGGGCCAATTGGGGAGACAGATGTTTTACCACATCGACAGCCAAACTTTGAAACACGTTACCCCTCCACATCAAAACCGCTCCTACGCTCATGAACTTCAGAAAGAAACTCAAGACTTGGTTGTTCTCAGCATAAATTACCATTTTTTCCTCACAGGAAGAGTTCTGTTACGCTAGTGCCGAGACACCCTTCCCGGTATTTGCGCGCTTTAAAAATCGCATAAAATAAATAAATAAATAAATATGATGAAACAATGAATGCCTTCATCTAGCACATCTCAACAACACAGTTTTTGCAACACACTTACTATTACAAGACATGTTTTCACCACTAAACACAATAGCACACATATATATATATAGAGTATTATTAGACATGTCATTACCATGCAGACCATTACCGTACATTACATCAGCAAGCAAACCGTTGCAATGCATTGTTATAAACAATGCAGAAAAATACTTTCAGTGGCAAAACGTTAAAAAATTAAAAGAAATTCTAAAAATAACAACCAAAAAAGTACAAACTAATATTTTCCAAATCACATTCTACAATTAAACATCATAAATGAAGCATGACACAATATATCTAGGGCCTCATTTCGATGTCGGTCGGAAAGCCTCCAAACACTAGTCAGAGGCTTTCCAACCAACGTTAAAGGTTTACCTTCAAACCGCCGAATTATTATGTTAGTGATCAGAGTGTAAACTGGCCAGGTAAACTGACTCAATCCGATGGACTCATGGAGCCTGTCAGCCAGTCGGAAACTGGTCATAATCCCTTGAGGAATGCGTTTCCATGTCGAGATTATGATGCCGGTTTCGTACAGCCCTTCATGTCGGCCTTCCAATATGGAAAGGCTTTTGGAAAGTGACTTTGGGGCCCCTAGCAGGGTCCCTTTCTCCCCTGGCCCCATGTATGTTGCCCTGGGGGGCACCAATGGTGCTCCCTTCACATCCCTGCACCCTGGCGCACGCACTGAGAGGTGTCCGCAACACCGTGCAGGGATGTCCGAAAACTTCAATTTTTCAATGGGAGATTGTGCTACTGGCGGTTTCGGATAGCCGCACAAGCTGCCATTGTAAAATGGAAGTTTGAGACCGCACCATGTGTAGTTACATCCTAATTGCGGAGTCGGGACCACTGACCAGAGGTCGGTCAGTTCCGCATCCACAGCGATGTTGGTCGGAGGTAACTCTGACTCACATCGTAATGAGGTCCCCATTATTGTAAAAAACACGCTCCCAAATACCATGTTTGCAACTTAATCCTACCATTATTTTAAGGTGTACAACTGTTACCACGCATTTTTTACCACGCACTACACTTACAACGCAGGCATTACCACGCATACCATTACAACGCATTGCGCTGGGGGGCGCTCTAGGATAGGGAATAAGTTTAATTTTATATCCAACACCTTCCCTAGTATCCACGGGGACTGGAGTTGGAATATAAAATTATACTTACCACTATCCAGCACCTCAAAGCGCTATGCGTTGTAACGGTATTCGTTGTAAATACCGTGTTGTAATGGTATGCGTGGTAATGGTATGCGTGGTAACGTCATACATCCTTATTTTAATCCCTTATTTTCACCTTTACCAAATAAAAATGACCCTGTTGTACAACAGGAAGTGGAATAAATGTTTTCTTTAAACACACAAAATAATAAACTATACATCCACAATAAAACTCACTTAAAACCTACATTCCAATACAAATCTTTGTTTAAATTTTCATCTACCACACAAAACATGTATAAAAAGGGACGCCCAGCATTTTACATTCACTATTACACTGATTGTGTTTGTGACCACTAGGAGATTGTTACTGAAGCAAGACTTTAATACCACAAATTATACCATCTACCCGTCTAAGTAAGTGGAACTTTCACAAAAAAATACTTGTATTATACTAGTTATAAGACATATCGATTAATTTATGTTTTCCTAAACTTACAGATTCCCCCTCACAAAATTTACAAAGGTTAGCTTACAAACATGTACTGGTTTTGTATATTTGAAAATATTTTATATAAATAATATTACCGTTTTATAAAATATTATGTTTCTAACATTTATATTTATGTAACTAAAGTAAATAAATAAAGTAAGAAAATATTGCAATATATCTTTTCCCACAAAACAATTCCTAAACATTAACTTAAATAACTATGAAAAAATAACTAGGTGTACACTTAGAAGCAAATACTAATAATTTAGTATAGCCAAAAATTACTGTTTTACATCCACCATCTTCTTCCCTCAGATAAAGTGGTTGCCAATAACTAAGATGAAAACGTACTATTCTAACACCATCAGATACGTCCCTTCTAGCACATGCAAAACAGTCACTATACCGTAAAATTACTAATCTAATTCCACCACCAACTTACTTCAAGGAAGGTGCTAGATTGTGGCTAAAAGGCAACATTACTACTCTTACTCCACCACATGCTTACCTAAGCGCAGGTTTTGGACAGAAACTAGTATTCAAAATTGCTATTCAAACCATGTACTTACCTCAGGACAGGTGTTGGATAGTGACTATGATCAAATGTACTATTGTAAATCCACTATATAATTACCTCAGGGCAGTTGTTGGACAGTGACTAAGTGCAAAAATTTCTATTTTAACTTCTCCGAATACTTATCTCAGGGCAGGTGCTGGACATGCACTAGGGGGCAACATTACTATTGTAACTCCACCAGGTACTCCCCTCAGGGCAGGTACTGAACAGTGACTAAGGGGCAAAATTACTATTACAACACCACTGGGTACTTACCGCAGGTGCTGGACAGTGGCTAAGGGCTCAATTACGAGACTGGTTGTCCATGGACCGCCATTCTTTCCGGAGCGCCTTGGTAGCAGTCTTCCAACTGCCCTATTACAATTAGGGAGGTCAGACCGCCAATCCCCCGTAGCAACAGCCAGGGAACTGCCGTTCCCTGGCGGTGTTACGACGGTCTTGAGGCCGTATTATGGTTGGTGGGACTGCCACGGTCCCACCAAGCATATTAGACCTTGAGTCTCAGACACAGTTTCCTCCTCCATTAAAACCGTGGTGGAGAGGAAACAAAGGGGGCCCTACAGGGTCCCCTTGTGCCTCAGGGTTATGGGGTTTATGTAGGGGGGCATAACCAATGCGTAGTAATGACGTAGTGGTACTCACATGCATGCTAAATATCTAAATCTAAAAAAACATTATAAACTCATACGCGGTAGGTACACTTGTGGTCAATATATAGGGTCTTATTACAAATTTGGCGGTCCGACCACCGTAGGACCGCGTCCGCCAGCAGCCCACAGTGCTGCTGATCCAAAGACCGCCATTTTGCGAGTCAACAATGGGGAGGCAGTGCGGAGGCGCAGATCTTGCTGCTCTGGTTGGTACTATTACCAAAAAAATCAATGCTCTGTGTGCATTTTGACTTCATATGTGTTGGATGCACACATATGCATGATATATGTGGGATAATACCATATACCTATTACTGGGGTTTGGCCCATATGTGGACAGCCCTGGCAATGGGTATCGGGTATGAACAAGACTCATCTGCAGATTGCTGCACACAGGGTCATAATGCTCGGAGTGAAGATCATGCTGTGAAGGGAGGACTGGGAGCAAGGGATTCACATTAAAAACTGCCTGAGAGAAGAACAAAGGTGTGAGTATGCATCTCAAATCCTTCGTCATCACCACCTTGAAGCAGAAGGTCGGACCGCCGTAGTCTCTTTGTGAAACAGGCAACTCGTAATACGCACGGCAGTGCAGCTTCTCTGTACCACCCTATTACGGGTGACTTTCCCCAAATGGTGAAACTGGTGGTAGGCGTTCTGCTGGCAGCCTTGGCGGCCCAGCAGCGGTCTTCGCAAAGCCAATCTGACCACCGAGCTCATCGCACTCAGACTGGTCCATGGGATCGCCAAACTCTTAATAACGCCCATAGTAGTTGTAAAGCGTGGTTAAGACTTCGTTGTAAAGGTAAATTGTGGTTTAGACTGCGCTGTAAATGCTGTTTCCCCCAGAACTGCAAAGTCTGCTGAGGGGGAACAACGCGCTATATAGCGCATTAAATTTCTCTGCAGAACAGGATGCTGTTGTTGCCGTCAGTAACTGCCAGTTGGGTATTCAAGGACCAGAAGCTCAAAGTCTGCTGACGGGGTGGTAGTAAGTACTGTGACGTGCTACAGGAGCACTATATAGTGCATTAAGGATCCCAGAGCTTGGAACATGTACAGACCGCGTCGGGCAGGCCCGTCCTGTCCCTGCCATCGCTCGGAAGAGGCTGGTCTGGGGTACCCTCCCCCAACACCCTCACTATGGTACTTTCGTGATAACTGCTGTTGTAGACTTTTCTGCGGGGAAGGCACTGAGGACCATATTATCTAGAAAGGGCGATACATTATCGCCGCTTTTATTGGCAGGAAACTGGCGCTAAAGCGTCGATAATGGGCTTGATAATATGCCCTTGTGAATTCCCATAGAAGCCCAGGTTAACACCAGAACCTGGGCTTCTATGGGAATTCACAAGGGCATATTATCAAGCCCATTATCGCCACTTTAGCGGCAGTTTCCTGTCGATAAAGGCGGCAATAATGTATCGCCCTTTTTTGATAATATGGCCCTGACTGCTTAAAGCAGAGTTATATTGGGGAATTAGAGAACAAATGTTAATGCCCCTTTACCTGCGCAGGGAACAGCACTGGATGGATTTCTACAGTGGGGGGTGGGGTGATTAGTAGGGCGATAGACCTGACTAAAAGGCTGTGAAAACCATAAACAAAGTGTGACTAATGGGGTTGGGACAGGAGGACTGTTGCATGGATTCTCCGGGGTCACATAACTATGCTTGGGGTTATGGAACCTTAGAAGTAAGGGACTGAGTCATCCTACCACCTGAATTCACATGAGCCTGGGACCGACTAGCTGTAGTGTCCCACTTGTCCTCCTACTCACAGAGGAACAAGCGATTAGACACCCCAGAGCACGACACTCCCACCAATCTCAGGAATCATAGTTGCAGGATACACCCTTTTGCTGTCACACTCGTACTAGCCCACAATAAGTTCTGATAGAGACACAAGGACAGTTTTAAATGTTTATTTTAACTACCATGCTCTAGTATGCAGTATACATGCCATAAAAAGTAGGAAGATGCCTAACAAAAATATTGTTAGCATAGTAAATAGTCTGTAAATCATAAATGGAGCTGTCATTATATAAGACAGTGTGGCCTAACCTACCTCCCCTTCTATAGAAACAAATTATTATATATTAGAGGATCTTTACATGTTAGCAGCAGACCCCTACCTCAGTATACACAGATGAAAGTTCTACATCTCAGGGGCTGTCACTATCTTTTCCCCAGAAAGTCCCTCTCCAAGTGTGTGTTACCTATCTGTGCATACCTATATGACAAGAAGTATGTGTTGCCAAAGAACAGCTGCATTTGTGTGTTTTCTCTAGGTGCTAGGGCCTGATCAGAACAGAATAACACAGGGCATTGTTGTTCGACCTTGTCTACATGCTCAGACTAAATCCCAAGAAAGAACAGAACACAGAACCAACAGCGTGTTCTGAGTGAAAGTACATTGCGGCACAAAGCAAAATATATCTGTAGAGTAACATGTGCAAAGCAGAGCTCATGCTAACATAGGGAAAGCGACAATCGGCCTGCAAGGGACTCGTGATAGGACAATTGAGCAAGAGGAAGCTGGTTTAAGGGGAGAAAATCCAAAAGGCAGTGTCAAGGCCAATCGTCCAACTCACTCTCCAAATCATCTGGCTAGGTACTGGGGTAGGGAAAGTTGTAGCTTCTTTGGTATCTCATTTTTTAGTTCCAGATAATTTTCCCTTTTCATGTCATAAGGTTTTTCTTTCTTCCCCTAATCTTATATTGTTTCTTTTTCTCTAGACTATAGACTAACTCCCGTTCCTTTCCTTGTGATTTCCTTGTTTGGGTATCTGTTAGTTGCTTACTCGTTGTGTGCTTCATTATTACTGAGATGCCAGTCTTTGTCTTTTGCCAACTTAATGACTAAACCAAATGACATGTCATTAACTGATGCACTTTGTAGTAGGCTTGGGATTAGTTTGATCCTGATAATGGCAGCCCTGTTGGATCCTTCCTGCGCACAAATTATGTGGCAGCTATCTTTGTATTTGTTAGGAATCTTAAGGCCACATGTATTAACCTATTTTGCATTTGCAAACAGTGTGAATTGCTAAATTTAACCGTTTGCGTATGTAAAATAGCCTTCCGAGATGTATGAAAGGCTTTGACATTACAATTTTGGTGAGCGCAATTTTTTGCGATCACCTAAAATTGTGACTCCAAATAGGGAATCACAGTTTGTGATTCTGTAAGGATTTTTACCAGGCATTTCCTAAATGCAAACTGAGCATTTAGGAAATGCTATTACCATCGACTCCAAGTCGATGGTAACCATGTGCAATTTTTGAAAATGCACCAAAAATGCATTGTGTGTTCTTTACATGTGCACATGTTTCTTGGAGTGCTTCAGGGGGGCCTTAGGCCCCCGGGCACCTTTGGTTTTGCATTTCCTAATTTGCGATTACCAATTAGGTAATCACAAATTAGGTAATGCAAAACCATTCGCATCTATGTGCCTTTAGATTCCTTCAAATGAATGGGGTAGTATTGCCTAATAGCGATTTCCTAATTGCGATTGCAACTCATTGTTGCCGGTTGAGAGGTTCTGTGCAGAATGCTGAGTCGGGTTTAGTGGCTATTTTCTTTGTTTTGTATCCCACACGATATTACACACTCTGTCCATTGGGAATCCAGATCCTTTCCTTTTGGTTCTGGTATGTTCCAGGATAGATATTTCATAGCAAAGTTTACTTACTGTGTTGCCTGTTTCTATTATGACCTTTCCTATCCTTTAAAGCAAGATGTATTTATTCCTGTTCTTTTTTTTTTTTTACATTTTATTAAATTTTAGCAAATAAAACACAACAAAAAATAGACAAAAACATTACATCATAGAAACGGAATCAGAGAATAATACAAATACATGTTCCTACATAAAGCACCCGCAGCTCGTATATGTCGTACCGCCACATGTATTTCCAAAGAATAAAAAACATAATGCATAACTCCTCCAACGCCTATATAAACCATAGCACATTTCACCACATAAATAATCAATCAAACAAATCACACCAAATCAATATGAGAAGATAGAAAAAAAGAAAAAAGGGGAAAAAAAGGCAGAATCCTATATCATCTCCCACCACAATATATATATTCACTGTGTGCCATTATTTGTGCAGTCCTGTTCAAGTGATCTCGGTAGCAGCCATCGCTACGCACCAGGGTTAGCCAGGCATTCATTCCATCTGCTCCAACTCTTGTCTACTGGATCCACCGTTTCATCTTTAAACATCTTATATAGCTTTGATATCAGCCTCTTATTAGTGGGCGTGGTGAGAACAAACTGCAAAGACATCAATGCGGGAGATTCTTGAGGATACGTAGTATAGTGCATCTTGGCCGCGTGCCGCAGCCTATGGAGCGCAAATCTAAAGAGGAGTGACTGTTACTGATATATTGTAGGGTCTCTTGTGTAACGAACTGGCCATTTGGGTAAATGTCTTGCATGTGAGAAAGACCAGCCTCCTGCATCACCCTCATAGATGGGGCTTCGTGTGTGACCGACATATGTGCGTGATGTTCCAGGTACATACCTGGCGCGTATATCGGCAATTTTTGTGCTAGGTGCCCAATTTTCCGCCAGGCAGAAATCGTGGCGTCAACTGCATTCATTTCTGATTTTGGAGTACCCCGGGAGTGAAGGGTGATTACGCTATGCAGCGGGATAGGCGCTACATCCTCCTCCTCCACTGCAACGTGTGGTGTAATGGCATGCGTTCTGTACCATTAATATAAATGTTGAGCCTGCGCACTCAAATAATATGCATAAAAATCTGGTGCCGCAAATCCTCCCTTCTCATAACTTTTGGTAAGGATCGTCCACTGTATTCGCGCCGCTCTACCACCCCACACCAACCGAATTAATTGGCCACGGAGGTTCTTAAAGAACTCCATAGTGAGCGTTATCGGGAGGTTTATAAACAGATAGAGAAACCTAGGTAATACAACGATCTTGATAAGGGCAATGCGATCCGCCAAAGATAGCGGCAGCAAAATCCAGCTGTCTACCATACTTTCTAGCTTAGAGTAAGCCCTCCCATAATTCTCCCTGATTACCACAGTTGGGTCACGGTGTACCCAGACTCCTAAATATTTAACTGGATCCGTAGACCACACCAGCGGGTATTCCAGACTGGGTTGCGTAGTACCTGCCGTCAAGGGAATTATAAGCGACTTATCCCAATTTATATGTAATCCGGATAAAAGACCAAATCGGATATACTCCCGGAGTAGCTGAGCCATATATCTGGTCGGTTCACGCACAAACTGCACCATGTCGTCGGCAAACATGGATATTGATACCGCCCTATAATTAAAATTAAGTGCAGAGGCTCGATGATGCTGTCGGATAACACAAGCCAGAGGCTCCAACATGATCGCAAATAGCAACGGCGAGAGGGGGCAGCCCTGCCGAGTGCCTCTCTCAATCCGCAGCGTTTCAGATGTCAATCCCCCCACCGCACTCTCGCCGATGGTGCCGTGTAGAGTACTGTTATCCACTGAATGAATAAAGGCAGACGCAAGACCTGATACATATAGTGCCACTTCACCGAATCAAACGCCTTTGAGGCGTCGAGCAGTACCGCCGCTGCTTCCAGGCTTGGTTCCAATACATGGAACATAGAAAACAGCGTACGAAGGTTGTGCGAAGTGGACCACTCCGGAATAAACCCTGATTGATCTGGTAGTATCAGACCCTGCAGTAGAGGCTGCAACCTAGTGGCCATGATCTTCGCCAAGATCCATGCGCCAATATGAATTAGGGTAAGTGGGCGGTAAAATTCACATCTATCTGCAGGCTTATCTTTCTTAAGGAGAGTAATAATCAATGCTTCTCTCATCAACGGCGGCAACATCCCTGTATCATGTGCCTCCACGTACACCTCCAGCAGATGCGGTGCAAGCAGATCAGCATATTTTTTATAAAATTCTACTGTAAGCCCATCTGGGCCGGGCGCCTTACCATTAGGCATCGCCGTGATCGCCAACTTGATATCCTGCTCATCTATGGGCAGGCAGAGGTATTTCCTTTGTACGTCAGAATGCCAGGCACATGCTATGTTTTCCAAATATGCGTCAAACTCTGACGCAGGTGTCACACCACGCGAGCTATATAAATCCATATAAAACACATGGAACTGCTCCGTGATGCCTTCTGGAGCATAATGTTCAACTCCCTGATCATCAACGATTCTGTCCACTCACTGCTGCTCAAGACGATCCCTGATGTTAAACGCCAGTGTACGGCCCGGTCTACCCGCCTCTCCGTATCGTCGAGCTACATGTCTACGGGACAAATACTTGACCTCCTCCTCAGCAAATGTATCATACTCCCCGACCAATTCTTGTATCCGTGCCAGTTTAGGCATCTCAGGTGCAGCCTCATACTCCTTTTCTAAGTTGCGAAATTTATTTTCAATGTTTTGGAGTTGTGTCCTTATGTCCCTCAATATACCTGCTGCCGTTCCGATACAGACTCCCCTGATTGTGACCTTAAAGGCCTCCCAGAGCATTGAAGCGTCCTCTACGGTGCCTTTCTTTAACGCAAAATATTGAACTATGGCCTTGCGTATGGCCTTGTCATATACGGGATCAAGGAGCGCCTCAGAGCGCAATCTCCACGTAAAAGGACGGTGCACCACCGTCGGGTATCGTAGAACCAGCCTCACCGGGTTATGATCTGAAAGTGTGGTAGCAAGGGGTACCACATCATCAACCCATTCCATCAGTTCTCCACCAATCAACCTATAATCAAGCCGTGACCAACTACCATGCATTGGCGTCGCATGTGTGCCCTCTCGCCTCTGTGGGTGTCGCACTCTCCATACATCGCACAGCCCAAATACTTCCATAGCTCGCGATATACTCCCAGCAACCCTGGGGATACGATGCAAAATGGGGTTCGATTCATCTAGTTGCGCATTCAGATAAGTGTTCAAATCACCCCCCCCCCCCCCCATATAACAGGGGCAGTAGGCCAATCTCTCAATTTGCCACATATGTGGTCCACACAACCCGGGTCATCAACTATCGGCCCATACATATTTATAATGGTAACCAGCTTGCCGCGCAGTTTCCCACACACCATCGCACATCTACCATCTTCATCCATGTATGTGTGCAGTGCCTGAAAGTCCATCCCCTTCTTAACCAAAATCATCACCCCTCTCGCATAGGAGGAGTACGAAGAGGCCAGCCAAAAACCTGCCCACCTGCTCATCACTCCACGCTCAGTTACCCTAGTCAGGTGCGTTTCCTGCATCTGGGCAATTTGTATCCCATGCCGATTTAAATATGCTAGTACGTGTCTGACCTTTTTCGGTGAGTTTAGACCTCGGACATTCCAGGTGAGCATCGCACATTTATCTACCATTAGACATATTCAATCCCGTTATCAGTAGCTACCATATCAGGACCTAGAGGGGCACAAGCTATGCTGCTATTATACAGTAAAACCTCATCGAGATCATCACAATGTGGCTTACACAGTTGACTGGATTCAAAGCAAAAGGAAACAAACAATAACAAAAACTGCATATTCCAATCCCTTACCCCCTCCCCCCTCCCACTCCAACCTCCCAATCAGGTCGAGACCATACCTCCCCTCTCGCCCTTAGTACAACAGCCATGTGGGGAACACCCTCTTGGGGAAGAGGCTCAGCAACGTATTCTCGCACCAGAGTGTGATTGCCGGAACTATCCAACTGTCCTGTCTACATTTTCACTACAACATATTTCAATGAACTGTAATCTACAACCCTACCCGGGACCCACTACAAACAGCAATGCAGAGGTGAGACCTCCATCCCTCGCCCTCCCCCAGCACATCACCTGACAAGAGCTATACCAGCCCAAACAAAACCAAAGCAGGTGTTTTGTAATGAGGTATACAGGTATCTATCTATTGTCTCATCCTTAATCTGCATCATCCAGTCCTGACATTGTCTTTTCCTCATCCATTGGTTTCTGCCATGGCTTCATCTTACAAATATGTTTGGTGAACTTTAGCGCAGACTTTGCATTAGTAAAGAAATGTGACTGCTCCTCATGCGTAATTTTCAATTTCGCTGGGTATAGCATGGCGTATGCTACAGATGCCTCTCTCAGCAACTTTTTCACTGGCACAAATTCCCTTCTCGCTGTCTGTACCGCCGGTGTGTAATCTGGAAAACATCACTGGTTCCTTGGCCCTGGCCTCTTTCAAAATGGAGTCCCGATCTGCATAGTTGAGCAGGCGCGCAATGATCGGGCGTGGTGGCGCTCCCGGTTTAGGTCTCGGTCCCAGGGATCTGTGCGCCCTTTCCACTATCAGCACATTAGAGAGAGCGGGCCCAAAGAGTTCACGCAACATACCATCTATGAAAGTCTCCATCTTGTTTATTGGCGTTGTCTCCGAAAGACCAATAATCCAAATGTTATTGCGCCTTGAGCGCACTTCTAAATCTTCATTCTTTGCGCTAATCACCTCAAGTATTTTTTCCATTTGTAGGATCTGTGTGCGAACCTCAGCCTGCGCATCTTAGCCTTCAGACACTCGGTTCTCAAGAACGTCCCGAAGCACCACGCGAGTCACTCTGCTCGCCCATACCGTCCGCTGTGCGCGTCTGTCTTTTATTCTCAAACTGGAGCTTTGCCTGTTTAGGCTCCGATTTGCCCATGATGAGCCGTTGTGTAGCTAAGTGACCCAGTAGAACCGATCAGCCACCCTGGACACAACTTGTAGGTCAACCACACCACGCTATGAGCACCGCAGCTGTACCGCTATGTATTTCACACTCGTTGGCTCCGCACTGTGCCTTCAAATAGCGTCTTCAAGCAGCCAACCAGTACAATAAATCCAACGCACAGCTCTCACGTCCTACTCCACAGTGCCGACACCCTGCAGCTAGGCCCCAGCAGACCACATGTCACGAAGCTGGCCGGCTTCCTAGGCCAATCGCACAAGGCTCAGGGCAAACGTTCCAGGCCAGACTCAGCACTCTCCCTATCCCCCTCACCCGAGAGGCCCCACCACGGCACCTCAGCCACTCCCGCCCGTATTACGGGACGACAGCAGAACAAGAGGGCCCCCAGGTAGTATGTCCCCGACGCCAAGAGACAGCCCAACAGCCAGTCGGCACAGATGAGCAGCACCGCTCAAGTCGAGGTCCCCTGCGGTCCCGCCACGCAGACCCGACGAGGCGCTGCCACACAGTGGGTCGTTTCGCCCCGCGAGACCCACGCCGCCCGGCCAGCTAGGCCCAACTCTCTGCAGCGCTTCACTCACTCCACCGGGTCCTTCCTTCGGGCCTCTTCTCCACGCCGACAACCGCGATCACCAACGTCCACCAGCAGCGAAGCGTTCCAGCCAGTCTCGGGGGCAGGCAGAGTCAGGGTTGATCCACACAAAAGGACGCAGGCTGTATTCTGACACCCAGAGGTATCTGTGCTCAGCCTCCCCAAAGGCCTAATGTTGCATCAGGAGATAGGCATGTCGCCGAGTCACAGCACCTCCCTGTCCAGCCAGTAGAAGCAGCAGAATGGTCCCACAGTCCCTCTCAACTCTCGAGAACTCGCAGCCACGAACGGAAATCGCCCGGGTCTTCCACGAGCCATACAGCGCTCAGGTCTCCTGCCGCATCGAAGCCATTTTCTTCTCTCCCCTCCGTCTCTGCCTCGCTCAGTTCGGGAGAAGCGCGTGGGACAGAAGCCCATACAACTCACCAGTATGTGCCCCAGACGTTCCGAGACATCCCGGGGGGGTGTTTTCTCACGCAGTCGGGTTGATAAGGAGGGTAATTTCCCAGTGTAGGGTTCCTGCACGCGGATCTCCCCTAGCAGGCAGCCATTCCTCTACGCGCCAACGCCACGCTCCATTTCTTCCTGTTGTTTCTCTGCTTCCTGTTCTAGTTCAATCCTAAGAGTATATAATGGAGCTCGTCAGTCTGCTGGTGCCTCGTAAATGCTCTTTTGATTCACTGCTCATTCCAGAAGGCTTCCAGTTTTGATCCTGTTCCTGCAGCAAGGATTTCGGATGCTGCCTGTATTCTTAAAGGTTTTTTGTTAATGCTTTTTCCCGTCTAAGGGCTAAGGTTTACTTCAGTCTGCAACCATTTCCCGTCTTCATTCAGATACTACTCTGGTCTCAGAAGTGAAAATAGAAGGCTGCAGACCTCATTTTCGAACTGAAAAATGTCAAGAAGAATGTCGGAGAACACTTCTTAACAATAGTAGGCTTGGGAAAAGTTAAGTCCAGTTGCTGGCCCTATAATTTGAACATTGGAACGTTTAGCACTCCATTGAAGACAATGGAGTGCTTCAGGATTCTACTGGCTGGTAGAAGCCCCTAGAGCAACATTCCAATGTTTTTCTTCATTTCACAGCTGTTGCTGTGAACATAGGCCTCTCGGAACCCAAGGGGATTTAAACCACCTCGGGCTCAAGGAGGCCTTTGCTTTTACAAATTAGTACATTCTGCCCTCTGGGGGCGGAATGTTCTAACAGCCTAAGAGTGCTCCATAGTAGGCTCTACTGGCCATTAAAGGCCTTCTCCCTTGTGTAAGCCCCTCGCCTTTGGCTCATGCCTTTAACACTGGAGCTGATCTTTGTTGGCCGGTAGAGCCCGCTACATCGGGCGCTAAGACTATATTAGAACATTGAAATGTTGAGTGCTTCATCGTAGACATTGCACTGACCGGTAGAAGCAGAGTGAGCAACATTCCAATTTTGTTTCCATTTCACAGCTGTTGCTGTGAACAAAGGCCTCTCAGAGCCCAAGGGAATTAAACCACCTCATGCTCCAAGCGGCCTTTGTTTTTACAAATTAGAACATTCTTACCTCTAGGGGCGGAATGTTCTAATAGCCTTAGACCCTGAGGTAGCTGACTCTACTGGCCATTAAAGACCTGCTCACTTGTTAAAGGACCTCACCTTTGGCTCGGGCCTTTAGCACTGGAGATGGGCCTTTAATGGTCAGTATAACCCGCTACGTCGGGCTCTAAGGTTATAGTAGACTGACTTTTCACATGTCAGAGCAACAATTATAAACTGTATGAGCATCTTGATATGTGGGTATAGGCCTGTTGTAACAGTGTAAAGCCTTTCAGAGCATGTACAGAGAACAATATCTGTAGAAGCATGGTATAGATTGGTTGAGAGCCTACACAAAGTAATGCAGTTAAAAAGTATTGAAAGTACTCAAGTATGATTCCTTATATCTGGACAGCAGCCTTAAAGTCTTTACAGTCCACTACTGAAGCTTGGTTTCATTTAGAAATTGTACAAAATGTATGCCTTTCATTCTTTAAAAAGAAAAAATATATATAATAATGTTTATTGATTTTTATTTTAACATTCGTGGACATCAGAGCAGTTGAGGATTTACACGTATTTAGATATAGCATTTAGTACAGAGTTGCAGTATTACAAATCCATAGCGTATATGCAGTTATTGACATCATTATATCAATCTGTTGTACCACTATTGAAGAATGCGAACTTTACAAACTGGAATCAACTTTGCTTACTATCAGCATGTGCACTGGCACTGTTGATAGTGGGTAAGATGATTTAACCGCATCGCTGCAGCGGTTATTTTTCCCCTACGCAGCTTTTTTCTAAAAGCCGCGTAAGATGACGAGCTCAGCTCGTCATCCGCACCCCCCCCCCCCCCGTGGCTGAAGACGAGCTGAGCTCGTCATCAGCATCGAAGAGGTTAAGGAATGTGTAGCTCAAATTAAAATGTTCTCCCACTATTTCCTACTTGCAGAAATCTTAAAAGTCCATTGGACGCTTCCCAGGAGTAATGATTATTGATACTAGATGAATGTCTGCATACAAACAGCTTTCATGGTTTCATGGTATAGTTAGTTTGCGGGAGTCCAGTTTCTGCGTCTATACGTTTTTTCAAAACGTAGATATGTGTGTAGATTTATGGAGAGCGGACCTCGTTGCAAAGCAAATGATCTCTCTCCGTATTTGGAGTCAAGGAGAAGGGTATAGAAGCGAAGAAAAAAGGATTGAATAATGAATGAACGGATGATTAATGAAATTTCTTGGGGCTGCATCACATTAACAACTAGGTCTCTTCAATGCACCGATCTTGGTGCTGTCGAAAAACTGGTTTTAAAAGTTGCTCTAAAGTTTTCAAAAGCGAATACAATTCTAATAGATAAAGGCAGAGATTTTCACAGAATCGGGCCTGTCACTGACAATGCCCTGTCGCCCTTGGAGTTAAGATTGAAGGCACAGGGCCAGGGGTTTGAATTGGAAAAGGAATGGGAGACATGACTCCATTTTGTGGCTTTAGTCTTCGGACACCGGGGGGTGCGGATTTACAAGCCTCTAGCTTGACTTTGTTTTTATGACGCAGCTGCGGAGTAAATGTTGCAGTCCGTTTACAACTGGACGCCTCTAGGGAGATGTGTCACGTTGTAAAACCCTGTGTCACATTATATCTGCATTAGGTATAATGTATGCAGGCTGGGCGTTCCCATGCAAAAAGCCATGTAGAGCTGACAGAGTGAAATGTAAAAGATTTCACTGCATCACTCTATGCCTTCACTGCGTCAAAATCCCTACGCCTGCTCAGACCAGGCGTAAGGAATAACGCAGGGCTTTTTGAATGAGACCCACCCAACTTTTATAACATTGCTGGAGTTGCGTCACTTTCATGAGCAACTCCAGCAATGTTTCACTTTGTGCCAATAGATGCATCAGAATTTCTGATGTATCTGTTAATCCTTGAACCATGGAGCACTGTATTGTAAATACAGCGCATGCATGGTGGCGCATTGACATTCGGCACTGATGCAAGGAACCTGACGTATCTATGCAGATGCGTCAGTTCCTTGTAAATCTGCCCCTGGATTTGTTTGGTCAGTGGCCCTTCCTTGAATTGATGCAGTTTGTTGTTTTTAATGAGGCCTGCAAGACTTTGAAAATTGACAGGAGAAGCTTTCACAGGGCATCAAAGAGAGCAAAATTGGCACATTATGCCGAGAGCAGCAACTGATGTAAATATTTAAAAAAAATTGTGACTTATCAACTTGGAAGCCAGGAAGGAACCCCTGCAAGGACCTACCTTCTCATTTTGAGCTTGGTGAGGGTCCACCAAGCCACAGGGGGTAAGGAGGAAATTCTGCATCTGCTTTCTCCGCAGTGACCCACCTGCTGTATTTTAAACTCCAGACTTGTAGGGTGCAGAATTATTGCTGAACACTGTCGGACTGGCCTATATGCCAATCAAGCACTGATGGGCTATTCTGATGGGATAGTGTGTGGGGCAGTTTTTATGGCTGTTTATCGGCCTGTTTTATGGTCTGGTAAGTCAGTTTTTACTGTATATGTCTTTGATATTGTCACAAACTGCCTGTAGCAAACACAAATGCATGCAACCTCCCATACCTTGCAAAACACTTATACAATGTGTCTTTACAGGCTCAAAACTGCCTCAGTTTGCAAATGTGGGCCACTTTTCTAGCTCTCTGATTCGCTAATGGGGGGCATTTTTATTTTGGTACCTGGATCTATTTTCTGTCCCAGTCTGACCCCATTGCTGAAAGTGTTTCTGCAGACAGGGTCGGAGCACTTTAAGTGAAATTGCTAAATGCTGAGCTGCTTTTCATTGCATCGCGAATGGCAGTTTGGCTGGTGCTTTTTATATTTTTTTTAGGCAAACCAAAAAATTGAATGTTGGTTTTTGCAAAAACTTGAAAAACAATGATTGATTTTCCCTGCTTGCACCCGGAGCTAAGTAAGAAAACACAAGTTGAACATGACTTCAGAAGTCTCACCCTAAGCATGGGGGACCCTTCAAGGTTATGTGAGCAGTCGGTTTAGGGGTGAGTGGCCGGTCCCAAAGGTGCTTTCAACCACAGAGGTAGTCAAGGATCTGCTGATGAAAACAGGGTCTCTTACAGTGTATTCCTGGGTTCAATCGATTTCTTTATTTCAAGTTAAAAAATCACAAAAGCACAATCAAACAAATTACAATATAGCCAATAAAAACAAAACATAAAATAAGAACAAAAAATAATTAAATGTTTGAGGAGCAGGAGAGGGACTGGAGTCTGGGGTAGACTACTTTGCCCAGAATTCACCAACACAGCCCTTGACCAGAGATACTTGAAAACGCTTGGGGCGCTCCCGCAGCACAGGGGTTCAAGGAGCAGCAGAGGGACCAGAGTCTGGGGCAGACTATTGTGACCACATTGCACCTTCACAACCCACTTCCAAGAGGCATGGCTAAGACGTATTAAAGCAACTGAAATGCTGATGCAGGGTGGAACGGCGCGTGGGAAAGGTATGCCCAGAATTGATCCCTTCCTTGCAATGCCACAGGATTCAAGCTAGACTGACTGATTAGGGATGATACCCCGAAACCGGTCCCAGGATGCTTGTTTCCGGTCCTGTGAGAACCTGGCCTGGTGGTTTGGGCTGGAATGTTGTCATGAGGCGCAAGGTCAAGACTGATTTGCATATGGCTGGGTCCAAACTGGAGTGGCATATTGAGCAAAGAAACAAAAGATTTAACCCAGGTCTGTGACTAGAGGTAAATGTTTGGCAATGTTCAGTATTCCGTCCATCATCTTTTTGTGTTGCTATAGTCACCCTAAATGTGAACGTTATGCCTGGATGTGGGTCCCATGCTTATTATGCCAGAGGATTCATACTAGCTTGAATAATGAGGGATGATACCAAGAAACCGGTCCCGTGATGCTTGTTTTCTCTGCTGGACTGTTCCCATGGGGAGCAGAGTCAGACTGATTTGCATATGGCTGGGTCCAAACCATGGTGGCATGGTGAGCAAAAAACAATGGATTTAATCCAGATCTGTGACGGTGGGTGAATGTTTGACAATGTTCAACATTCCGTCCATCATCTTTTTGTGTTGCTGCATTCTCAGATTTAAAATAAATGGTAGCCCTGGGATTTTGCCAAAATGCTTTGCTCCCCCAGGTGAGGCGTGACAAGGAGAAATATCTTTATTTCTCCTTGTTTTTTCCTCTTTCTCTGTGTGCAGCATTATGCAGCACACATTGAAAGATGAAATCACCTCACAATATTGTTTTTGTGGAGGAAGGCTTTCCTTCCTGCACAAAAACAATCCTGCCTATAATGCAGGCACACTTCCAACATGACATGAGGGTGCCTTGCTTGGCTCTAGGCAGCTAAAAGTCCACAACCACTAGGAAAGTAAAGGAATGCATTGTATAATGGTAAATACAGCACATTCCTGCCCTTTCCGTATCACGCAGTGCAGCACAGCAAAGTGGCTTGCTGTGTGAAAGATTAATTCATCTCCCACTCATTGTTGATAATTGTGGAGCAGATACCTGCAGTATTCAAGAATATCCCCTATAGGTTAGTGAGTGAGGCCTATCACATAAAGAGTTGCTTGGTAGAAACGCGAGTCATGGTTTTAAGAATAACAGTTCTTACCGTAGATCCAAAAGCCAGATTAATATTTCTTTTTAGTTTGTTTTTATTCTTTGACTTAACTGGGGGTAGTTTAAGTCAATTATTTATGTACAGGGGGCTTGCATGGAGAACATGTGAAACGTGAAGTGTTCAAAACTGTTTTGGATGGCCCGAGAGGGACGGCCAAGCAGTCACTGCGCACTTCAGGAGGGCGCTACCACTCCTCTTCTGCCCCGCCCCCTAACGCAAAGCGGGCAGAAGTTGGAGAAAATGAAATGATAATGATGCAAGTTGTTATCTTTTTATTTTCCCTTTGTGTCACTGCAAAAAAGCAGTGGGGCGAAGCTCCTCCACCTTAGCCTTTAGCACCTCTAGTAGAAACAAAAATAGGACCGATCAAGTTTTAGCTGTTGTTTGAAATATAATGGGGAGCATTGATATGGCAAGGTGGTTCATATGAATAATGTAGTGGAAACACGCAAGCTCCTGAGCCCAAAATGCAAAAACATTGACACAGGAGAACAACCGCTCAAGTAAATGGATGTCACAGAACTAACTTAAGACAAAATCCAGACTTAAGACAGACTTAAGTTAGGATTTTGTCTTAAGTCTGTCTTAAGACAAACTTAAGACAAAATCCTAACTTCTGTGAATACCAAAAGTAGTAAGTTTAGGATTTTGTCTTAAGTTAGTTCTGTGAATCGGGCCCTGAGAGACTCACCTCACCTAAATAATGTATGTAGGTTAGTGAAGTTTACTTCAACAAAAGAACATCCTTATGCTTAACATGGTGGGCTAGATTCTCAAAAAAATCATGGGAACGCAGCGCAGACGCCGAAAATGCTGCACTGTGTGACAAGGCGGGTGCTCTCTTCTCCCCTCCCCCGAAACACACACATTAGCACCATAGTGCTAGGGTGCGTATTTGAGTCTATATTTGATTTTGTCCTGGAAGGGTTCCCTTACTGGACAAAATACTATGCTTAGACACACTTTAGAACGTTTCCCACTGTGTGTGTGTGCTGCACAGTGTACCATGCATGGGAATTCGCAAAAGCACAGAGAAATGAAAACATTTCTCCTTTTAATGCCTCCTTTCAATAGGCATTAACTTTTGGCACTAAATCCTGTCTGCTATTGTTTGTAGATAGGATTTTGCATCAAAAGACATGGCTGGTTGCATGGTATGCCATTGTACCACCCATGTAGTTCCCCCTTGCCACTAAGTAAGGCAAAGCAGTGCTTTGCGCTGCTTTGAGTTACTTTTAAGGTACTTTCCAGTGCAAAACGAGGTTTTGCACTGGAAATTGAATCAGGAAAAAAACATCTTGCAGCAATTGTGTGACATACTTCAAAACGATAACATAAGGTGCCGCTTGAGGTCATAGTTGGTGCGTCCACTGCAGGGTCCTGTGTTTGACATCCTGGTCACAGGTTTAAGTCCCAATGGAGACACTCACCCTTTCATCCATCTGAGGTCGATAAATGAGTACCAATGAGTTGAGAACAATAAACATCTGTTATTCAGTGCCACAATACCTCTGGGTGAAAGTGCGCTTCACAAATACATATTAGGTTATGGATGATAGGGGGCCTGACTTTCATCTGAAACAGTGGTGTGAGATGCAAATGACTGTGAGGCCTTGTGGATTTTCATATGTGGCTCAACATGGTGCCTTGAAGAGATTGTACCTTCTTGTAAGTGTTAGGATCATGCAGTTGAGAGTTATTGGGGCAGTCGTAATGCTAACATCTCTAGCAAGGCCTCTTTTGGTAGATCCAATCATGTGGTACTCAAACAAATGTAGTCTTCCTGGATTCTTCCTAAATAATCATCAACAGCATCTGTTGGCTGAGATCCAGCTACCACCTGCAAATTAATGTGTATGTTTGTGGTCACCAGGTCTAGCTCTTTCTAGGAGCCAAACCGAAGGTTTACTTCAACCAGGACAACATACATTGCTGTCCAACCTTGTAGCTTAACTTCTGAGCTGTGTGTCTAATGTAAGTATCCCGCCTCCATGTAAAACACCATAACATTCACAAAGATTTTTTGGTGTAAGAAACACTCACAAGTGACAAAATAAGTCATTATCACACCCACATCCTTTATCTAGGGGCCTGATTCACAGAATGAACTTAAGACTTAATTTAGGATTCTGTCTTAGGTTTGTCTTAAAACAGACTTAAGACAGACTTAAGACAAACTTAAGACAGACTTAAGACAGACTTAAGACAAAATCCTAACTTAAGTCTGTCTTAAATCTGTCTTAAGTTTGTCTTAAGACAAACTTAAGACACAATCCTAACTTCTGTGAATACCAAAAGTAGTAAGTTCATTCTGTGAATGCTAAAAGTAGTAAGTGCATTCTGTGAATACCAAAATAGTAGTAAGTTTAGGATTGAGTCTTAAATTCATTCTGTGAATCGGGCCCTAGTAGTTTAAGGAAGATGCGGATTTACCTTGAGTTAGAAAATATAAATTCTAAATTATAGAATAAACACTTGAAGTTTGTGTTTGTTCTAAAATGTACTTCATGACTTGCCCCTTGCAACCTATGCCATGATCAGGGAGCATCAGGCAAACTCACTCAATATCACTCCCATGTGTTTTCAAGCATTAACCAAGTTTTCACCTTTCTCTGCTTTTTGATTGCACAATTATTGTTAAAGCATCTGAAAAGTGCAGCAGAGCACGGCTTTCAGAGACCAAATGCTCCATCAGTGCTTCTGAAGGTGGAAAATTGACATGACCCTTTCAACTGCCCATTACCCGGTAAAACCATGCAATTTTCAATGTGTGTGAAACGAAGGTCGCAGCTCATTGTTGGGTCTATGTGCTGAGCTGGCAATAAACCCATTAGCTTTGAATTTCTGTAATGCATGGAAAATTCTGAAGTAATCTATAGTGCTCTGGGAAGTAGTCGAGCGATGACTTTCACATGTTTTTGAACTAATGCTCTGAGGCAAAGATTGAGTTTGGGCTTTCTTTGTGACCTCATCACTTTAGTGAAGGCACCTTAAGGCGTTTTAATGAAAAAAGGAACAAATGCTGAACGGAATGCTGAACAATCCAAACATTCATCCCCAGACATAAAGATCTGGGTTTAATCCATTGTTCTTTTGCTCACCACGTCACCCCAGTTTGAACCCAGTTTGAACCCAGCCTTATGCAAATCAGTCTTGACCCTGTTCCCATTGGGAACAGCCCAGCCCAAACTGCCAAGCCAGGTCCTCCCTGGACCGGAAACAAGCCTTCTAGGACTGGTTTCGGGGAATAACACCTCATCAGCCAGGCTAACTTGAATCCAGTGGAGCAGTGAGCACGGAACCCGCATCTGAGCATATCCTGCCAACTTAGGGCGACAAATGCAAAAAAGGAACAAATGATGGAAGGAAATTCTGAACAATGCAAACATTCATCCCCAGTCACAAAGATCTATCGTTCTTTTATCAGAGATGACTTGGCTTGGCAGTTCAGGCTTGACTATTCCCATGGGAAGCAGGGTCAAGATGGATTTGAGTCCAAAACTGAGGTGGCATGGTGAGCAAAAGAAAGATGGATTTAACCCAGATCTCTTGACTTGGGGGTGAATGTATGATTTAGTCAGCATTCTGTCCATCATTTGTTTGCGTAGCACTTAAGGCATTTTAAGGCATGTTTAGCACTACTAAAATTCTTACATACTTACCCACAAGAGCTTAAAGGTCAATTATTTAAAGGTCACAGCTAAAGACAGCTATAGTAGTTTAAAACTAGACCAAGTGTTTCCAATACACGATATGCACTTATGCCCTGCTTCTGAGTTGCACTGTGCTGGCGCCAATGTTACTCTTACCGCCTGGTAATATTGCCCCAGTACCATGCAATTTTTGCTAGGTGGGGCTGGTTATTCCAGTTGTAAAACCACACAGAAACCCCAGTTCCATGTCGTTTTAGTGCATACATGTACCACCTGCTCTGAGCAGGTGGTAAATGTCTGCGTCAGCAAAGATGGAGGGGCGTATGGGGAATAGGGGAAGAAAGAGGAACCTTTTTGATAGTACGGGGAACATTGTATGCTCACACTTCAGAAAAGAAAATGAAGAATGAGGCTTAGTTCCTATTGCAGGCAAAGCCTTGTGCACTTTTCCTGCCAAAATTACCAGCGAGAAAAAGTGTGTTTGGTGCTCCCTCACCCGGTAAAACTTAGTGAGGGAAAACAGAACATCCCAAAATTATGTGAAACAAAGTTAACGCATAAAAGCATGAGCTAATTTCGTTCCACATAACTTTTAATTGGGGCTTTTATGAGGGCATTTGGTCTGCCCCTTCCTCAAGATTTAATCACTTTGTTGTCTTTCTCAGTAGCCTACTCTTGATTTAATTTTTATTGATTCATTTTTTTTTAATAACATTTTATTGATTTTCTGGATATCAACATAAACAATGCAAAAAAGCGAGCTCAAGCCGTAGGGCCACCATATAAACATCAGGCAATACCAATAGACTGCACAGAATATACACCTCAGTGCTAAAGTCAGCCGTCACTGCCACTAACAAAGAAAAGTTGGAACCATTACAGTTGGGAAGAGCCATTGAAAGTCAGACTTTTCGACCCACACTGCCTATGTTTTGGTTGAACATCTTTGGGACACCCCTCGCCTTGTAGACCAGGTTTTCGAGAGCTGTACTTATTATGGATTCACTCTTGTAAGGATGGGGCCTGCTTCTCCCTCCAGTGTCTAGCAAGATACCTCTTGGCCACTTTGTATGCTATTGCAAGGAGTGAGCGAGTGGACCCGGTGGTACCCATGATTCCAGTACCCATGTTTCCATTATTCCCAATAGCATCGTTTTAGGATCTACTTCCAGTGGGATTCCAACCACCCGCCCTATGTGTCTATTGACTGATGCCCAGTACACCTGGACCCGTGGACATGTCCAGATAGTATGATAAATCAATCAATCAATCAATCACTGCATTTCTAAATTGCGCTACATACCCGTGAGGTTCTCAAAGCGCGGGGAGTCTGCTACTGATCGAAGAGCCAGGTCTTGAGAAGTCTTTTGAAGGCCAGCAGGTCCTGGGTCTCTCGTAGGTTGGTAGGGAGAGAGTTCCAGGTTTTGGCGATGAGGTAGGAGAAGGATCTGCCGGTGGCGGTGGTCTTCCTGATGCGAGGAACTGAGGCGAGGGCGAAGCTGGGCGAGCGGAGGCTGTGGGTGGGGGTGTGGAAGCTGAGTTGGTCGTTGAGGTATCTAGGTCCGGTGTTGTATAGTGCTTTGTGTGCATGGATGAGGAGTTTGAAGGTGATCCTCTTGTTGACGGGGAGCCAGTGTAGGCTTATCAGATGGGTGTGATGTTACTGCGTCGGGGGATGTTTAGGATCAGTCGTGCCGAGGCGTTCTGGATTCGTTGTAGTCGTCTCAGGAGCCTGGGGGGAGCTGCAGTGCAGGCATGCCAGGTTTTGAACACTACCCATGTGCCAGAGGTGTTCATGGAGTAGTAGATTCTGTGAAAGTATTTAAATTGTATAAGGATATTAACATCCATATCATCAGCATCCTCGAGTCATCATTGCCTCAACCCAGTCATCACTGTCCAGGGTCCTGATGTCTTCCTCCCACCTGGACCTCAGTGCCTCCAGGAGGTTGGGTGCATTTGTAGCCAGTGATCTGTAGAGCCTAGATATCCCACCCCTGTCCAGTGTGTCGGTCACCACCTTGCATTTTAGTGCCTTAAAATCAAGGAGCGCTCTAAGGCGTGCCACAGCTGCAGGTAGGGATAAAATTGGGAGGGATGAAGGCAGAAGTTATTCGCCAACTCCTGGAAGGAGTGAACATGACCATCCCTCCAGACATCTCCCCGGATGGAGATGCTGATAAGGTCCCATAAACAGAATCCATTCAGCCTTGTAAAGTTGGTCAGCCACGTTCACTGGGAAACAAAAATAAGAACTGGCTTCTTCCAATATAGTTTTCTAAAATGAACAGTGATCATCAGAAAGGAGATATTTACCATGGCATCACATATGGTGAAGCACCAAGTGCCAACAACTGAGTGGAACCTGGGTTACCAGAGAGTCCCCGGCTGTGCAGCAAGGAGAGTAGGACCCGAGGCTACAGAAGGGCAATTTCTAACCTGTGTGCCGGGTCCCCTGTTTCTACCTGGAACCAGTAGGGGAGATGAGTTGGCCTTACGGCTACGGTGGTCGACCTCGAATCGGGGGAACTGGGTTCGAGTCTCGACAATGACAGCAAACATCCTGTGATTCTCGGCCCAGAAAAATGTAGAATTGTGTGTAGTTCAGTGAAGAACGAGGGCGCATGGGTAATGCTGCAGCATGTATGTAAAGCGGGGGAGAGCTACCATTTTAAATAGGGCTCCCCTACCCGCTATTGATTAATTTTTTATGAGAACCAAGTAGCTGAAAAGTGCTGCTGGGCTTTTTGCATTCTTTTTTCCTCACTGCTGTTTCACTTTAATTTACGTTCTAACGAGGGCAGTGGGCATGTTGGTTTGGTACATTAAAAATGGCTCGCATGCATCTCTACGCCATTTTAGAATGAGTGTTTTTTAATAGAAAATCCATTGCAAACTTCCTGGCTATGTGTGTGCATGCATCTTAATGCATCCGTTTACATGCAACTGGCAAAAAGAAGTGGCAAAGGCAGTAGCTGAACCTTTTGTCGAAAGTGAGCCCATATTACTATCGATGCCCGGGCTGCTGGCGCAAGTCGCCTCTTAGTTCCCATTCTGAATAGTTACCAAATAAAGAGACGGGCGCTGGAGGCAGGAAATCACAAGAACAGAGTTTTATTTCTCATGAGGAGAGCCTGTCATTTCGGACACGAAACACAGTGTCTTTCGGGAGGTGCTCTAACAAGTTCTCTGAGACATCGCCTTTTATACATTACCAACATTCCTTATTACAATAATGACATTGTGAAGCAAGGAGAAAGACATCCCCGTAATCCTCGTGTCAATCCCACCCCCACATGCATCCACAATAGAGGTCCTCAACCTGCTGATAAGAGGAGGGGGCTATCACGCAGCTGAGTGTTCCGCCGATTCTTAGGATGTGTGCGCCTGATCGTACCCCAGGGGGTGGGGAGGCCAGGATCAATAGTGGGTCCTTTGAAGAGGAGTGACTTCATACAATAAGGGGCAGTAAACAGTATCTCCCGGCTTAGGCGATGGCCTCGGACCTGTGTGGACAGTCAATTGCGGAGGGAGGGTTTTCCAACAGAAGGGTTATTCATGAAAGGAAAGGAGGTGTTGGTCAGGCGTGGCCGTGACTCCCAAGGACAGGGTCATGTGGACTTGTGCATGTGAGGGAGGGGGCAGCCAGGGTGCGCAGAGGAAGAGGGTCATTTGAGAGTGGGGGGGTGTTCAAAAATGCGCGCAGGAGGGAAGCCGGGGATTTCAGTGAGCGGGCAAAGAGGCCATGGTGCCTAAAATGGCTGTCAGGTACATGCGGGCATGGGCCTTTGCTGGCGGAGTGATGCGGTCAACGTCTCATGACATTCATGGTGCGCACAGGGAGGGGAATGGGAAAAGACAAAGAACGCCGCTTATGTACATCAATTTCGTGAATTTCCACAGTCGCCGCTTTTTACATAACAAAGTTCATTTCCTAATTGATGGGTGTACATATACACATGTGTGGTTGATGAAATAGCATTTGTCAATACTAACATATTGCATATAATCATGAACAGTTGATGTGATTGGCAGAATGCAGCACATAGGAAACTGCATTTGCAAACGTACTACATAGTATAAATGCTTCTGACTTTCTCAAAAAATGTGACCAATGAACATTTTGACCAAGTAGTTGAGGGAGGAATTCAGTCCAATAAGATCTCTTCGTCACAGTGTCTTTTTAGCAGTGAGCCATCACTGGTAGGCTCTAGTCCGTGTCCTTTTGTTGGCGCTGTTGAGCACCGGCGGTGGAGCTATAGGTCCAGCTCGGATTTAACCTTTCGCGTTGCAAGGTGCGGTCTGTCCTCTGCTGTTAGACCACAGTCCTGTTCCCTAACCAATCCTTTTAGTGGCGCCTTATGCTCGGCACCTATATTTCCGTGGCATAACCCCATTTCCACCTAAATGCTGTTCTTCCTTTCGGCAAAAAGTCACGTGGAAAAGGGGGGGGGTGTGGTTCAATAGTCGATGGAGGAGAGAGAGCGGAGTGGGGTCAGATTTCCTGGGACACACCGTAGGGACCAAGGGAGCAAAGGATAACAAGCAAGCAGGCCCATCAATCGGGCTCGAAAAGGGGGGCCGAGGCTTCAGGCACACGTGGGTTAGTGGACAGAGAGCTTCAGGACAGCCCTTCATCCTTTCGTCTACCGCGTTTGAGAGTGCTGCCTCGTCCCGTATCTTGTTGCGCTGCGGCTCCACCTTTGGTCGAGGTTGCATGTGTCTCATGATCTGCAGCCAGGCTGTGCGCCACATCCGACCCTTCTCCTCCGATGATCGTATATCTTTGAATGGGTAAAAACAAGTTTTAGAGAACTGGCAGAAGAAGAGATTTTTACATTTGAATTCCACTCGCAATCCTAGTACCTGGGGGTTATGCTCATTGGTCATAGTCAGAAGTCTATTACTATGAAGCAAGTATGTGGGTATTTCTGCTGTGTTCGCACCAAGTCTAATCGGCGTTCATTCATGACACATATGGACAGAGGTCAGACTCCTATCACTTGCGTTTTTCATCAAAAACTCCAGAATTGGCAACATTCAGGGGAGACTCGTCCTTCTAACCCGAGCCTTAACAGTCTTACATTTCCATTTAGAGCTGGCTAACTCTTTCAAGCAGAGCGGGGGTGCAATCATCGAAAGACAGTGTTAAACAGGTTTTTCTCGAGGGGCGACAGTTACTCATGGTCATCAGTTATACATCGGGGACAGCAGCTGGGGTCAATCAGGTGGGGCGGGGACGCTTCGGGCATTCGCGCTTGAGTGCAAAGGGGTGGGGCAACCTGGGCATTGGGGGTCAATCTGGACATTGGGGACCGTATTTCTAACGAACTGAAGAATAGGAAGTCATTGACATTTAGTCCCTCTTATAAAAGGCCAGATTGGGGGATATCAGCCGTCTTAGCTGCCCTTTCTCTCTTAGCCAATTCAAGTTCATTTATTTTGCAGAAAGGAGAGGTAGTAATATGGCAAGTCATAATCGTTTTAGTTTCTGTCAATTTTGCTGAACACCTTTGCGTTCAAAAAAAGGAACCCAATTAGGCTGGTGCCGACGGGGCACAATTTTACCACGAAAAGGAAGAGGGAATAGGGAGACTCTCATAGAGAGTGAGAGTCGTCCGCAACCTAAACGAGCCATTCGGTACACGTATGACATGTAGGGAGAGAGGGAGAGAGAGAGAGAGAGATAGATAGAGAGGGAGAGAGAGAGAGAGAGAAAGAGAGACGTGTACGGGAATAGGCCATTTAGTGCGCTCACAACACAGAACAGCAGGGGTCAGGTAACAAAGAGACGCGAACAGAGGGGAGACATAAACCCATACAGTACATGCACACAAACTCAGACGAAGGAAGACAGGACATGTATTACATACACAAAAGATTCACGACAAAACATAGAACAGTTATTGGCCAAAAAGATCTTTCTGCATGCTGCGCATCTTTTAGTATCCTATTTATCTACGTGCTGAGCTCTTTTTACCTCTTCCTCCTTTTCCTTTCGTTTGCTATCTTTGAGAGCGTTCTCGATCGCTAATATTTACACCTCGGTCAGTTGGTCAGAAGTTAACCTGGTCGGGCTACTACTCATGGTGGGATCTTTGAGTCATTTTTCCTTTTCTCCCTTTGGCGGAAAGGTTCTTCAGGCTGAGGCAACGGAGGGCATTAATCGGGAGAACAGTCGGACAGCTTAGCTATATCTATAAAAGTGCGAGAAGGAGGTGGTACATTTTTGAACATCAACATCATCCCTACTTTTCCAGACGGGTGGTGCCTAGGTAAACCTTACCCCGGAACTTTCCTTGTCCTTTCCCTATCTAGTAAAATGTCATAGTTGCACTATCTGGCGTGTTGGTTCGAATCAAATTCTGTCATACAGTACTAACCCGTCAAATTTTTTATGTCAGTCCATCCTCCCAGTCGCTACGTTCTAAGGAGGAACAGTCATATCTAAGTCTATGTCTTTCAAAACTCGTTAGCATAAGTACTATGCTCAGATCCCCTCCTTCCCCTTTCGTCGGTCGTTCGATCATCACTCCTTCATACTTCAGCCGATGTTCCGGCGCAACCTGCAGAAGGGAGTAGAAAGAAGGGGGTGGGGGGCAGCATTCGGAACACATCAACGCGCATAAATCTGAAAATGTTTTTACCTACCACATACTCGACCTATCTCCACGGGGTGCATTCTCTACCATCTCGGCGTTTAAGCCCAGAGGGACCAGTAGTGTTTGGATAGATAATCGTCGATGGTCTGTGTATCTACATGAATCACTTGATCGTGGCCTTTTAGGTCATGTGCAAGGGTGGTGGTCAAGCGGCATTTCTTTGGTATCGCTTAAGGGCGTCTAAAACACTTTCTCGGCTGCCTGTGACACATAATGTAGCTGCTAAGTATCGGGCCTTTTTAACCTTCAACCTTAATCATGCTGCATGTATTTTACTTATGTCGGTGACAGTAGCCATACATTTCGAAACTCATCAATACAAACGCTACGATTATATTTGCGTGTTCAAAAAAACTTTAATGAAAATGTTGGTGCACAAATACGGGCCTACAACCCAGTGGGCCGGCTACGGAGCAGACTGGAACTGTGCATAAGAGGAACGAAGTCGGTGGCCATTCATTTCGTAAAGTGCAGCGGTGAAAAAAAAAAAATTGTATCGAACTTTCTTAAGGGGCGAATATAATGCGTGTCAGGAATTCAAGCTTTCAATAATATCATCTCATTGTCCGATTATTTACTCAAGACCTAACGTTTATCAATTTATTGTCCAAATGCTCAATCAGTGCTTTTTTAAAAAATTTTTTTTATACCAATTCATTGCTTCCAAACATAATTAGTACCCACCCTAAATCAGTTCACTGTCCCAGCACATAATCAATATCCATCTTATATCGCTTTCTTTTCCAAGCACATAATCAATATCCATCTTATCTACTTTCATTGTCAAAAAAACTGCATACATATCTCGGAGCATCAAGGCTGAGCAATCAGGGTGCAACAAGGAGTTTGAAAGTCTCATTTTGTATCGGCGCCATTTTGGGCGAGGTCAGGCAGGTCCCAGTAGAGTCGGAATGCTTCCACTGGCTCGTGGTTGGACCAGAACCTCTTTTGGTAGTTCAAAAAGTTTTTCGCAATGGGGTAACAGACTAGCAATATGGACCATCAGTCAAAAAGTGGGGAGGGCGGCAACAATCTTTCCTACCGGGTCATTCTGGTGTTCCACCGGAACTGAACAAATCTGTATCTTCGCAGGATTTTAGTCATTTCCACACTGAGGCTGGCGCCGGCAGGAGTGCGCCGACGTCTCGTGGCTCCATCGGAGGATGGGGGGGGGGGGGGGCGCCTCGTGGAGAGGTCGGCCCCCCGGCTCTTTTAGAATCTTCAAGGTTGAGGAGCAAAAACCCGCTTTTTGATATGGACCCTCTTCAAGCAGGAGCGTTGGGGTGTCGCTGGAAGCCTCCACCTGGAGGGAGGTGGGGGAGGCTCGTTCGCGCCGCCTCCCCCTTCCAGCGACCCCGCGCCATTCTTCGGCTCCAGCGCTTTGGTATTGCTGTGCCAGGCGATGAAGATGGGGGGGGGGGGGTCGGAGGCAGCAAGACATCCCCCCCCCTTTTGTGGCGGGACTACCTGCAACTCTCAAGGGTTGTCACTGGCGGGACTACCTGCAACTTTCCAGAGTTGTCCAAGACATAATTGAAACGCTGCCGACCTCGCCTTGGCTTCGGTCTTCGATGATGGCCGGATCAGGCAAGAGAGGGGGGGGGGTCGGAGGCAGAGGCAAGACATCCCCCCCCCCCCCGTGGCCTGCAGGGCAGCAGAAGAGGGGAAAAGGGGAGACCATTACGATTTTCGGGCCGTCCGCCCTACAGCCTCCCCTTCCGATGGCGGCCAGCCAGGCCCTGCTCTGCTCGCGCTGAGGCCTCGCCTTCCGGATGGGCGTAACCGCGGACCTGTTGCACTTCGGGAGCTTCCGGAATGGGGGTAGGTATTTATTGATTTGTATCTATTTCATGTTACCGTTATTTGGGCGTGGTGGGCAGTGAGGCAGACATGTTTGGAGCAGGAATAGGCAACGGAGCCTAGCTACCTTGTGGCTGTCTTGCCGTCGAACTTTCGCCATTTTATATTTCTTATTACAAACTATTCCTAATGTTTCTTATTTTTAGTGAAGTCGAAAGCTCATCAGGGGGTTACTGACTTAGCCCGATTTCTTTTATTTTTCCTTCCTTTCCTTAACGTGTTTCAAGCTAAAGTTTCTGTTAATAGGGTATGGTGATCACTTCATATTTTTATATGTCCTTTCATTAGGGGTACTCCTGGACGGACCAGATGAGTTACCTCCAATAGATGGTCCGGGTGGAACTAGATTATCAATCAGTGGGAGTGGGTAGGCCTGACGAATCATAAAGGGGCATAACCTACCCTTTACTACCTGCAAAGACTAGACAGAATATTTCTATTCCACGTTATTTGCAAACAGAAAATACCTCAAACGAACAATTCCTTGGACAACAATGTCCAGTCAATCAATCAATCAGTGGGGAGAAAAACAGGCATGACGGATTACAACGGGGACAAACGTCTGCATTACCTGCCCTTCGCTATCTGCAAAGGGAGACAGAATATTCCTATTCGTCTCTGTTTGTGGACAGGGAAGATCTCAAAGAGCAACAATCGAAATTTAATCGATATCAAACAATCAGTGGGGAGAAAGGTAGGCATGACGAATCATAAAGGGGCATTACCTACCCTTCTCTATCTGCAAAGAGAGACGGAATATTCCTATTCCTCTTGTTTGCAGACAGAGAATATCTCAAAGAGCAACAATCGATGAAAATCGATAACAAACAATCAGTGGGGAGAAAGGTAGGCATGACGAGTCATAAAGGGGCATTACCTACCCTTCTCTATCTGCAAAGAGAGACAGACGTTCCTATTCGCCGCTGTTTGCAAACAGAGAATGTCTCGTTCTCAAGAAGAGAACCAATATTTCAAGTAGCAACCAAAGCTAAATGAACCAATAAACAAACAATATCAGTATTCAAATACCGATTCCAATACAATCAATCAATCAATCAGATGGATAAAACCATCCTACCAATCAGGCGTAAAAACGCCCTACTTAATCTTACCCGGACCGGACCATGCGGACAGTTCTTTGTCTTCCTCCTCCAGCGCCAGATCGTTCTCTTACTCTATGCAGCATTCCTGTGGGATTCCAGTCAGGACAATAGGTCACTCGAGAGAGGTCCGTTCAGAATCGGTGAAGTTCATTCAATCGGCAGCCGGACGAGGGCCCTCTCAAGGCAGGTATACTCCAATCATTTAGATGTTCACCTCATCGTCTGGATCTCTCTTACTGGACCTTATGTCACTGATGGACACCGCGTTGGGACGCCAATTGTCGAAAGTGAGCCCATATTACTATCGATGCCCGGGCTGCTGGCGCAAGTCGCCTCTTAGTTCCCATTCTGAATAGTTACCAAATAAAGAGACGGGCGCTGGAGGCAGGAAATCACAAGAACAGAGTTTTATTTCTCATGAGGAGAGCCTGTCATTTCGGACACGAAACACAGTGTCTTTCGGGAGGTGCTCTAACAAGTTCTCTGAGACATCGCCTTTTATACATTACCAACATTCCTTATTACAATAATGACATTGTGAAGCAAGGAGAAAGACATCCCCGTAATCCTCGTGTCAATCCCACCCCCACATGCATCCACAATAGAGGTCCTCAACCTGCTGATAAGAGGAGGGGGCTATCACGCAGCTGAGTGTTCCGCCGATTCTTAGGATGTGTGCGCCTGATCGTACCCCAGGGGGTGGGGAGGCCAGGATCAATAGTGGGTCCTTTGAAGAGGAGTGACTTCATACAATAAGGGGCAGTAAACAGTATCTCCCGGCTTAGGCGATGGCCTCGGACCTGTGTGGACAGTCAATTGCGGAGGGAGGGTTTTCCAACAGAAGGGTTATTCATGAAAGGAAAGGAGGTGTTGGTCAGGCGCGGCCGTGACTCCCAAGGACAGGGTCATGTGGACTTGTGCATGTGAGGGAGGGGGCAGCCAGGGTGCGCAGAGGAAGAGGGTCATTTGAGAGTTGGGGGGGTGTTCAAAAATGCGCGCAGGAGGGAAGCCGGGGATTTCAGTGAGCGGGCAAAGAGGCCATGGTGCCTAAAATGGCTGTCAGGTACATGCGGGCATGGGCCTTTGCTGGCGGAGTGATGCGGTCAACGTCTCATGACATTCATGGTGCGCACAGGGAGGGGAATGGGAAAAGACAAATGAACGCCGCTTATGTACATCAATTTCGTGAATTTCCACACTTTCATAGTCCACAATGTATTGGCTGAGCCAAAGCATTGCTTGAAATGTTGGGCTAGCCAGTGTACTCAAAGAGTCCAGCAGGCCAGTAGGGAAAGGCCTACCGTTTTCAGAAGTAGCCATATTAAATTTAGAAAGGATATTTTCGGACAAGTCCCTCTAGCCAATTGCATTCTTTCATGATCCTTCTCAGGGTACGAACCCCAGATAGAAACAGAACCCAGAAGGGTTGCCAAGGGACATACCTGTGGTAGCTGGTTGTTCTACGCTGAAGTAAAAGTGAAACCTGATAATACTTTGCAAGGAGTTGCAGTCCACATGCAGAGAAAGTACAAGTGTACATATTTCTCATGATTTTACAGCAACCATTGGGTACAATTATTTCCAGTCTACATAGTTGTACAGAGTTGACACCAAAACACATTTAATTCCTGAGAGAAAAAGACACCAATCAAATTGATCCCACCTTATCAATTGTGACTTTGGCCTGGCATTCTAAATAAGAAAGCTGAATCTTGAAGTGCTGTTGTAGTTTATGAATGAAGGACAGTAGATTCTGCTGATAGGCCGAAGAGTGAAAGGAGGAAGCGGGTTCAGACATACAAACCAGTCTGCGGAAACAAACAGAAGAAAAAAAAAAACAATGCATCAATCAAGGTGTGCCCCACTCTGGAGAAAGAAGGATGTGGGAAGAGGGGGCAGGTGTTGTTTGCTGTTTGCCTAACGACCTCTGTGATTTAGTCTTGTAGATTAAAGAAATGGCCTAACTGGAAGGTGGTGCTGTGTCTATCATGTCTTTGCATTGCATAAGGTTATGGATGTCATGCATAATTTGAACATAGACAATTTGAACAAGATAGGTTAGTTGTGGAGAAGTGTGGCTCACTGGTTAGAGGAGGCAGACCCAGAAGCAGAGGTCAGACCCGGGACCAGGGTTCAATTCCTGACGCGGCAGGGTCTTGAGCCCAAATGTCCACGAACTTGATAATTCTCGCTTCGGTGCCCACTCGAATCATGGGTTCACACTCTGCAACTCTGGGCATTAGCTTGCTTAATGTCCACAACGCCCCCCCCCCCCGCGGCGGGATGCCTGGCTTTCACCTTGGGGATGCCCAGTATGGGTTATCTCAGAGGGAAAAGCCAGGACGGGTTCCCAAGGCAAGCGCTGAGATGCTCCAGGGTAAGTCGAGCGCTACATAAGACTATACAATAACAATAACAATAAGTTGTGCTTAGAACACATGGAAGAAGACTGTGTCTTTGTATTGTATTGTACTGTATTATGCTATGGTTGCATTCATATGTTGCTTCACATCCCTGATGAGGTGCTGAAGATCTTTAGCAGTTAGGAAGCATCCTACATCATAGATTGTGCTTGGTTGTAAGGATGTGGATTTGTCGCATGGCCTTTGCTAGAAGTGTTTTAGTTTCTTCTGTAATGAACAGTATGTGCTCATGCTTTGTAGCTTGTTGCTGTGTGTGTGCATGTTAGGGAATGAAGAGCAGAAGGGGTTAGAATGTCTGAGCTTTAAAGTATTGTTGTGTCTGGTTGAAAGTGTATGGGTCTATAGCATGGCCTATGCAGAAAGTGTCTTAATGCCAAGTGTTATCAGTAGAGGCATGGTCAATTTCCAATCTGTTTCCTGCACTTTTTTTTATGGAGGGTTATGAAATGGGGTGAGAGGCAGTTGTGCATGTGATCGTGCCTACCATCCTTGTAGGGAGCTTTGGTTCTCAAATCTTCCTCCTTTGGCACCTTGACTTTAAACGGTAAGTGAGTCATGGATGAGATTTTCAAGTGAATGCACAAGTAGGGGGTGTACAACTAGAAGGGCTGGTGTAGATGGTCTCAGAGCTCGAGGCCCATCAGCAGGGGGCATCTGTGCTCTGTAACCCGTGGAGCTGATTGCTTTGGTACAGAGGAAACCCAACAGATACCACTGATACCTTCCAAATGAATGCATGATAAGGGTTATCGCAACACGTATGCTTAGAGGGAAGGGTGGACTACCCTGCTGCTACTCTAGCATGTTCCAGGTGGGCTTCAGGGTAGGGGGCAACTCTGACCACGCTGTGGACTGTCTTGACCCAATCATACCTGGTGGCACCCTGCTTCTTGCACCTTCCTACAATATGGGCTTTGTTTGACCATTTGTGCAAGGAAATTTTTGGCTTCCAGTCTGCTTGTTTGTGGGTTCACAAATATGGGTTCTGGCCTGAAAAGCGTTTGGGAGGCTGCTGCCTTTGATCTATATCTTCTCTTTTGAGATTCTTCAGCTATGTCCTTTCATTGGGCCCTTTCTAAGCAGTCATGTTAGATATTGGTTCTAGACGATGCAAACACAAGAGTACTCACTTTCTCTGTCTCTGAATAACTCATTAGTAATCAAGGGGAGAGGATGTAGCCTTAAGGCTAGAGCGGGTTGACCTCGAAGCTGGGGAACCGGGTTTGTGTCTCGGCAACTACGCTCAACATCCTGTGATTCTGGGCAGATCACTTAATCTCCCCGTGCCTAACAAAAAGGAATGTGTCCTCATGTAACGAAACTGGTGCGGGCCCCCAGGATGTTGAGGGGTGCACATGGTGGGTACCTATGGTACCCCCCTGCATTTGCATGCACACAGTGGCAGGCACTGCACGGTGCCTATCCCGTTGTACATGCAAATGCAAAACATGCATTTTTTACATTGCGGCGGGTGCTGCTTACAGCACCGCCCACCGCAATGTAAAAAATGCGGGAATCTTCCACCAGTATGGCGGGTGCCTCATAATTTGAATGGCGGGACCACCGCAACATGGGCGGTTGGTCCCGTGCCTCCATGCAGGGGCAGGCGGAGGCCCATAAGTACTTGTGCTGAGCACTAGAAGCCACCGGCTCAAATTAAGGACCGCTACAGTCAACACTTGTGCCTCCTCCTACCCCCACATCTGATGTGAACGAGGAGAGTACTTCTCACTGGCTCAAACACAGCTCTGCTTTTTTCCATTGATTTCCTCTTAGGAGATTACTGTCTCATCTTCCATTCCATTATTGCAATGGTTGATGTTAATTGCCTGCAGCCCTCACAGAAGACGATGAATAGCATTGGTTCAATTTTAAGCAAAACCTTCTTTCATCTTGTTAGGAAATGTGAACAGTCTTCATGGCAACAGCTCTGTGCACAATAATGCCCCTGAAACACATAATGGCTACAATTTAAATCCTGCAATAACTCTGCAATTCATAGGCAACAAGTAATTGCGGAAACGGAGGGGGCGGACACGTGGATAGGGTGCAAAATAATCGTATGCACTGAAAAAGAGAATTTAATAAAAAGATTTTTTGACGCAAATCTACTACTAAAAAAAACAGTGTAGATATGATTAAAAAGAGCTTGGTAGCAGAGAGCGAACACAGGAGGGAGATTTAGATAGAGCAAAACACAGAAGAAGCAGGGCAGAGAAAGACAGGAGATGAGAAAGTGAAATGGAGACAGAGAAAGAGAAGAAGGAAACAAAGAGGTAAAGAAAGAGAAAGCAAGAGAGAGACAGACACTGGAAGAGTAAGAGAGAGCTCTCATGAATGAAGTCCAAGTATATGTTCAATGCTATAGAAATACCAACCAGCTCTATCTCAATTCAAGATTTTTAAAATTACAATTGTATACAGTTGAGGAAGTGTTGACAATGTACACCGTGTGGACTGAACCTCGTGTCTGCTAGTAAGCCATGAGACAGGTGTGGCTCAAATATATCAGTGGAATTCCTCAGAGAGAGGGATAGTGTTCAGAGAGAGTTCTGAAAGCGAGGTTTGGATCACCCAATGAGAACATTTTGGTAAAAAATTGCATTTCGCACCACATTTGTCCAAATAAATGTGAAAATTCCATATGTTTTAATAGACAGTAAGGAAGGGACACTCTAAAATGTCCCTCCACGTTCCGCACAGTATGCGTTAGGTTTCCTAAAATGTTTGAGGGGGTCTTTTCCCAATAAAGATTAGTAAGCAATTGCACCACACGCTGCATATTCCTGCATAACTTAAAAAAAAATAGCTAAAAGCCATACATTTGGCAATAAGTTGAATAATAGTGGAACGCATTCAGGAATAATTCATAAAACATCTTCTCCCACACCTCCTTTCACTCTCCAATCTTGCGTTCTCCAAGTAGAATGTCAGTCTACCCAACCAACTTATGCCCAAAATGGCTATCAGATGAAAGGGTTAACCGATGTATTCCAGGTGTGGCGACCAGAAGCAGGGAAGGGCGTGCCCTTACGTGACTTTGACATCCCCCCAGCCCTTCTGACGCAGGTGATCATCTTCACCCATTTGGTCCAAGCCAGCAAAGTCACAGATCTTTCCGAGAGGTAGGCCACTTGCCATCATTCCTGCAGGTTCAGTCAGCTGGGCTTTGTGCCTTTCTAGGTCACTTTGCAGCCCCCCTTGCATTGTTGTCCAGCAGCCTATCCGTGAGCCGGTGCAGTAGCAGGACTTCTTCAGTATCTTGGCCTTGGTCCTAACCATGATGAGGACATCAACATGAAGTTCTGTCTCTTGCCAGATGCTCACCCACAGCTAGTGCAGCAAAGGGTCCTTGTTGGAAGTGGGGGTCCTTATCGCTTACCGCCACCACCAAATGCTGGAGGCGGGAGTACCCGACCCCTCGCTTTAACGTTAGGGTAAGGACACCATCTGAGATAGCCCTGCTCACCCCCTTAGTAGCTTGGCACGAGCAGCCAGGGTAATCTCCAAGGCACGAGTGTACAATATGTGCAACCACACTCACAGCAATGCAATGATGTCACCACAAATAGACTCCACACAAGTTTTTTATAAAATGAGTATAATCTTTATATAGGAAGTTATACAATATGAAATCAACATATAAGAATGGATAGTATTCTTTCCGGTGGGTTGGTAGTTTCTAATTCCAACCACAGCTACCAACCAACAGCTAAGCTCACTTCTAACCGTTTCCAAAAGGTTAGGCCAGTTGTACTACTAGAATCACCCACGTTGCAAAAGGAAACAAATACTGCAATGCGTAACGATATTCTCTTGTGCTGTGCAACAGAGAAACAATGCCATACGTAGCGCCACAGTCATGCACTTTGCAATAAAAGGAATAATGCAATGTGTATCACTACCAGCATACCCTGTACCAGGAAGAAACAAAGCAATGCATCACGCTACAATTCTGTACAGTGCAATGAAGAAATAATGCACTGTGCGACGTTATAATCAGATACTGTGCAAGGAAGAAATAATGCAATGTGCCACGTTACAATCAGGTAATATGCAAGGGAAAAATAATGTGTGTAGCGCACCAAGCATGTAGTTCGTCAAGCACAAATGAGGTCAGGCGTCATACGACAGTTCGATAGCTTGTTAGCAGCAATAATGCAAAGTGTAATATGACAGTTTAGGTGCTCTGTTAACGGTGCCCCCAATATGGATCCATGATGACACAAAAGTACTGCTTCTCACTCTGCCCCAGTACTGCCCCTCCTTGGGTCAGCACGGGCCGGGATCCGAGCCGAAGGAACAGGCTCGCGCAGCTGACAGACGTGAGAGGCCAATAGTGTGTCCCTCAAGGCCCGCACCCACCCCAGGTGGTGATCCACGTTACCTGGGGGGGCGCGACCCCACTCTCCTCTCTGACGTCAGCGACTTGGGCCTTAATCCAGAACTCCGTCACATGGTGCGGCGTGCTCCGGTCCGGAGCTGCCGGACCGGGCCGCTGCTGTCTTACTCCGAGGGCCCAATAACTTGGCCACCTTCCGGCGGTATCAGTGAATGCATAAACCCGCCCTCAGCACTGTGGAGACCTTTCTTCGAATTCGGTGCACACCCTACCCAGGCACTTGTGACCAGCGCCTCTGGGTGCACCTCTACACGCACACTGCGCGTCCAAGACTCACCCCTTCTCTGGTGCTCGCGATGACCCGCCGCTCTTCACCTGAGCCGCTGCTTGCACCTCGACATGCACCCTGCACGTCTGAGTCGCTCCACTTCTCCCGGTGCACACGATGACCAGGCGCTCTTTACCAACGCCCTGGCTGCACCACGACAGGCACTATGCGCATCCGAGTCTCTCCTCTTCTCCCGGTGCACACAATGACAGGGGCTTCTCTCCAAAGCCCTGGCTTCACCACAACACGCACTCCATGCGTCCAAGACTCACTTTCTCTTTTGGTACACACAATGTCCAGGCGCTCTTCACCAACGCCCTGGCTGCACCGCAACACGCACTCTGTGCGTCTGAGTCTCACCTCTTCTCCCAGTGCACATGATGACCAGGCACTCATTACCAACGCCTTGGCCTGCACCACAACCCGCACCCAGCGCGTCCGAAACTCAGCTTACTCCTGCATGCCTATGATCACAAGGCACAACTTCTGAGGGTCTCAAGCTGCAAAAGCAAACGCACACCACGTTGCTTAGGACTTCTCCAGAAACTTTTAAGATCCTGTATTTCTAAACAGAGAGCCAGCTCACCTCAGGCCCTTGGGGTTACAAGACACAGCACACAGCACAGTTTTCTTCAAGCAGGGGGACCCAGCGCCTCCAAGCACAGCCCCAACAGCCTCTCCCTAAGTTAGAACAGCAAACTGCAGGACAGCCCTAGATCACGAAGCAAGGATTGGTCTTTCCACAGCAGTCTCTTCAGTTGATCCTTTCTTTAGAAGAGGTTCCTCTTGACCACAGACAGGGTCCAAGCATTTTCAGTCTCAATCCATGTTTGTTTAATTCCAACGTTCAGGGGTTTCAGCTCTCATAATTATACCCCTTAATGTCTTTGAAGTGCGTTTGTGCTCAGGGGTCCCTGACCCTCCCTAAATCAGTTCTGGGTGTCTCCCTCCTAGTGTCACCTCTCTCCCTTTGATACTGGGGGTCTGGATCCATAATCACTCAGCAGGAGATGTGTCAATTGGTTTATAGCACCAGCCCAGGCCATTTCACCTCCCAGGCTTCTCCTCCCCCTACTCTCCAGACACAGTGCAGCCTGGTGCCATCTCAACCCCTCCCTGGGTCAAAACCTCTCCCAGCTCCTCTCACCTTTCAGATCCAGACAGTCAATCCACATTTCAGCAGAGACACACAGAAATGCTTAGAGGACAAAACTCAGCCACTTTCTAAAAGAGTAGTTTCTGAACACACAGTGACAAAACCACCTTCACAGAAAGATGTGTTATGACACTGTGAGTTTATACATACTAAACTTTATCTCTCCATTATAAACTTACAGGAAAATAGGCTAACAAACACAACACCCAGCCTCCCCCATTCTGTCCTATGGGCAGGATGGCCTTTCAGCAGTGAGAAACGAAATGGAGTGTTTTTCACTGTCAGGACATAACACACACCTTAGTATATACCATGCCTTTTACCTGCACTGCACCCTGCCCAGGAATTATCCGTTACCTACCACAGGGGTTCCCAATGTGTATGTAAAAGGGAAAGTCAGGCCTGACAAGTGGTTGCACTTGTCAGGACAACATGCTAACTTAGCACTCTGCGCGCAGGCCCTACACTGCAGGCCTGAGTTTCCTTCTCTGCGCGCCTTTGCATTACTAGCCCTGGCACACACAGTGCACATCACTAGGGACTTTACTAGTAAGGCGAACATGCCAATCATAGCCAACTAATTACCATTACATTTTACATAGGGAACACTTGTACTTTGACACTGATCAGCACTGGCAAAGTACCCAAAGCATCTAAATTGGCAACTCTATGTCAGGAAAACCGTCTAGGGGAAAGCAAAATGTTTAGGGAACTTCATCCAAAAAGGCCAAGCCCTACAGTCCTCAACTGTCAAGACAAATGCTCCTTATTGGCTTGGTAGGGTCAATACATATTGTGCATTGAGGGTATTGGAATTCTATGGACAATCAATATGTGGGCCAAGTCTAAAAATCGTGATTCCTGCAAGCAAGAGCAAGGCTGGTTTTAGAGCCAAATTCTGGAGATCACAACACTAGAGAAGCAAATGATCCTTGTGATGCGTATTGGCAAGATATCAACCAACCATCCCGAGCAGACTCTCTAGATTGTGTGCAGATCAGTGCACAAGGCTACACAGACACTAAACCCCTCAAGTTGTCTAATCTTAAAGGCAGGTATTTTCTTTCAATACAAGATGTAGAGTTGGATTCCAATACCTAATCTTGAGCACCTTATCTGCCAGATCCATAATTTCTACAATCCCAAACTAGCTCGAGTCCTCAATCAGCATAACAATCCAACTGAGCAGGATTATTTATGCTAGTTACATGAAAATCTCAAATCTCTCAATTTCTTACACACCTCAATGTGCTTCTGTAAGAGTATTCTCAATGGACCGATACCTTAATCACTGCTAGAAATATAGGTATATAAAAAAACTAATGTTTCTGGTCGCCAATGGGAACAGTTGTCTGTGGCTGTAACCTTCTTTCAGCCCATAAGGAGAATAAGACTTCAAGCCTCATTTCAAGTCTCATTTCTTACCTTCCCCTTCCCTGTCTTTGTACATCTTGCTTTCTTTGTTACACTCAGTTGTATGTAAACTACTCAACTGGCCACAAGGCTAGGATGCTATACAAAAATCAGTAATAAATTAAAATAAATTGCATACTTTGGAATTATCTCTTTTCTTTCCATAGTATCTGAGCACCCAAATCCCCCCAACCTCCTATGTGAATCCCACCTACTTCCTCTATAATCTTCCTGTCTCAGCTTTTTCTGCATCCAAGAGACCTTTCTTTTTAATATATTGTCAGTTTCATCCTTCTTCAGGCCCTACTTATGCGCCATAGATTACACAATTATCATTCTACATGGGGAACGCCGACCGCAACACCCACTGCCCACCCCTTTCACACTAAGCATAGCATGAAAGGGGGCATTATTTCAATGCGGCGTTAAGCCACTTTAAGTGGCTTAACGCTGGCTTGTAAATAAGTCAAAGCCCCTATCGCCACAGGAACATCAGAAAAAGTGATGTTCCCTTGGCGATTGGGGCTTATAAATATGCCCCTGAGTTTGCTGTAGACAAACATCAGTCATTTTGTTTTTTCTGTTGTGTGTCTAGTCTGAGTGCGCCCCTTCTTCTCCTCGTCTGAGCCTGTGCTCCCTTGCAGGACTCTACAGAGCAGTCGGTCTTCATATCATAAACCCAGGTTTATAAACAGCTCTACTGTGAGTCTTCCGACTCCTTCAGAAGTCCTGGGGACTTCAATCACAAGTCTGCAGGATCTACTCACAGGAAAAGTCACTGCGTTCACAGGGCGACATGGCAAATCCTGTCTAAATGAAATGGAGCATCAACGCAAACGCAGTCCTCAAAATATGGGTAGTGGTGATCATCGCGTCATGTTTTCAGACCTTAGTTGCACAAAGCCCTACGCAAGTGCAAGACTTTTTAAATCACAGAGTCAAAACTCCACCAAAAAGCCCAGCACATACAATGAGCCACTAGGCAATGCACTTGCCACATGCTGATAGAAAGCGAAACTTTCTCTAGATGATTTGACTCCTCAACAGCAGGATAAGGCATGTGTGGTGAAGTCAACAATAGTGTGCATCCCCTATTGTATGACAGCAATGTATAATCTATTTATAGAAGAAGGACTATGTTAGGGTTGGATAAGAAGGTTGACAGTTGTGTTATAATGATGTATTGGTACATTCCATTGTGCCCCCAGTTGGTACTGTAGGTTCTAAGAGTTCCACAGCTGACTCCAGCTAACTGGAGACTGTGGTGATGATTGAAGAGATTGATTAAAGGTTACAATTATGCACGATTTAGGGGCCCATTAGGATGGCGGGCCGTTCGCCCCCGCCAGGCCGGCGGTAGCCTCCGCCGGCCCAGCAGGGGCGAACCGCCCGCCATCCACACCAATGTAAACAAATGGGGATGCGCCCACCAGTGTGGCGGGCGCATCCTAATGTGCACAGCGGGACTGCACACAGTAGTATTGACTGAAACCGCACAAAACCTTGGTATGTTTATTGTGGGCATCCCTCTCTGTGACTTTTCCACTCGCATAAACATCCTTGCAATGGTTTCCGAATTTAGAAAGGTTAGTGTGACTATTTGTAGTGTTTTACACGCTTGTCACGAGCAAACACACAATTCACAAACGGTTGGGAACCATAAAGTTTCACAAAGTTTTGGTAGTGTGAAGCAGAGGTATTTCGGATTAGATCCACCCTCAGATTACTCAAAAGTCATCAAGAAACAATCTTTAATAATCACTTCAAAGGTTAACTCTAGAGAATGCAGCAGGAAATTAAACATGGCGTGAAAGGCTCCTATATACATAGAGTAGGGCAGTTCTCTATGCAGATGCCAGTTTATGAATGCAAGGACTCCACATGCAGATGTAATTTTCCCATGACAAACATCAAGGGTACCACATTAGCCTCATGTTTATTGAATTAACCTCACATTTCCTCCACTTATGTGCCTTCTTTGAAGTCTGTGTGGTCATGAAATAGGAATGTCACTGATGAATGGCAAGCAGATTAAAGAATGTGTTTGTTTCTGAAAGCCAGTCCTCTGTGAGAAGCAGATGCAAATGTGTGACATAGTGGTGCAGATTTACTGATGAATCCGACAGTGCGGTGCTGCAAGAAATTTTAAAGTGGCCTGTTTGGCGAATGGCGAAAAAACAGGGAACAGATTTCCTACATTTTGCACCCGGTAAGTTCTGCAGCTTAGGCCCACATGCATCATTGTTGGAATTTGCGATTCCTAAATTGCGAAAATTAAGGAATCGCAATTTATGAATCGCAAATTCCTATGCATTAAAAATTCGCAAAAGTTTTTGTGATTTCTTAATTTTCCTTATTTGCGATTCCTTAATTGCGAATCGCAAATAAGGAATCGCTTTACATTGATTCCTATGTATGGGCCTAGAAGCCCATAGGAATCAATGGGAAGGCATTCTCATTTTGCGAATTCGCAATTAAGGAATCTCAAAATGAGAATGCAATTTCAAGGGTGCAGGGGGGGGTCCAAAGGACCCCCCCCTGCACCCCTGGAATGTCACGTAAGTACATTTTACTCACACACATGTCCCAAGGGCATGTGTGTTTGTAACATGTAAGTTTCAAAAATGCATTTTTTTGCATTTTTTAAACTTTTTGCAAATTACCATGAAGGTTTACTTCATGGTAATTTTCCCCTTCCTAATTGCGAAATCGCAAATTAAATAAAATCATGCATAGCATTTAAGAAATCGCAACATTTGCGATTTCTTAAATGCTATCGCAATTTGAGAAATCGCAAAAAAATTGTGATTTTTTAAATTGCGATAAATGAAAAAAAAATGATGCATCCCAAAAAAGGTTTTTGCATTCGCAAATGGCCAATTTTTGCGATTTGCGCCGTTTGCGAATGCAAAAACGCTTGATGCATGTGGGCCTTAGTCCCAACGCAAAAACCATCTTGGGGTTTCCCAAGCTGCAAAAATAATGATTTACATGGTTTTGCACTGCACTGCATTGTGTTGCGTTGTGTCAGAAGGTGTGACATGGATGGAGCTTGGGCATTCCTGGGCATCACCCACGCATTTTAGCTCAAACCCACATTTATCAAAGCCAGTAGACATGGCTTTTCATCAAAATGTGTGCCTATCCGAGGCTGGTGCACTGAGGAGAGATATATTTATTTCTCCTTGTTACTCTCTCTTTGCATACGTGCTGCTGGCAGCAGCACACATGCAAAGAGGAATTGGTCTCTAAGAATATTTTTTGTGCCTTCATGCTGAAAAACTATTGTGACCACCTTGCAGGCCCCCTTGCATGCTTCAGCACACATACATGGAGGAATATACCTCTAAGAATAGCTTTTGTGCAGGAAGGTATGCCCTCCTGCGAAAAAAGTATTCTGATCCCAATGCAGGCGCTCTTGCATCATGGCACAAAAGTGTCTGCGTTTGCGCTTGGCAGGTACAAGCGCACCAGAGCTACGAGAGAGGAATAATGTACCATATCTAAGTAGACAGGTCACATGTCTAGTCTATCCCTTTGATGCAAAGCAGCACAGCACAGCAACTTTTCTTACTGCCTTGTGTCAAAGTTTAGTAAATGTGTCCCTGGATATTTAGACCAGTTTGCACACCTGTGATGTCATCAGCCATGCTCAGGCAAAACAAGCACTCTTAGCATGATTGAAAGCGCTGTGCCATGGAGGAAACAACAGTGAGCTATGCTTGCAAAAGAACTCTACTAGAGTCAGGCTATGCTCAGACAACCACCCATGGGTAAGGGGATTACATGTTTCATGTGGATATATGACATGAGATCAGAGACAGCCCTTCCTGGATAGCACTGTGGGTAGAAAGAAACTTGGCACCCTTACTGACGATGGTGTAAACAATGAAGCAGCCCGCAGCTCCTTTTGTGTTCACAGACTGGCCCATGAAGACAACCGCCTCCCCACCTCACTTGAATCACCTACAGTCTCTCTGGATCCCCACCGAAACCAGGAAGACGATCACCCAGGCACTCGTCACCAGCCGGCTGGACTACGGAAACACCCTCTACTCCGGAACCACAGCCAAACTTCAGAAAAGACTCCAGCGCATCCAGAACGCCTCCACACGACTCGTCCTGGACATCCCCCGACACAGCCACATCTCCAGCCACCTGAGAGACCTGCACTGGCTCCCCGTCAGCAAGAGGATCACGTTCAGACTCCTCACCCACGCACACAAGGCCCTCCACGACCTGGGCCCCAAGTACCTCAACAACCGCTTGACTTCTACGCGCCCACCCGCCAGCTACGATCGTCCAGCCTCGCCCTCGCCGCCGTACCACGCATCCAAAAAGCCACCGCCGGGGGAAGATCCTTCTCCTACCTGGCAGCCAAGACATGGAACTCCCTCTCGATCTACCTCCGGCTGACCCAGGATCATCTCTCCTTCAGGAAGCTCCTCAAGACTTGGCTCTTCGAGCAGTAACGGACCCCTCCCCCCCCCAGCGCCTTGAGACCCTCCCAGGTGACTAGTGCGCTATACAAATGCCCATTATGATTGACCTTGCTTGTGGGGGTACGGGCTTAATGGTTCATGTCAGGGAGGGTTAGAGGAAGACTAGAGGAGAAAGAAGGGTATTGATGGGGCATTCAAAAGAAGCTTCTTAAATAAGCAGTTTGAGCAGAATCACTGGAGACAAGTGTAACCACTGCTGTTTGCAGGACCTTAATGCAGACAGCACTTCGCACACCTCTGAAGGATGAGGCCCTTGGAGTGGGCCCAGCCCGCCCAATGGCAAATGTCGGCCCTGCATTTCCATTCTTCGTGGCTGGATTTCTTTGGTACTAGGCAGAACACAGTCAGGAGTACAAGCGGGTAGACAGCGCTCACCCACTATTTTCACAGGATAGAATGCTATCTGCCCTGCGAAGAAGTTGGGCCCCAAGTAAAACCTGCTGAACTTGTCCTGGTGCAATTTTCGGACACGAGGACACATTCAGCAGGGCCTGCACGTTGTCTGCTTTCCCTTCCCAGCAGTAACTTGCAACCAATGATTATTTTCACCTCCAAGACAAAGGCCAAATTTAAGGGGTCATCAGATCGCTCTCCTTTTCTTCCAGTGTGATCCTGGCTGACAGCTATCTGAACCTCACAACTAGATGCCAATGCAATAGAGGGAGAACAAAGGCACACAGCATTAACTTCACAAGTAATTAAGAGAAACTATGATTGGAGACAAGCTTCTGACTTTGTTCAATCCCAGTATATAAAAAATATGTATGCACTGTGATGAGCCTGGCCCTTTTTGCAGGGTTGTTCCCAAAGGTTTTGCCTTCCTCCTGTATTTTGTCTAACCTGTTTTTGTTGGTTTTATGACTCTGGGCACTTTACCAGGGCTAATCAGTGCTAAAATGCTTGTGCTCTCTCTTGATATAATTGGCTTACACCTGGGGGGCGGAGCTAGCCGGCGTCTATGGCGGACGCGTAAGAGCGGAGCTCCGAGCTAGCGCCGCCAAATATCCTGAAAAGATCCTTTTCTAGCGGCGAACACCGAGCAATTCCGGCGGGGGCTGACTCCCCTACCCCTGACAGACCTCCGACGGAAATCTGGGAGAGGTGCGAGCACCGGAAACCTCCATTTCATGACCGGTTGGAGAGGGCAGGACCAGGCGAAGATCCCCGGCCTTTCCTGAAACGCACAGCCGAGTTGCGTCACCCGACGTGCGGCCGCCCGGTGTGGACGTCCCGGAGCTGGACGGGTCCTGTTGTCGGCGGCCCCCACAGCTCCCCCATACGCTGCAACCACATCTGAGGGCCCCTAGAAAAGACATTGGGCGCGTCGGGGCAGGCAGAGGGGACGAGAAAGAGGCGACATCGCAACGCGGTAGTCAGTGGAGCCCACGTGGCGCCGGCGGAACCCCGCAAAGGTACAAGCGCCTCTGCCCTCTACCTAATAGGACTCCCTGGTAACTCGGAGGTGCGAAGCAAGATTTGGGGAGAGAAAGGCTGCTTCAGGACGGAGGGCCCCCACCACAAGAGCGACACACCGAAGAGGTCCGGGGGTGTCCTAGAGCTGGCGAAACTGGTGAAGGAGATATCGGTGGACGGCCATCGGGGCCCGTAGGCCTCACCGAGCCCGCCAGGCCACACAAACTAAGCGGCCAGGTCGACGGACCCCCTGTACCGGCCTGCGGATGGAGTGGGGACCCTCACTGAACAATTGGGAAACTGTAGTACCCTAAAACTCGTGGTCCCCAGCCTCCCCTGCTACCGGAACGATGGGCAAGGGGGACAGGACACAGACGAAACTCACGTTTGACCAACGGAGACAGAAGGGGCCAGAACCTCCGGCCGCCCAGTCTCCGGGAGCTACTACTGACCCGAGTGCCTCACTGTGTGCGGAAATAAAAGGGATGCTTAATACAATGGAGAAAGGCCTGCAGGAGGGCATGTCGGCCATTGGCACCAAGATTGACGCGCTGGCGTATCGGATGGACCGGATGACGGAAAGAGTGGACAAGCATGCGGAGTGGCTGGATATGGCGGAGCGCAGATTGACGGAGGCGGAGGAGGCGCAAACAGAATGGGACGCCGACCGCAAACAATTTGGGAGGCTGCTTCAGGTGATACAGGAGAAGTCGGAGGACTTGGAAGCGCGCTCCAGGCGTTCTAACATCCGCGTCACGGGAGTGGCGGAGTCGACCCAAACGGGTAAAATGGAACTCTTCGTCGAGAAACTCCTTAAGACTCTATTGGGGGACGACACCTTTTCCTCCATGTTTATAGTGGAACGCGCCCACCGCACACTGGGACCAAGGCCTCCCCCAGGCGCGAACCCTAGGCCGATAATAGCGAAACTGCTCAACTACAGGGACAGGGACGCTGCCCTCCGTGCTGCTCGAGAGAAGGAGAAACTACAGTACGAGGGGATGAACATATCATTATACCCTGATTTCACCTCCAAAGTACAGGAGGAGAGGCGGCGATTCGTCCCGTACAAACAACAACTTAGAGACCTGGGGTTGGACTACGCCATGTTGTACCCGGCGCGGCTGCGCATCAACAGGCAAGGACATTCCCACTTTTTCACCGATCCCAAGGAACTGCAAAAATCGTTGAAGCAGTGGATCAAGGAGAACCGAGGAAGCCCGACGGCGCGCCCAGAGGAGCGTACTGGCGAAGAGGACCTGGAGGATCAGGACTGAAGAGAGGGGTAGTGCAGAGACACACTCCGGAGGCTCAGCTACTCCGGTCAATATGACACCCCCCACTTGGCTGACCAGGAAGTGCCCACTCGGAGCAAATCACTGAGGCTGACGGACTGCTGTATCCGAGATTGTGGGTAAGATCTGCACAGTTTGAAATGGTTCCAATGCGGGGCTGTGCTGCCTATGCTACAATTAATACTAAGCTGGGGTGGTCTCGAGGGGGCCCGGCACATGGAAGGAACAAAGAGGTTGGGGTAGGGGGGGGGGGCAAAAATGCTGGTAGAATACTGTACTTACAACTCACTGCCGCACTAGCATATGGGGGCGAAGGGCCAGCTTATGGACATTACACGGGAGTCCCGAAAGGACGGTGGACGATAAAGAGACTGAGTAGGCTACCTCTGCCCTAGTGCTTACAGTGCTTACGGCTCGTATTGAGCCTGTTTGGGGAAGTGTTGAATGGGGTTGAAGATGGGTGGGGGGGAGGGATGCAGGGAACTCGGTCACACCAGGTTGGGGTTGGTTGACTGTGGGAGGTGGGGAGAGATGGGAGTTCTGGGTTCAGGGATGCTCGGGGGGGTCCAAGATGTGCTCTGAAATGTTATGTTCCGCAGGGAGGGTGGGCGGCTGCTGCGTACGGAGGGTGGTGGCTCTCGCAACTGCATTGACACTGATGTATTCTTTCACGGTCAATGGCTGATACAACAGACGGAGATTTACTGAGTGATACAGAGACCCTCAAAGCTATTACCTGGAATGTGAGGGGGTTAAATGACTATCGTAAACTCCGCAAGGTGCTACAATACCTACAAAGGCACCACATAGACCTGGCGCTACTGCAGGAGACTCACTTGCCCGACACCAGCAAGATGCTCACGCATAGGGGGCTTCAGGGAAACTCCAATTACGCAGGCTTCACCACACACGCAAGGGGGGTTCTTACATGGGTCAACCCGAAATCCAAGTTATCCCTTACACTGATGAAGGCGGACCCGGAAGGGAGGTTTGTGTTGAGCAGGTGCGTAGGCAAGGGCCACAACATACTGGTCATGAACGTCTATGGCCCGAACTATGACTCCCCTGACTTCTACGTGGCAGTGGCGGGACACTGTGCTGAGTGGCCCGCGGAAAGAATGCTTTGGGGGGGAGACTTCAACTTCACCTTTAGCCCAGAACTAGATAGATCGGCGGGCCCCCCCCCAGCGCCCAGCGGCGGCCGCACAACAAATGCAGGCAGAAATGATGCGACTGGGACTGGTAGATGTTTGGAGAGAAAGACACAGCGCTAGGGGGGGATACACACACTACTCTGCGTATCACAACATCCATACCAGGATAGATTACTGGCTGTCCACACACACACTACTCTCCACGATCAGGGGCTGCAGGGTGCTTCCCCGTACCCTGTCGGACCACTCCCCGGTATTGTTGGTACTGAATACTCCCAAGCAGAGGATTCCCCCGTTCATGTGGCGTTTCCCACCTTACTCCTTGTTGGATGAGGCGTTTAGAGCTGACCTGGGGGAGGACATAGATAACTTCTTCGCTACTAACTTAGGCTCAGTGGACAGCTTTTTTACGATTTGGGAGGCATTTAAAGTGTACGTCAGGGGGGTAGTCATGGCGAAACACTCCAGTGTCCTGAAAGCAATTAGAAACAGGCTGAAGTATCTGGAGGGGCGGATAGCAGACTGCGAACGCCACCAGCTACTTGACCCGACCCCGCCTGGGGATGGAACCTTGCAGGATCTACTGAAAGAGTTCCATGAGGAGGCAGACAGGGAGGTCAGACATCTAGGAAAATATGCGACAGCGCGCACGTATGGAGAGGGTGACCGCCCAGGAGCACTACTAGCCAGGATAATGAAGGGCACCAGACGTAGGCAGGTAGTCACAGAAATGCAAACTCCAGGGGGGGCGATGCTAACAACGGAGGACGACATCCTAGCGGAATTTAGGCGATTCTACGAGGAACTATACACCAACAAGATCTCAGGGGTGGAGGACCAAATTGAAAACTACCTAAGCTATATCAAGATGCCATTCCTCGAGAACTGGCAGAGGGAATTCCTGATGTCCCCTATACTCCGTGAGGAGATATCCGACGCGCTAGACGGCATGAGATCGGAAAGTGCACCCGGGATTGATGGACTGACTGTGGCCTTTTATAAGGCGTACAAAGACAAGCTGTTACCTTACCTCTCCACCCTCTTTGACGAGATATGTGAGTACGGCGTTATGCCGCCCTCTATGAGAGAGGCACTCATTGTCACGATATTGAAACCGGGCAAGCCCCATGATCTTCCTGGTTCATACCACCCACTGTCCCTTCTAAATGTAGACGCTAAGCTTTATGCGAAGGTCCTAGCGACCAGGCTGGCACTCGTGGCGCCTGAGTTGGTAGCCCCGGAGCAAGCAGGGTTTATCCTGGCTAGGAACCTCACTTACAACATCCGCACGGTCATGGGAGCCATGCAGCACACCAAGCATGACACCAAAGCCATCGCGGTCTTCCTAGACATGGAGAAGGCCTTTGACTCCGTGGAGTGGCCTTTCATGCGCAAAGTACTGAAGAAGCTAGGGCTGGGGGAGCTATTCCTCCAACTCCTGGGCGCGCTTTACCACAAGCCCACAGCGAGAGTTAGGCTGGGGGATGCAGTCTCGGAGCCGATCGCTGTCAGCAGAGGCACGAGGCAGGGGTGTCCCCTCTCCCCGCTACTCTACGCATTGGTGGCGGAGCCACTGGCATGCGCGATTCGGGAATACCACTCTTATGAAGCCATCAACTACCCCAACTACAAGATCGGTATATCCACGTATGCGGATGACACCCTGTTGTACGTCAGGGACCCGGCCAATAATCTTTCATCGGTCTTGAGGGAAGTGGTGAGGTATGGAGCACTCTCGGGACTGAAGGTCAACTGGTCAAAATCAGTAGCCTTCCCGCTGACCCCAATCACCGAACCTTTCGAGATGGACTACCCGCTCCAATGGTCCACAGAACCGATAAGGTATTTGGGCATCATGCTCCACACGGATCCTGACATTATGCTGAGTTCAAATAGCCATTCGCCTACAACCCTTCTCGGGCCGGCAGTGGGCTGCCTCGCCATATCCCTGACACAGAGGTATAACACATGGAAAAACATATAGATCAATTCCAAGTCATAGCAGCAGTCCGGCCGAAGCAGGTCTGAGGGAAAACTACGGGGTTGCCTATAGCAAACTCGTAGACGACGTGGAGCTCTGGATTAAGCTCCCGCTGTCACTGATGGGTAGAATAGCTATGATGAAAATGGTTATTCTCCCGAGGTTTCTGTTTCTCTTCAATAATCTCCCGATGGTCCTCTCGAAAGCTTTCTTTGCAACCTTAAACAAACTACTAGTGAGACTGGCATGGGCTGGAAAACAACCCAGAGTGCAGTGGAAGGTACTACAATTGCCATACGAGCAAGGGGGACTGGCTGCACCAGACCTGGAACGATATTACAGGATAGCGCAATCCTCCCATCTACACACTTGGATTCACGGCAATCAGGACATCCCGCATGTGATCCTGGAACGGCTGTTCGCAGACCCCACCCCGCTCCCAGCGACCATCTGTGGCCCTAAGGATCGCAGAGTAGGCATGCTGGACTCTCTCCTGTCCACTAACCACGCCTGGCATACCATATTGCAGAGGCAGAACAAGGTGCTGATGTACGCACCCAACATGCCGATGCAGTGGGCGCTTTGGCTCCCAACATTGACGGAACCTGGTGTACACAAGGTCCTCAACGAACTGGGCGCACGCACCTTGGGGGACCTATTCGTGCAAGGGAAGGTGAAGACGTGGGAACAGCTTTCACATGGGAGGGAGCGCACCTCCTTACTTCAGCGCTTCCAGTACCATAGGGTACGAAGTGCCCTGCTAGATCAGCTAGGCCCCGACATGGAAGAACCTCCTGAAGTCCCGGAACTAGTATACGTCATAGACACTGAGACTCCGAAGAAGCTGATTTCTAGGCTTTATAAGATAGGACATGAGCACACGGCACTGCTCTACACGAGGGCGCGCTTAGCCTGGCAGACTGACCTAGACACCCAAATTGACGACAGCATGTGGGAGTACTGCTGTGCGGCCTCCAGGCGCATTTCCCTGAACGGGAGGCACCGCTTGGTCCACTTTAAATTTTTGCAACGGGTATACCATACGCCGGAACGACTGCACAGGTACGGCCTCCGTGACACGCCACGCTGTGAGAGATGTCACGCCCAAGTTGCGGACTTCCTGCATTTAGTCTGGTGGTGCCCGGGAGTTCAGAGGTTCTGGACCTGCGTATTTGCAGAACTTAGCACTATCGTGGAGTTGGACTTGGTATTGGACCCGGCCCTCGCTCTAATGGGCTACACGAGGATGATACCCGTCTCAGTGCGAAAGCTGGTAAGCATGGGCATGCTCCTTGCAAAACGAGTAGTAGCTCAATGCTGGATGAGGGGCCCACTACCTACGCTGAAGCGGTGGACCAGCGACATGACGTACTGTAACACTCAGGCGGAATCATACAGTGAGCTCCTTCCGCCCCGAAGTCGACCCAAGAACTTCTGGGGGTTGTACCAGACCTACCTAACCTCCAGAATAGACGAGGATGTATCAGTAGAGGGGGAGGGGGAGGATCAAGAGAGTGATACGCACATGGAGCCTGGATGAATCTGACAGGCCTCTCCCCTACACAATAGAACGTCATTGGGCAGTAGGAGCCACCCCATCCCTAGATGTGTGAGAACATGGGAGTCACCCTCTGGAATGATGGAGAGTAGCATGCTGCACACGCCACAACACATCAACGGGACGCACGCTAACAAACACGAAGAGCACAAACAGGGGACCAGTTAAAGGGTGGGGGGGTTCATGGGGCGGGGAACTGGTTGGGAGAAAATGTTAAAAATTTACAGATTCGTCCATATACATACAGTGCACATAGCAACACAGATCGTATTGGCCTACAGAGTGAGACCTGCTTCGGCCGGACTGCTGCTATGACTTGGAATTGATCTATATGTTTTTCCATGTGTTATACCTCTGTGTCAGGGATATGGCGAGGCAGCCCACTGCCGGCCCGAGAAGGGTTGTAGGCGAATGGCTATTTGAACTCTGTATTGTGCTTTTTTTCATGATAAACACAATAAAAAAAAATAATAAAAAAAAAATAATAATAATTGGCTTACACCTATTTGGCATATTTAATTTACCTGCAAGTCTCTTGTACAGTGATATCCCATAGACCAAAGACCAGTAAATTAACTGCTACTAGTGGGCCTGCAGAGCTGCTTGCACCACCCACAGAAATAGCCTTTCAACCATGTCTCAAGCCTCTTTTACTGCAGGGCCTGCATGCACAGTTTACTGTCACATAAATTGCCATTTAAAGTTACTTGCCAAGCCTGAAACTCCCCCTTTTCTACATATAGATCATCCCTAAGGTAGCCCCAGGATTCTGTGTATGTAAAAGGTAGGACATGTGCCTTCATTGTGTGGCATGTCCTGGTAGTGACAAATAGCCTATTTGGTGTCTCACTGCTGTGAGTTCTGGTCCAATCATAGGTTTGCATTGAGAATTCCCTGATATGTTATTCAGTGGTAATTTACGATCAGGAAGGAGTAGCGCTGCCATGTGTGCTATATTTTGAATAGTGGTGATAAATCCTGCTTATTGGTGTAATATGAGTATAATTATTTGAGCGCCCTTGTGTTTTCATTACATTTTATTTAATTTATTTAAGTATTTCTTTATGTATTTTTTTGTGACATTGTGACACTCACAGGTTTCTTCCTTTATTTTCACCTTGGTTGACAGAGTTTTTCTTCCCCTTTTTTTAAGTAGTTAAGTATGATTGCATAGCTCAAGAACCTTTGTTTGGATTATAATGTTTATTATCCCTGGTTCTTGTTCTAGGGTTGCCCTTGTGGTTAGTAAATTTGTATTTTAAGTGAGTTGCCCAAAATCACAGGACAACGCTTTCATTTTCACCATTGCATCTTGTTTGTGGCAGCCTGCTCGCCCTGTGCTGTCTCTCACTACCCCTTTACCCTGCACCCACCACCTCTCAAGGATCGCTGCTTGTATTTTAAGTGATTTGCCCAAAATCACAGGACACCCCTTGCTCATCAGAGATCTCGGCACCCTGAGAAATCCGGGGCCGCACAATATGCTGCATTAATAAATCCTTATAAGGTCTCAAAGGCGAGACCTTTTGCATTGCAAATGCTTGTTTTCAATGTTGGGAATTTTACAATTGCTTACGGGTTTTGCGCAAGATACCGATGGCATATCGACAACCACACCCTAATCTAGCATTTCACAAAGATCACAGGCCAGAGAGTTTGCATAACATACTTATGCTCATCAATTTTGGGATCATAGCTTAACTCTACTACATGTTCTTGGGATGCAGATTTCAACAATAACAAGCATTGGCAAAGCCAATACTTCTGGTGTTGGTTGCGGACCTTTAGGCTTTGCCAGTGCTTGGTGAAAGCAAGACCACTGGAGACAGGTAAGCTTCCCCAGTTTATTGCAGGTATATGCAGTTACACGCAGGTAGATATACAACCAACCAGGTGATAAAACCATAGGCAACTGCCCAATTATTTGAACAAGAACATTTCAGGCATCATTGGATCCTGGACCAAGATTCCAGTGCCAACATATATTCCCGTTACACAGAAACAGAACATTTAAATACCACATACTGACACCCCACCCACCCCCCCATTTGTTATTAACTAGACAGAAAATGTACAAGTGGAACATAATCCTGAACCAGCAAGAATTTATGTTAACAAGCTACACATAATCCTGAAAACGCGTGGGAGGTCTCCTAACATAGGGTGACCTTAACACATGCTTATTCTCAGCACACAGCACACCCCCATCGCTTCTCCCAGGCAGGAAAACCACAGCCATCTGCCTGATCATTTCAACAATCACAATCCAGGCATCACTGGATTCTGGACTAAGATTCCCTTCCCAACACTTGGTTTCTTTTGTAATGTTTTTTTTAAAAAATGTTATTACAAAAAACATTCAGAGATGGCCACCACACAAGCATATACAGAGGCAGACATCTTGAAGTGGTTTTAATAATAAAGATTTACAACATTAATTGAAAGATGACAGCCTAGCACACATGCTGGGAGCTATATTTGATTGTTTCTTTACTATTGTAAGAACCATTCCAAGATGGGCACCTTGAGGTGCATCCGTAAGCAAGATTATTTGTAGTATATCTTTGCATTCAGTCAGCAGCGGTTGGTGGTAGGAGTGCTGCCGGGCGGTGACGTAGGGCGGGGGAGGGGCAAGGTGGGGGGTAGTAAACTACGAAATACGGCCATATACAGGTAAGTCAACAAATAATTAACTAAAACGAATTTCGTTGTACGCACAGCATCGCTAAATTCGATGCAGTGCGCGCAACAAAATTTGTTTTATTTATTTATATGTTTACTTACCTGCATTTGGCCTATTCTGTAGTGTACTACTCCCCACCCTGCCCCTCCCCCACCTCACGTCATCACCCGGTAGCACTTCCACCACTGAACGCTACAGAATTCAGTGCCCCTCAGTGAAACAGGCAGTATGAAGTGTCTGAACGGGAAACAGCCATTACAACGCAACTTTCACAACGCACTACCATTACAAAGAAACTTTTACAACGTGGGATCCATTACAATGCATGTCATTACAACACATGCCATTACAACGCAGATGCTATTACAATTCATGCCATTACAACGTAAGTATGGGTAAGTATTTAATTTAATTTTAACCCCTACACTATCCAACACTTACCCTACTATTACACCCCCTGGAGTTAGAATAGTAATTTTAATTCATACACTATCCAACACTTACCCTACTATTACACCCCCTTGGAGTTAGAATAGTAATGTTAACCCCTACACTATCCAACATTTATACTACTATTACATTCCCGTTAATTACAATTAAAAAAAATACTTACCCATACTTACGTTGTAATGGCATGCGTTGTAATAGCATCTGCGTTGTAATGCCATGCGTTGTAATGGCATGCGTTGTAATGGATCCTGCGTTGTAAAAGTTTTGTTGCAATGGTATGCGTTGTGAAAGTATGCGTTGTAACGTCAGACATCGTCTGATATGCCATACATCATATGTCCAAGATAGGACCCTTTAGGGATGTAATGATGAGATGGGGAAATGGCTAAAAGTCAAAGCAGGATATGTGGCTGAAGGAGTCATTTGATGAGTTTCTACTGGTTGCTTCTTACAATCTAGATTTCTCATAACAAGATGGTCTTCAGTGGACGTTGATCACAAGCTCTGACTGACAATGGTTCTGGGGGTCTTGTTCTGGTTGGGCCTTGAAAGAGACTTTGCAGAGATGAAAGGGAATACAGAAGCCAAAGATGCTATAAGATCGATGAAACAATCTTTCTATTCCTGTATGCCGAGGGGTAATCTTGCATTAGGGGTTTCTGTTGTGTTTTTATATGCACAATCCAGACTTTTCTGTTGTTTTGCAAATAGGAGCCTATTAAGTGACTTTGGCTAAGGAAATGGGTCAGCCCTGTTGGGTCATATGGGGAAATGAAAGGGCGTGTGCTGTCACTCTCACTATCCCATAGAAGTTGATGAATCGACATTCATACGGGAAGTGAATTACATAATGTGTAGGGGTGGGCGAAGTTACATGAAAATGAGGCGTAATTCTGCAGTGTTCCGCGAGCAACCAGAGTTCGGCATGTCGTGCTGCCTGCTCTGATTTTTAGCACTGGGAGCTTGTTTTGTGATGTAAAATCAGCACAAACAGCGCCACACAGCATGCCAGAGGGCATTGCTTCTTTCTGCAGCATGAGTAGATTTCCTACTCGATCAGCAGTTTTCTCAATGTGGATGCTCCCAACCTTCTGAGATCACCCGGGTTGAAAAAATCTCAATGGGAGGTGTTCCAGTGCCCAGAAATCGCACTTAGAGATGCAACTTCTCGCTTGCGCTCACCAACCTAATGTTGATGAGACCTACCTGAGAATAAACTCCACCACACGGCGCTTAGCAAGGTTTTGCCGGACCTAGAGGGCAAAACATTGCGAGCTCCACCAGCAGAGATGAATTTCCTGCTCACTCATAATAATGTGTACCTATCAATACTTACCATCATCCTGGGAATCTACTACCAAATGACAGAGTCTCCATTCCCAAATGCATCAGTGCACAGAACTTGGAACCAACACTTCTGGACTTCAAGGACTTTTCTTCTGGTTTCCACAAGACATCTTTCAAACTCCACTGGTGACTCCTTGCCATTCTCACATCTTGGATGCCCTGACACCACAGTTACTAGTGTTCCTTTCTCCGTTGTATTTGCATTCAGCATGTTACTTCAGTCTCTCTCATTTAGCGCATAACCTTCGTCGAAAAGATAACTACCAGGGCAGTTTACCCAGATGTTCGATCCCTACAGACTGACCCTCAATTAGGCTGCTAGATTTGCTGCAATCTCGTTTTTTGTCTGGTTCCCTTGCAGTAATCTGAATTTGATTAGCTGGTTCGAATTTCTTATAGTTTTGGGTGCTGTACCCAAAAAAGCAGCGGCATTATGAAAAACGTGTTGGTAAGAAGTATAAAAAAAACAACAACAATCTTGAGAAATGAAAATAGAAAATGAACCTTTTTAAAAAGTAGTTCCACTATTACAAAGCTGTTTTGTAGTCACCAAGGGCCCGATGTAGGTAGCCCTTTACCGATCGGAATCGGCCGAAAATACCGATTTTCGGCCGTTTCCGATCGGTAAAGGGCTATCGAGATGTAGGGGCACATTTTCGGTAATTTTACCGAATCGTTATCATTACCGAATCGGTAAATTTACCGAATCGGTAATATTTACCGATTCGGTAATGATACCGATTCGGTAAAATTACCGAAAATGCAATGTAGGTAGGCAATGTTCCATCAGCACATGGCTTACAGAATCGGTATTTTACCATGGAATACAAATCCATGGTAAAATACCGATTCCTGTGTACATGCACATCTGTGCATGTACACATGTGCCATGTGACAGACAGACGTGCCCTTAGGGCATGTCTGTGTGCCACATTGCACACATGCCCGTTTTGGGGGTGCTAGAGGTTGTCAAAGTGACACCCCCTGCACCCTTGTGAATTCTTTAATTACCGATTCGGTAAATACCGAATCGGTAATGCCTAATCATTCCTATGGGCTTCAAAGCCCATAGGAATGAATGGGCATTACCGATTCGGTATTTACCGAATCGGTAATTAAAGAATTGTTAAGGATTCGGTAACGAATCCAGATATTGGGACCTACATCCCATTTACCAATTTTGAAATACCGAATCGGTAAAATTCGGTATTTCAAAATCGGTAAATGGGATTTACCTACATCGGGCCCTAAGCTCCAAATCGGAGTTTGCAATCCCAAGAATGCTTTTTACAATGCACTAAACTCAAATGGAAAAAATAGCTTAGGGGAGTGTTGTAGATGTCCCTCCCAAATAGCGATTACCTGTCCATATTTCCTAATTGTTTAGGACCGAAATAGTGGTTGTAAAACATTACAAAGTTACCATCCCTCATGAGACTATTTCCCAATCTTAAAGAAATGTTTCTTTCTAAATGCATTCCTGGTTTCTTAAAGGAAAATGTGCTGCATTTATAAAAGTACTTTACTGAAAGGCAATCACAGACATGGTGGACTGCTGACCCCAGCATTGAAAGGAAGGCAATCAAAGACATGGTGGCCTGCTGACCCCAGCAGGTCACCTTCTCTGGGGTGGCCCCCAATTGGAATGAGTGGCAATTTGTGATTGCTACATGAATATGAATGAAGTATGATTGTGTCCCACTATGAATCTGAATTTTCTGAACTGATCTATGTGCACATCTGTTGGTTCAGAAAATGATGTAATGGTTGCAAAATTACTGGTTGCAAATTGCAACCAGTACTTTGCAAGCAGTAAATAGTACATCTGACCCTAAATCCTTTCAAAACGGTGCTGGACAACCTGTGTCATTCACTCCCCACTCCAATTGTAGTGAGAGTTTCTTTCAGTGCAAAGGAAAACGCAATGGATGAGAAAGAATCTACTGTCTTGTGTCATTAATTTTCATTGTCAAATTGAACGGTGGAGGTGAGTACCTTGCAGCTAGGTCACAATGACTTTTAAATTGTCACAAGACACCACTTCCTGTCAGGGGCCAGACAGGAAATGGGAGGGCTGAAGGCGGAGATGTTCAGGCAGTGGCGGCTGCCACAAACAAAGGGTGGTGAGGCAGGCGAGGGAACACAAAAGGGGTCACATAGGGCATGCGGGGTTTAGTAATAATATATGAATAAATAAAAAGAACTTACCTGAAGCTGCCAGCTGCCTCCAGTGTTGCATCGCTCTTCCTCTCCTCTTCCTAGGGTGAACCTAAGTGCGCATGTGTGTTTTGGTCAGCCTGAGCCGCCGCTGTGTTCAGGGCATTTAAAGATGGAGGCAAGTTCCAGCTAGAAGACTGGAATGAGTATATAAGAAAGGATAAAACAATAAACAAACAAATAAAGAACAGTTTAGATACTATACCCGGCTTCGAGGACTCAGTACACAGAATATGTCAGTCAGTAGAAAGATACAGGCAGATTGCTCCCATTCAACACTGTAGGAATAAAAACAACCACATGGTCCACATAGCACAGTTTTTCTCCAATTATCAAAATCTGGTCAGTTACCTGGTGGAGCTGTATAGATAGAAGAGCTTATATCAATAAAAGAAAACATTTTCATCCAGATTTAGTCGAGGAGTGTGCCTGTTTCACACCGGCTCATGCTGCATACCAGTCCTTGCATGGGACATTATCATTATGTTTGTCTGGTGAGAGCTCCTGTTTTACACTCCTTCAGGGCTGAAAGTAATTTCATTTATTCTGATATTTCTCTGAGTTAGTGCTTTATTTTCAGACACAGATGATTTACTCTCAGACATCATCAGAACAAAACAGAAGCAACCCTTGCTCACTGTTTCTGATCCGCACCATCTAAAAGTAAGCCCTCACACAGTGTTCATTGAAAATTCAGTGTCCCTGACATTTCACGACTGCAGTTTTCTAATGAATGGAATGTGACGTCGGCCCCCCCTGTGTGCTTCCTGACCGAAATCTTGATCCTGCAGACCTCTGAGCAACCAATATAGAACTTTCTTAAAAGTCACTGATGTAATCCCAGTGGGTGGCAGACCTGTATTCGTTTACTACCTGACCTCAAGTTGTGAGCTGCCTTGCCACTCTCTCTCCAGCTTGCCCCCCCCCCCCCATCCTCTTCTGCCAATGAAGAACCTCCCTGCAAAGAAAGGGAACACTTTCTAAAGCAGATAACACAACACAGGCTCTTTAAGCTGTCGCTTGGCAATAATGTCAAAGGTTGGATGCAGCAACATTGAAAAACTCATGAAAACATTTATAACATATATTTTATGCTTGGTGTTTGCAGGTTGGCTGACCCTGTTATTTTAACCTTTAAAACACATTATCAAAATCTTGGAAAGACATTTTTTATGCTTGGTGAATGCAAGCCGGTACCAGGGCATTCAATTTCCTTGTGCCGGCACCACACACCTATGTGCTAAGAATTGAATCTTTTAATGTCATCATATGCTTCTCTTTCAGAATGGAGCTCTGATGGCATATTTCCAGAAGGTCAGCATTCAGTGCAGATTTTTTCGAGCAAGGGTGAAGTGCAGCCATATTTAGGGGTAAAATCAAGGGCCATATAATGCACAGTGTCCAGGAAGTGTAATGGGCATATGTGCTCATTTTATTGCATTCTCTGGTACTGTTGTATTACAGAAGGGGCCTCAGACATTAGTGCAACTTCTTCAGTGATATAGATACCGCGGGTGCACATACAGAGCCACCAGTATCTTAAAAGGGCTTTCCTTGATTTGGATGGGGTAGTGGCACCATGAAAATGAGGGCAATACTCGGCCTCCGTGCCATTGCCATAGTAAGGATGTGGGTGCAGAGGCAAAGAGGCCACCAGGTGGCACACTGACGGTTTGCCACAAAAAGGTAATGCAAAGTTAGTGCACACTCCAAGGGTAGCCATGTTGAGAAGGAAGTTAGGGGCATATTATCAAGGAGGTTTATCTCTGCTTTTTTGGCTTTAAAAGCCAAGAAAGCGGAGATAAAATTATCTCCCTATTACCTAGCTGTCGCTAAAACCAGTTAGCGACAGCTAGTAGGAGATAGCGACCATCTTGGGCCCCACTTTGCATGTCAGTGATATTTATCACTAATGACATGCAAAGTGGGCGTGCCAAGATGTTAGCGACTTAAACAGTCGCTAACATCGCTATCTCCTATTACCGACTTTTGGAGATATTTGCGCTAAGCGCGAATATCTCCAAAAGCTAACACCTGCCCTGAGCAGTTCTTAGCCATGTAATCCAATGGGAGGTGGATAACATGGCTAAGAGCATTAGCTCGGTAATGCATGAATATCGCAGACTTTTCAGCGATATTCATGCATTGCTGCCAATTTTTATCGCATTTGCGATACACCTTGGTAATACCAAGGTTTATCTGCGATAAAAATCACCGCAGCTCAGCGGTAAATTTTTGTCTCCAACCAAGCAATAGCAATAATTATCGCTATTGCTTGGTAATATGCACCTAATTCTGTGGGATTCCCGCTAAGTTGCTTTCCTGCAGGCAGAGGCAGTCACTCACCCTCCTGCAGGGGGATCTCTGCCCCCCCCCCCGCTATCTGAAGTAGACAAAAGGAGTCCTTCTGAGTAACAAGTAAAATAAAAAAAAGAGTACCCATAAAAAAATAAATTTGAGTTTGTGGGATATTATTATGAACTAGGTCATACACTTTCAGTGTCTACTCTAGGAAAGAGCAAACCAATCTCAGTCTTTCCTTACCATCATGCTTAGACCTAGTTCTCAGTCTGTTTATCTTACCGCAGGCTCAAGTAAAGTGTTCTTAAACAGATTCCCTAATTGGATGATCTTGGTAGTAAGAGGTGACAGTTGTTTAAGTAAACATTCTTCAATGCAATGCACTTTATATATGAGGTCGTTCTGAGATCATTCCTATATAGAGGACACCATTTCCCAACAGGTTAAAAGTTGAGAAAGGGAATTCTAAATATGTTTTAGTGGCTTTCTTTGAAACATGTCCAATCTAGGGTTGTGATAAGTTACAAAGCCTGGCTGCTCCCAACTTTTGTATATTTTTTGTCAAAAACACTGCTTTCGCTAATCGTGTAGGCGGAGAAGTTTTTTTAAAACAGTAAATGCACACAATATGGGGCCTTGTTGCAGCAGATAATTTCCCTCTGTCACGTAGCAGCTTATATTTTCTTGGCTGTGCCAGGCTCTTTATCCATTACCCAATCCCGAAAGTAGCCAATGGAGACCCCTGGCAGGGCCTAGGGGATCGAAGAAAGCCCTCTGGGGATTTCCAGAAGTCTTCTTCGACTTGAAATCAGAGAGGGAGCACAGTGTGGCTAAACAAATATGCACAGTCTGATTCCCAACCACATTGGGCTGGAAATCAGTCTGCAAGGACACATTTCAACTTTGCTTGGCTGGTTAAATTCTGGAAACTGTACGGGCCTTATTTATGAGCCCTCACACCGCTGTTGCGTCACTTTTTTGTGACACTGCAGTGCCATCAACAATCCACCAGACTGAGCCATTTTTACATAGTAACGCATCTAGGCAGATGTGTCACTTTGTAAACCCCTGCGCTGTAGTATAATGTATGTAGGGCGGGTGTTCCCCCATAAAAGAGGCTCATAGAAGTGGTGCAGTGAAATCTATGAAATTTTCGTGAATGAGGCCCTACGCTTCTACATGAAGTGAGAAGTTTCTAGAATTCACCCACCTGCGTGGTCATACATATGAATTACATATTATTTGTAAATAAGGGGCTGGGAGTTCTTAGCTCCATATACATTTTCGGTGATGAAAGAAGCAGAAACTTGGCAATTCTCTGCACACATACATTCAAAGGAATACTCTTTAGAAAAGCATTGGTGAGGTAAATATTGCATCCTGGGCTGAATTACCTGGTCTATTAATTGAATGGCAAATCATGGCTCAAATGTGCCATTGCTAGTCTCGAAAAACAAAAATGTCTTCATTAGGAAAAGAACAGTCATTTATTTTTCATTCCTTCAAAAAGGTGAAGTATTTTTTTTATTTACACCCGGGATTATCTAGGAAAACCTCAATTTCAGCACACTCTAGTCGTGGAGTAGTGGCAGAGTTCTGCCGACTGCTCTCTGGGGCAGTAGAGGAGCAAAGATCCCGGCGCAAAGCAAGAAAAATGTCCCCTTTGACTGCTGTTGGGGTAATAAAACACAGTATTTATCAGAGATAAATGGGCTCCTCATGTCTCTAGGTGCAGGTGCCACTGCACCTGCTGGATCAATGGTAGCTACGCCCCTGCTATGAGGAAGAACCCAAAAATATAAAATACTGCAATACAGGCAACAATTGTGGTGCTGGCCAAAATTCTCATATTAAATATATTTAGCTTGACTTTTGTATACAAAAGTCTTGCAGAAACTATGCTAAGAATGAGATATTATTCTAATTCTGATGTATACCAGAGTCAGATTTGTGTCTTGGGCCTTGTTTTAGGTTTGAAAAAGTGCAGCACTTTTCTGGGCAGTAGCTGTCCAGAAAAAAAAGTACCCTTTCTGTGACCTTAAGTCTCACTCACTACGAGCATGACTAAAACATCTGTGTGTGAGATTGAACTCTCACTCACACCAGGCAGAATGTCATGGTTGTTGAAAAAGGTCTGGAAATTGACGGACTGAAGCAGATCTATTCAGATCCGAAAAGTCACAGAGGCTGCAGCATGCTTTCCCTCCACTAGAGGTACCCTTCGGCAGACCCCTTTTGTTTGAACGTCACAGACACATCAAACCTCTGAGGTACTACTTAGTTCAACACCATATTGCCTGCATCTGTGAAAACATCGACCTAAATTGCGTTCTGTATATGTCTTTCTATGTATTAATTTTTTTTCTCTGTCGTTGTATTAATTATGTATGTTGATAAAGTTTTTTATGAAAAAATCTTTTATGAAATAAGAAAAGAAAAAGAAGAAAAAACCTATGAATTAAATAACAACTTTTCTACTCTATAAATTATAAATAAACACTATATCAATATTCCTTGCTATCCATTATGTGGCTTATTTTGAAAGTTAATCACTTCAAGTGCAAATGATATTTAGATTATATTAGGGCAGTATGCATTTTACTGTTTGCTAATCTAGTTCTTTTCATACCTGTACTACTTAGAAATGACATATTTCCACATTTAACATGGACAGCTCTTAATTATTTACTCTGCATAATTTCATTTAGTTTCATATTAATTTTAAAATTTGCTGAATGTTACTTTCCATGTTTTATTTATTTAATAATTAAAAAATACATACAACTATTATATATATATTCATAGTTCCAAAACACAGATATCTTCACTATAAAAAGTCAACAGCAAGAGAAGTAAAAAGAAAATCAATCCACACTCTAAAGTTAGTAATTTGAAATTATTGTTAAAAATGTTAATGTGTGGGACGGACGGAAGGGAGAATATGGCGCCTAGGTCGCGAGCTCCGCAGTCGGATGGTCGCTTTAGTTGTAATTTGTTAAGCGGTTCATGCTCAAAACGCATCTCTACTCACTGGCAATTATCGAGGACGGCGAGGGCACCCCACGGGCAAACTCGGCTTGCTAGTAGCACAGTCTTTGGCGAAGGAGAGTGCTGGCGAGCTCCGATGAGCTGCGTCGTTGTTGTATCCTGCCTATTGCATATTCCTATGTATGCCTTTACCCACTTTATGCCCTTCTAGTGGAATGCCTCTGCACTGTGATGCACTACAGAATGTTGGGTGCTGGGTGCAGATAAGCCACTGTTATGATAGGGCTGAGGTGTCTGCTGACTGCTCCTGGTAGGGGTTGTTCCAGGCTACTTACCAACTTACAATAAATTTTCATGAAATACCTCAACCAGTCTGGAGTCCATTACTACAGTCGTGCTGTGCAGCGGCTCCACCTGACTTCGATCACCGCAGCTCGGAGGTTCAGAGGCCAAGCGGACGAGCGAGTGGGGGCTGCTGGGACCTGGAGTGAGAGAAGTCAGCGGTGCGCGGAGAGTGGAGCGAGCGGAGGACTTGGATGGGACCGGCAGCTGGAGAGATACTGAGAGGTGTGTTATGCCCTGCTCAGGGGCATTTCCGCAGCAGCAGCACTGTTAAAGTTAAAGTAAGGAGTAAATTAGGAAACTTCTGGACAGAGGCGGCTCATACATTCCAATACTCACATGGGATTATATTTAAACAACATTTTAGCGGGGCTCCCTATAACCTATTATACCATTCTGAATTCTTGGGGTTACCAGGCGTCCCTTTACATCACGTGGTGCCCCCTTGTGGCCAAGTCGAAGTTGTACTGAACAAAGCTAATAGATTGAACGGGCTGAATAGCAGGAGTCAAACGATCTCTTACAGTCATACCTCTCATAAAGGCAATGAAGTAAAAGTTGCTGCTTGCATAAATTCCAATAGGAAAAAGGGACGAGGCAAGTAGAGGGGTCATTCTACTCCACATCTGCCCTTGTCACCCGCAGTGGGCGAAAACGGCAATTATAACCCCATAGCCCACAACATTATTCTAGACACTTCAGGAGATAATTCGCAAAAGCCAGGCCCCGCGTGCCCAGGGGGGGGAAGCCTCTGCGCTGGTGGGTAAAACTGTTGAACCGCTACAGGAGCTAATAGAGAATTGGAGTACACAACAGGATACTTGCTCAGCTAAATACAGTAGCAGGAAACAGAGGGTTCAGAAATCCAAAGGACTTACTGCAGCAGTGGTCTCTACCAGAGCCGCAAAAACAGCAAAAAAAGAACAGCTAAAGAGGGGTTAAAATTTAAAAGTTACTCCCTCACTGTGATCCTTCTTTAAAATCCAAGAGAAGCCAGTGCAGAGAGACAGTGCAACTAACGCAATGTTTGGGTCATTGCTGAAGACAATGGAGTCACCAAATAAATATCAAGCTCTAAGGTTAAATGAGCTGGAGAGGGAAAAAAACACACTACTGATGGCACTACTGATGGTACTTTAGAAGGGGCCCCACAAACAGAGGTTCATGTACAACAAAGTAAGCCTGCCGAGGATCTAGGTGATGAGCAAGATATGAACAACACCCCCTTAAGGGGCAACATGGGGGATCTTGTAGCCTCATTGTTAAAGGAGATGAAAAATGATTTTTCAGACACAAGTAGTCTGGAAAAATTCAGACTACTTGTGATGCTCTGGAGACTAAAGTTAATGCACTTGTAGACAGAGTCAAATCGGCCCTGGAACAAATCAGGTATGAAGTGAGGCTCTGCCAGAGTGATATTGAGAAAGTATCTTCCTCAGAGAGAGAACTCAGGGATAAAATTGAGACCTTAGAAAATAACTCGAGAAGGAATAATTTACATCTATTAAATATTCCTGAAGGTCAGGAAGGGCAAAATATAAAGACCTTCTTAGTAGGTCTCCTAAAAAGTTTTATTCCCGATATGGATGAAAAAAATTTGGACGAAGACATACAAAGAGTCCACAAGACCCATTTAGGCTCAATAGAGATAGGAAGAATCCACGCAGAGTTTTAGTCAACTTCAAAACGTACTTAATGAAAGAACATATACTGAATAAGGCCTTAAATTCGGGCACCCTGACAAGAGACGGATATTACTACAAAATCAGCACAGATATATCCAAGGCAACAGCCGATAGGCAATAGGCCCTAGGAAAGTGCATGCAAGACCTTAGGGCCGAAGGAGCCACGGTGCAGATTAAATTCCCAGCCCTCCTACTAATAATGTGGTGTAACAAAACCTATAATATCAGAAATACAAAGAAGTGGAACAATTACTAGAACACATGAAGAGAAACAGGGATAAATATTATTATGAGCCTAGACTGCTTTAGAAAATTACTATTCGACTGCGGTCCTCAAACTGGGCAACTAGGATTGCTCATTGGTAATGGGGAGGGTTCTCCAGGGTAGGGGTAAATATAACTTCTCTTTTTCTTTTTTCATGCACGTTGGGTAGAGAGCAATTGGGAAAAAAATATTTGTCTGACTTTTAAATTGTATAGCAAACAGGAAGAAAATCAAATCCAGTGGGCGACTTGAAGATAGTGACTTGGAACGTGAATGGGCTAAGAACAAGTGGGAGGCGTCTAAAAATCTTTGAGTATCTTAAACTACAGAATTGGGATATCATTATATTACAAGAAACACATCTCCTTAGAGACGAATGGCTCGAAGCTATAAAATGTGAGAATTGAATTGGAGAGACTCTCTGTACAAATCAAGCATGTAATATCAGGGGTGTCTCCATTATCATTAGAAAATCATAGTCTTTTACATTAGTAGGACAAACAGTAGACTCAAAAGGAAGGGGGACCATAGCAAACTTAAAAATCAGAGATATCGCTCTCTCCGTGGTGGGTTACTATGGCCCTAATATAGACGACCCAGCACATCTTCAATCGTTATACACGCAGTTGCTATCACAGTCTACACCAATCATATTAGGAGGTGATTATAACATCTTAGTAGATCCTAAAAAAGACAGACACCCCCCCGGGCAGAGCTTTAAATTTACCTAAGTTGCGAGATTGCCTGAATAGGCTAAAAGTTGATTTGGGTTTAATTGATATCTGGAATATCAAAGGGGGTCAAATAAATAAATTCACTTTCAGAAATTATAAATATGGCCATGCCTCAAGAATAGATAAGCTTTTAAGTAATAAATCAAGAAAGTCCACCACCTGCCAGCACACTTGCCTGAACACTCGCCAATCCAATTAAATATTAAGCTTGAGTCAGGGCGAGAAAAGGTGGACTCTTGATCGAACACTCCTTTTAGACCAGCAAGTTATTGATGAACTAAGATCTACAACGGAAAACTACTTTAAGGAACATGGTGAAGGGGAGGTGTCTGGATAGTCTGTGACGCATAAAAAGCTGTTATTAGAGGTACACTAGCAGGCATAGCGATAGTAAAAACAAAGCGAAGAAACTTAAAATTTCACGAATAGAGGCTACTTTATTAGAGAGACAAGCCAGTTTAGAAGTTATAACCTCTAAGGAAGAACAAAATAGCTTAAACAATGAAATAATGGAATTTAAAAAGGAGCTCTCCTTAGACCTAGAGGAAAAGATAAGGAGGAGATGGCAAGTTAGTACTTTGTCAAATTTTGAATTTGGGGAAAATAGAGGTAAATAGCTAGATTGGAAGCTTAAGACGGAGTCAAAAAGAAGTAAGATCACAGCTATCCATAAGGGAAACGAGGGTCAAATAACAGAGGACAAGGCAGGTATTGAAGAAGCCTTTGAGCATTTCTTCCAGTCTCTATATGAGGAAGATCTAGCACCTTCACCCATAGTAGTAGATACATATTTAAATAAATCACGTGTCTTGAAGCTAGACGTAGACTCTTGTAAAATCTTAAACTCAGATATCACATTAAATGAGGTGCTGGACGTAATCAATAATATTTAAAAAAGTAAGGCAGCAGGGCCTGACGCCATACCAAATGAACTCTATGTAGCCTTGAAAGGCTCTCTTGCGCCCAGTTTAACTGATCTTTTCAACGCTATCTTTTTGGAGGGTCTTCCAATTCCTAAATCCTGGAACGAGGCGACCATTAGCCTGATACTAAAACCTAGTAAAGACCCCTTTTTCTGCGAGTCTTAAAGGCTTCTTAACACAGATTATAACATTTTTACTCAGGTTTTAGCAAAAAGACTTGGGGCCAGATGTAGGTAAATTAGATTTACCGATTTTTAATTACCGAATTTTACCGATTCTGTAATTAAAAATCGGTATATCTAAAGGGTGGATATGTAGGTATTTCCAGATGTGGAAATACCGAATCTGTAACAATCGGTATTTACTGATTCTGTAAATACAGAATCGGTATTTCCCATTGATTCCTATGGGCTTTGAAGCCCATAGGAATCAATGGGAAATAACGATTCTGTATTTACAGAATCGGTAAATACCGAATTTTGCAAGGGTGCAGGGGGTGTCACTTTGACACCCTCTGGCACCCCACAAATAGGCATGTGCGCCATGTGGCACACAGACATGCCCTAAGGGCATGTCTGTCTGTCACATGGCTAGGTGTGCATGCACACATGTGCATGCACACCTGAATTCGGTATTTTACCACACAATAGGATTGTGTGGTAAAATACCGATTTTGTAGGGCCTTTGGGACACAGAAGAGTCCCACCTACATCTGAGATTTACCGAATCGGTAAAAATACCGATTCGGTATTTTACAGAATCGGGAAATTTACCAAATCGGTAAATTTACAGATTCTGTCAAATTGTGCCCCTACATGCCACTTCTTGAATACCGGTCGGTAACGGCCGAAAATACCGATTTTCAGCCGTTACTGACCAACCTACATCTGGCCCTTGGCTCCTTATCTGATAAACTTATTCACAAGGATCAGAAGGGATTCATTAAAGGGAGACAGCTGCATGATTTTACGCACTGATTGAAGCCATTGACATCGCAAATCAAGAAAAGGTACCCTTAGCACTATTTACATTTGACGCAGCCAAGGCATTTGACCGTGTTAACTGGTCATATTTACAAAAAGTGATCCTATATAATGACTTAGGTCAAAGCTTTTCACGGGTAATAGCTAATATCTACTCGGCTCCAACGGGAAAAATACTCATTAATGGTAGTACCGCAAACAGTTTTCAAATCAAAAGAGGCACTAGAAAGGGGTGCCCACTTTCCCCCCACCTGTTTAACTTATATATAGAGCTACTTGCCAACATGATTAGGATTTCTAAAGAAATGACCCCCTTTAGCTGTAATAACTGGGAGTTACAAGTGCCATTATATGCTGACGATTTGATAATTTATTCGAGTAACCTAAATCAGACATTTAATAGCATAATCAGAATATTAACAGGTTTTGGGGAAATCTCGGGATATCAAATAAATTATGATAAAACCGAAGTAATGCAATGGCACATACTCACTCCACAAAATGAGTCCAAAAGAAAAATCAAATACCTTGGGATCCAAGTCTTAGAGAATACTGATGATACCGCCCAGGTAAACTTGGATTTAAAAGCTAAAGAGATGAGGAAATTAATGAAGTCTTTGAGTTACTTATCTCTTATCTTTATGGGGAGAGCTAATGTAATAAAAATGGCTATCCTACCAAAATGTACTTTTGTTTTCAACACAATACCTCTGGAGTTTGATTCACAGAGTTTAAAAAAAGTACAGGGTGAGATAAATTCTTTTATTTGGGAGTCTCAGAGTGTTAGGATAGCTTGGAAGAAGATGACCCAGAAAAAGAACCAAGGTGGGATAACTAACTTTCCACTTTAAGAACATAAGGCATCTCTTTCGGGATTATGAGTCATACCCTCCCTACTGGAAAGCAGTGACTAAACATGACCATTGCCTCTATAAGTTCGGCCATCAAAAGTTCTTCAAAAAAATCAGACTAAAGGTGCCAAGATCAGCCTTTAAACTATGGTCAGATATAAGGAAACTATTGCGATACCCATACTTTAGTCCCCAAGCAGCGATATGGAACTCTCCAGGAACCCCGATTGCCTGAAAGACTCAGTAGCACTTCCACTCAAAAGGGCTGGGATCATCAAGTGGAGAGAGTTGCTGGAAGATGGAAATTTAAAATCTTGGGATGAGTTAATGGAAAGGACAAAGAACGAAATATCTAGGTTCAAGTTTTACCAGCTGGTTAGCTGATCTAAAGATCAAGCGACGTGGCCAGTCTATGTTGAGAACCTAGAGGGCGAACTTCATAAAGGCCTTGGGAAGAAAGAAGTATTGAAGTGGTATTGGCACTTGGTGGAGAAGAAGGAATGTGGAAACAAAACTCCAAATCTTAAGTGGAAGAAGATCTACCTGGCTCAAGACTTGCAGCAAGCTTGGCAAGTATCCTGCACTTTTTTATGGCACTTTATTATTTCTGCACCTCTTAGGAAAAATCATTTGTTTACTTTGCACAGATCGTATTGGACCCCCGAAAAATTGTCAAAAATGAACACCCAGGTGACCAAGAAATGTCCAAAATGTGACGAGAGGGAAGCAAATGATATCCACATGTTTCACTCATGTCATCACCTAGACACATTTTTGGAGTGAAATTTGTAAGATTATTGATGATAGCTTAAACACGACAATTAAGGTAAGAACCTTTAATGTTATTTTTGGCATATTGGATATCAATGATTCTAACACTATTTTAACAACGAATCAGAAACACCTTTTGTTTACATTTATTCTGATTGCTAGATGCGAGATTTGTATAAATTGGATTCTTCCCTCTCCTCCGAAGGTTGAGGACTTTGTTCGGTCAGTAGATAAATTTACGAATTAGGATAAAGAAGAGGGGAATCCAAGCGCACAAAGTGTTGGGATCTGTGGGATAGATATAGGCAGTAGGTTAGGAAGGGGTGTCCAATAATTTAAACCAACGCAATCACATCTTTATGAGATCTAATGGGGCTGGAACAGATGTACGTTCACTCATGTAAAACGGCAATGGTTGGTATCAAGCCATGGTTTCCACCTTATCTCTGAGGGAGTCTAGTGAGAGGTGACCCTGTTGCTATAACAAGATCGCAAAAATGACTAAAAAATAAATGTTAAAGTTAAAAGTAAAAATAATATGTAGACATCCATTAAAAGTAAACTAAAATTAACAAACTCAAAACCAAAAATAGTACGACATAATAAACCCACACAACTAATATTTCAATATTTTTCATAAGTATGCAACAAATGCCAACTGTTGCCAAAATTAACCTGAAACAGCCCAGCAAAATAAAAATCTACAGAAGATCCGAAGTAGAAATTATTCAAAATATATGTTAAAATGTGCAGCAATTATGTAAACATGTATAAACAAATATTAAATCATGGTATATATATTGCACAATAATTATTGTATAATGTTTATATTCTAACACTGAGAGATAACATGTCAAAGCAGCAACATAATTCAAATACTAATAAATAGAAGAGTTTAGCAAGTTATAGGGGTTATATGTATAGTAAGTTAAGCAGCACCAGTCAGAAACACACTGGAATTGAACCAAATATTATTCAAATGCATGCTATGTAGGCCTGTCCGGAAAACTACGATATGCTTGCGTAGTTTGCATAGTTTGCGCGACTACGCGAATTGCACGTAGCAGGTTTTTTTTTTGCTTGCTCGCTGTCCTCAACATCGAGTGAGCAAAATGACATCCCGGCGAGACTTTTTCCTCGTTCGTGATCTGCAACAAATAAACCTCCCGGCTAGATTCTCAACGCAGGCAGGTCAGGTTTCTCATTCTGAGTGGTTGCGTATGCTCGCGACCCCTCGCGATGAGAAACTACCAATCCGCATTAAGAAAACTGCGTCTACTTTAGCGGCAGAAAACGACTGCTTGCACTGTGCAAGATGCCGTTTACAATGATTGCACAGTGCGTACAAGCATCTGGCACTGTGCAATCATTGCAAACAGCATTTCCCTACCGCACTACGCAGTTCGTGTAGTGCTACGTGTAGCTTGCGTAGTGCAAAGTGCACTTCGCGTAGCTACGCTTAGCGCTACTACGCGAACTAGGCCCAGGATTAATGGTATGGCAGGGATACCAATAAAACAACATTGTACAAATGTTAGGGAACATAGGGGCATATGTAGGTAGGCGTTTGCGATTTGCAAACGCCAGGATTCGCAGAATTCTGGCGTTTGCGAATTGCAAACGGCCTTTTGGTATGTAGATGCCACATATCAAAATAGGGAATCACAAAAATTGCGATTCCTTATTTTGCTCAAGCATTTATGGATTCGCAATTTTACGATTCCTTAAATGCTATGTAGGAGTGCCTTTGACTTTGCGAATATGTCTTAAGAAATCGCAAAATACCACCTACTCCAAGTAGATGGTATTTTGCGATTTCCTTTCAAAATGTTTTTTTCTTTTTTAATTCAAAGTGCCATATGGCGCACAGACATGCCCTTAGGGCATGTATTTGCGCCACATGTACTTACAGGCACATTCCAGGGGTGCAACAGGTGTCCTTTGGACATCCTCGCACCCTTGGAATGGCGATTCTCAAATTGCGATTTTCTCATAGAAAATCGCTGAAGAGGATGATGGAAGAGGTAATAGAAAGAAGGGGAGAGGGGTAACTACAAAAGAAGATGGGGGAGGTAGCAAATTACATGTGAATGAGAAGGGGGGACTGGGCGAACAATCAGTTAAGGGAGCCTCATAGAGTCAGGGTTAGATTAAGATCTGTGTTGGGTGAACAGGCTTAAGGCCCCCAGAATCTGATTCTCGAACTCCCCCCCTACCACAATCGCCCCCTCTGTGCACCTGGTCTTCGGACACCAAATACTGCATGGATCTTTGTCACACTCTTTCTGCCCTAAAACTCTGGTGTGAACTCCTGAGCCCATCCTCACCTTGAAAAGGAATGTAGGGACATCATAATCTTAGTGCTCCTAATACTTAATTTGGCAGGGTCCCCCATTATAGGTAGCACTCCTTTTGAAGATACTTTCCCTGGGGTTAGACTTTCTTACATTTACCCTTCGTTTAACCTGTTGCTGTTCTTTTCCCTCACCACCCTTTACTACAGAGGCTGCAACCAGGGGATTAGTAGATCTTAACATGCACCTCTTCTGTGCAATTGCACTGTCCCTTCTCATGTATCGCTGTACCCGCAAACTTCTGTGCTCATTTAGCAGAAAACATTCTTACCCTCTCTGTGTTCTGTGATACCAATGCCTGTATCCATTAATTTGCCACAGACCTTTTCATTGCTTGTCATTCACAGGCCACATTCCAGCAACTTGCCAGGCTTGCTGTGCTTTTCATGGTGTTGTATGCCTGAGGGCTCTCTGACCTCCTTGCTCAAGCTGGGGGCAGAGTTCCTATGTGTTTTTCCCAAACGGCTTGCTGACAAACCTAGAACTGATTCTGCCCGCGCCGCATCTGAATGAGACACGCTGCACGACTCGCCTCCTACAGCGCTCTCCGGCTGCTCTAATCCAGCGCAGCTCAACCAACTGCATCAGAGCTGGGTTCCAAAGCTACAAGACTCCAGTTATGTTAAAAGTGCTCCAGGTACATGAATCTAAAGACAAGAGGGTGGAGGGAGCATAGACACCAAATTTTATTGACCTGCGGTTGAAGGAACTCTCAACCAGATGCTGTAGCAGGCCACCATATTCGGGCTCCTCTTAGTTTATCCTCTCAGGAAAATATTAACAAGCTATACAGCACAACAATATTTTTAACATCAATATTAAAAAGACTTAAGAAACTGATATTCTTACCTATCCAATGATTATCTTCTCCTTACTCGTTCCCTACTGTAACTATAACTCGCGCCCTCGCCATGCACTGCCAACTACCCCACACACTACATCACTTATGACCTCTTCTATGACATCAGTGATAATATCACCGCAACATCTGCTATAAAATTATTGATGTGAAAACTGTGCATGGTGAGGCACGAGTTATACACAATTGAGAGAACTCTAACTATAACTGTTGAATTTCTATGGTTTTTTGTGTGTAAAACTGAACCTAACTAATACGTCCCTTTAACCTTTGTCTTTTTAGTGAATTTCTAGGGTTTTTAAAATTGTATTTCCTAACTATACTGTCCCTGTTACCTTTAGCTTTTTCAGTGAATATATATGTAGAAATAGATAGATAGTTAGACAGATAGATAGGTAGATACATAGATATACTATTTTCAGTTTGTGCCCATCTTTCCAATGCTTCCTAGTCCCCTCAAAAATTAACATTCGGGTTACAGTGGCATCAATTGTCATGTTATAACTAAGGCTCCTGGTTTTCCGTTTAAACAGATTTTTACATATAAATACAGACAGAAAAATATTTTTCCCTTGGCTGCATTTATATATAAAAACAGAAAAATGCCAATAAATAGGTTTAACTTTGTTGTGGTCTTCGAGGAGAAAGCAAGTCTGTCCGAGCGCCGGCGGGGAGAGGGCTTATCATATTTCAGCTGAGTCAATCAAAAGGTCAATGTTAAGGTGCCATTAGCCCTCCTTTTGTTTAAGTATCCTGGCTTGGAGCATTCCTGGCGGGATCAGGATGCACACCTAAAAGACATGGAGGGAAAACAAATGCACAAAACTAATCACTTCAGAGATACTTGAGAGGCATGCTTTTGACTTTGTTCAGCCCCTAGATTCAAGAGATATGCATGCGCTTTACAACACACATTATACTTTCGTGTGAAATGAACTTCGGAGCCAGCTGCTTGCTGGACCTGTAGTGCCAGGGCCGGACTGGCCATAGCAGGCACCGGGCAATCCCCCGGTGTGCCGCACAGGTGGGGGGCCGGTTTTGGGCTCCTGGGGGACGTTTTTATTACAGGGCCTTTTTTTGCAGCATAGCTGCAAAATAGTCCCTGTACCAAAATCATCTGAAAACCGGCCTCTGCAAAGCGCTGGGCGGACCCTCCCCTCTCCTCCGGTGGGGGGAGGGGAGGGGAACTTTGCCAGTGCCAGTTGTGGTTCCCAGTCCGGCCCTGTGTAGTGCAGCTGCTTTTTCCTGCTTCGTGCCTCTGAGTGTGCACAATATCAGTCTAATGGCCTCTGTAGTAAGTGTTGGAGGGTGTCAATAGAGTGTGTATGCCGTGCCTTACAAATTTTACAACAAACGGAGGGGAGAGGGAGAGTTGAGTGTGCCCCTTGTTTCTTTCCCGTGTTTTTCTCTTTGTGGACAGTTTTTCGTTTACGTTAATGCGCACACATAGCTGCCAAGGTTTCACATTGTTATGTGTGACATTTTCATAATTTGGCAACTTTGTTAAGGTATTCTTTAAGACTATGGTGGGTGATTGCAGGACCAGTGCCACTTTCACAGGGAGCTCTCCACAGCACTGTATTTACTGCAGAGTACAGCAGCACTTTTGGTCTGGGGAGGCCCCTCCCGGAGCAAGAAGCGATGGGGACAGAACAAGTGAGGACAGCTTTAACCTTTACTGGCTAATGCCTGTGCTCGTCCTGTGGGGTTATACTGAGTTTGTGAGTTAGTTTCGGAGTAGGGTGCTCCTGGATAAAAAGAGCTGCAATGTCTCGTAAAGGGTAGTAAGCGCTATATAAATGCAATCACAATACAATACAATAAATCACGTGTAAATCAATCCATAGGATGCGTTACATAAGACAGCGAGACTTACAAGGCCCTTCATAGCTCACTGTCTTATATTAGAAGGTTTACAATCTATTAACAGCAAGTAACAAAAGGATGTCTTCGTTAAAAGCAGTAACCCATTTACCCATCTACATAAATCTATCTGAACCTATAAAAACCAAGCGCGCATTGTCTTTTTAAATAAATGTGAATAAAAACTAACTAAAGCGTCTTTTTTTTTTTGCTCGGGACAAAATAAACATGGGTAAATACTGAAAAAATTACCAAAAAATAAATATGGATAAATACAGACGGAAATGTTAAAAAAATAAATACCATAAAACCGGGAGCCCTAATTACAACCCAATCATTCGATAATCAACACCCAAGTGGGTAATCCAGCATGCTTGTTACTCAAAGCAATGTAGGCCTATTAGATTATCCAATCAAAATTACTGGCAATGTTGGAAACAATCAACATTGTCCATCTGCCTCTCAGGCAATGTTGATACCAGTTTGGGAAATTATGTTCACAGATCGATTTTAAAAGTAGAAAGAGAAAAATAATGAAAAATAAAACAAAGCACAAAGAAGGAAGGTCATTGAATGAAATAAAAAGAGCACATAGTCCCAGTGCCATAGGAAAATTAATACTGTAACCTATGCTATTGGATAAAGAAGCATGGAAACTTAATTCACATTTCCCTCACCTAAATGGAAATCAAATTCTGCATCTTTATTGAGTCCTTATGGATGTTCAGTTGCTACTGCAATGATGAGGCGAGTCTCAAGTCTTCTCAGTAATTTCACGCTGCCACCTCCATCCTTATGCGGCTCAATCCTGTCAATGACAAAAAACACCAATAAATCAAGGTCCCCCTCATGTTTTTCTTTGAAATGACGAGCAACAAGGTATGTACAATCATCATTTTAATTGTCCTGCAAAGCTCAAATATTGTTTTTGCACCCAAACCATGGTGCTGCCACTATAACTAAGCCTGCATGGACACTTCAGAATGTATACACAATAATCTGATGCACAAGTCAAGTGCTTCTTGATTTTATGGACTCTGCCAAATCATGAGGTAAATTCTTTTGTATTCTTACTCTTCATGTATTACATATTCCTGCAATAACTTGTGTCTTTGCTTAATAGATGGCTGATAAAATGTAATGCTTTTCCCAGTGTCCTAGAAAGCATTTAGCCTTCTCTTACAAACTTATCAGCATAGCTGTCCTCTCAAGAAGAGAATAGCAGACCTTGTTATTTCATTGAAAATAAACCTGTGAGATTGTACATAGGTAAGTGAGTGCATCATCTCTGATGCTCAAAAAAGAAGTCCTAACTTCTGTGAATACCGAAATGAGTAAGTTCATTCTCTGAATACCAAAAGTAGTAAGTTCATTCTGTGAATGCCAAAAGTAGTAAGTTCATTCTGTGAATACCAAAAGTAGTAAGTGCAATCTGTGAATATCAAAACAGTAGTAAGTTTAGGATTGAGTCTTAAGTTCATTCTGTGAATCGGGCCCAATGTGAGTATTTTATAATCTTCACAATAGACTTTTGGATCAATAAAAGAGCAAGCAGCGTGTTTATGGAACCTGGGCAACAATATGGATTTGCCTCTTATTAGTTCTGTTTCTAAAAAAACCTAGTAGGTGAACAAGTGAGTCATTGTCACAGATATTTTTCTGCCTTTCAGCCAACAAACATGCCTGCAACTAGCAATTGCCACAACTCCTCTGCTCCATTCCATGAGCCAAAACATCGCTAACCATATTGTAGTGATGAGGTCCGGAGCCAGGATGTAGTTTTAAGTAGATTTATTGAGAACAGTCACAGGTAGTTAAGTAGTAGAGATACAGCCCCACCAGGAGCAGTCTGCCTACTGCTCAGCCCATATTTCAACTGACAAAGTCAAGCATGGGCACCCAAACATTCCATTCAAGACTCTCACACCAACATTCCATGCATCACATTCACACTGGCTGAGTAGCTAGGGAGTAAGTAACCAGATAAATACAACACAGGATACTACACATATATTCGAGATGGAAAAAAACAGGAAAAATTATCCAGGAATACATTATTGGGCACAAGAGTACCTGCCATTCTATGGGAAGAGCTCTCTCTTGGACTTCCATGGATTCAGTTTCGGCACAGCTATACATATCACCAGAAGCAAGTCAAATTTCAGTATTTCAAAAAGATTTTGGGGCATGTGTCGGACTAGCTTGAACTGCTTCTGATTCAGACTCACTCTAGAAACTGAGAAGTACCGAAATGCTGAGCTCAGTCCACATCTTGCTAAAAGTGCATTCGAGCCTAAAAATGACATCAAAATGGAACTGGGAAACCTGTCCTTGTGGATTAACAGAACACTGGTCCCTCTCCTCTAGTTTTCTGAAACTCATCCTATATGCTAACAAAGTCAACATTGTGATGTGCAATTATTGTAGTCCTACTGCCTTTAAAGTTAACAACTAGCACACCAGAAAAGGTACTTTTTTAGATGGGATAGTGTGGTTGTATTGAAAACCTTTTTAGTTTGCTTTTTATATGTCCCACTGAGATACAAAATCACTTATTGTGCTTTCTACACTCGCTCTTGCTCCAGCCTGAAGTTTGTTCTGGACAAAACCAGGTACATGTTCATTCTCCTGCTCTGCCTTTTCATTTCAAATGATCTTTTGCTTGATGTGGATAGCACTGGCTGTGGCAGTGGGAGTAATTTTCAGTGGCAGTGGGTTTGCTCCACTTGAGCCAGTTTCAGACAGTTAAATCCCTTGAGATATTGTCGGTCCTTGCACTTATTTTGTTAAATATTCAAGCACTGACTGTACCCTAATATAGATGACTGCACTGTCCTCATTACATACTAAGGGGCCTATTACGAGTCTAAGGACTGCCAGACCTGTGGTGGCACGACGGTGGTGGATCTAGCCACTGCTGTCAGGACGGTCTGACCGCCCAATTATGACCCGAACAGTCAGACCACCCTGGGACTGCCAGCTCTGCCAGGGAGCCACTGTTCGCTGGCAGTGGAGCTGCATTATGCTTGGTGGTTCCGCCAAGCATATTACAAGTTACCTCTCTGCCAGGGTTTTCATGGTGGTCCCGCCAAGCATATTACAAGTTTCCTCTCTGCCAGGGTTTTCATGGTGGTCCCGCCAAGCATATTACAAGTTTCCTCTCTGCCAGGGTTTCCATGGTGGTTCCAACGCCATGAAAACCGTGGTGGATAGGAAACAAAGGGTGCCTCCACCCCATGCGGATGCACACAGGGGGGCATTACATGTGCCCCCCTGTGTGCCTGCACATAGGTTCCTGCACGGTATGTTCCATGCTGTGCAGAAACCTTGTGAGGCGTTTCCATTGTGGTGTCTTTTTCAAAGGCGCCGCCGCCTTTGAAAGGGCACCGCAGGGGGAACTGCCACGCCGCCCACCCGTCAGATCAATGAAAAGTAGTAATCTGGCAGGTGGGTGGAAGCAAACTTCAGCACCGACGCACCACCACTCTGGCAAAAGTCGTAATCAGGCCCTAAGTAGGTAGTAAATTGGAACTGGGGTCTGTGTGGTGTGTGTAGAGTGCCACCCACCGAGTGGTCCCTAGTCACAGACCACGCACACTGGAGGCAAGGCTCTGGCGATTGGTATGAATAAAAGTGGTTGTGTGTCGCTCGTGGCCCACCAAATGGTATATGCTGTGTCCTGTGTGTCCCGTACTAAGCCATTACCACAAAGCCTACACCTCTGTTCATTTGGGGACAAGGGAGGTAACCCACACCTTGCAAGACCTCCTCCCTTCTGCGGCAGGCCTGCCTGTCCAAGCCCGTTAACACCACCCACACCCAGCTGCCTGTTATACTCCCGCCCGCCTGCCTCCCAAGCTCCGCCCTGGTCTCGGCTGGCACAGCTGCAAGGATCAGGCCGGGCCCCCGCTGCCCCGGCACCTGTGAGGCACCTCCCTGCAGCCCATCGCAGGGTGAAGGGAGTGAAGAATCCTGCATCCATAGCCTGGCAGTGGCCACTCGAGGAGCTGGTTGTGTGGCTGCGAGCATGTGTGAAGCATTCACAGAGGACTGCTAATGCCTTCTGGCAGCTGATTTGGAGAACTGCACATGATTAGTGCATTGCAAAAGCCGTCCTCCAGTGCTGTCCTAGGTCCTCCTAAGGGGAGAAGCCCACTCTAGTAAACCTGAAACTCATCAGTCCAGGAAGTGCATGCCCACTGTCTGAGGTGGCTATCAGTCTTCTCTGGTAAACCTCAACACAACACCTTCTTTGATCACCCATCATGGCTGACAACCTACAGAATGCTGCAGCGGTGGCCCAGCCATGCCCAAGGGGCTCAATCCCCCATGGCTAGCTGTTGGCGCTACCCACATTCAATGCCCTGATTGACCCAGCGACGGTGCCGCCAAGATGGCGCATGTGAATTTGTCAGTGAACAACTATTTCCACGTGACACAGGAAACAGATGGTACCATGAAAAGTTTGATCGTCCTGCATTTTGGAGGTGAGGAGATCTATCAGCTTATTAAAACCCTGCTGGGTGAGGGGCCGACTATGATGCAGCCGTCCTGGCCCTGCAGAGTGCATATTTTGAACTCCAGCTAAATCCTGGCTTTGAAATGTTCAAGCTGAGGCAGGCCTGACCGTGAAAGGATGAAAACATCAATGCCTTTCAAGCTCAACATCTTGCAAGCAACTGCATAAACAATGATTAGACCAAGGAAGTTTGCGCCCAACCTATTCAGGGATGCCATTCCTCAACTCCATGGCATCTGATCCTGCACCAAGCTGCCATTACCCTGGATGCGATCCTCATAATAGAGCGCATGCACAAACTTTTGAACAGCCTAGAAGAAATGGTGCTACCCCTTGAGACAGGCGGGGATGAACAAAGTGTCCTCCACCCTTATGTAAATGTAAATGTGGGATACTTGTAAAGCGCACTGTTACTCTACCTGAGTGTCATGGCGCTATAGACCGCTGGGGAACCCGTCCTGGTTTTCCCTGTGAGATGGTCCCTTTTGTGGGTATCTCCAGGGTGTAACCAGGCATCCCCGGCGTCTGTGGGGGGCCGTTGTGGAGATGAGGTAAGCTTAATGCCCAGAGTTGCCGAGTGTGTTCTCTGATTAGAGTAGGCACTGAGGCGAGAATTATCGAGTCAGTTGACTCTGGTCCAAGACCCTGCCGCGTCGGGAATTGAACCCTGGTCCCGGGCCGTTCTCTGCTTACAGGTCTGCTGCCTCTAACCAGTGAGCCACACCACTCCACCTATCAAGGAAGAGAGGGTGCACGCTGTCTACAAATGGTCAGGATGCCCACAAACATCTGTCCTGACCACTATAACCCCATCAAAGTGTGGAATCTGTGGCCTAGAACTGCACCAAGTAGACACTGGCCCAGCCAATAGCAAGTAATGCTCACGGTCTGGCAAAGGAAACCACTATGCAGGCATGCCTCACTGAAACATCTCACGGTGAGAGAAGCCACCTCTGGGATGTCTGAAGGGTAAACAAATCAAGCTTCATATTGAGCAAGCGCTCCATCCCGGATCCCCAGGCCACAGAAGGGTCACCTCCTAGCTGAGACCTTAGTAGAGGAGGGGTTGTGAAAGCTAGAAATAATTGAGAAGGTGTCTGGACCTACCCCTACTATTGGTAGCGTCCACGCCAAGGCAGGCAAGAGCGCTCCACCTCTGTGAGGATATGTGTCTACCAAATGCTGTAACCCACTGATAATGTCTTCTAACGCCCACCATGGATGATATCATGTCATCCATCATACCATACAAACCCAGAAGCCAGCCAGGTCCTGAAGGACTTTGCATGGAATCTGGAGAAGGTCAGCATATCTGCTCGAAGAGATGGCATCCTTGTAAACTGACTTGGTTAGGGATATAGTGTGCCACATGGCCTCTACACGGGCTTTAATCACACGCGCACCCCGTAGGCTGGGCTCAGCTGATGAGTATAAGTAAAAGGGTTTGTGCATCACACCTGGCTGGATGTATGACGTTACAACGCATACTTTTACAACGCATCCCTTTACAACACATTTTTTACAACGCAACATCCATTGCAACGCATGCCATTACAATGAATTTTTAAAAACTACCTTTACAACGCATTCCATTACAACGCATTCCATTACAACGCATACTACCTTTACAACGCATACCATTACAACGCATAACATTACATTGCATGTAAGGTAAGTATTGGATAGTGTAGGGGTAAAAATTACTATTCTAACTCCAGGGGGGTGTAATAGTAGGGTAAGTGTTGGATAGTGTAAGGGTACTATGTGTTGTAATGCTATGTGTTGTAATGGTATGCGTTGTTAAGACTGCGTTGTAATGACATGCGTTGTAGTGGTATGCGTTGTAGTGTCATGCGTTGTAATGGTTGCGTTGTAATGGCATGCGTTGTAATGGATGTTGCGTTGTAAAAGTTTCATTGTAATCGTAGTGCGTTGTAAAAGTTGCGTTGTAAAGGTTGTTTCCCCACCTGGCTACACCTGAATGGTATATACTGTGTCGCGTGTGCTCTGTACTTGCAAGGTGCCAGACCGTCACCACGACCCCTCACATCTCTACGGGGTGAAGCTGGAAGAGTGGGTGAGGTGCCACTGGGAGTGGAGGAAGTGGGTGGCATGGTGAGCATTACATGCTCCTCTGTGATATAGGCGGGGCCAGGGCAGTGGTTGTACTGCGCTTGCAGCCCAAGCCTAAAGTGGTTTTACCGCCTGTATTATTCTGCTGGCAAAATCTGGTCAAGTGTTTTCGCACCTGGCAAATCCGAGTGGAAAACTATTCCACCTGAGGTCGTTCTCCGCCCAACCTAGAACCTGGCTCTTAGCCAGTAAAGAGCTAGCGCCATTGCAAAGCCTCAGGATGTGAGTTATCTTGATGGCTGTCAATCACCTCCTGATCTGCTACTCACTAGAGGCCCGATTCACAGAACTAACTTAAGACAAAATCCTAAACGTACTACTTTTGGTATTCACAGAAGTTAGGATTTTGTCTTAAGACAGACTTAAGACAGACTTAAGTTAGGATTCTGTCTTAAGTCTGTTTTTAGTCTGTCTTAAGACAAAATTCTAACTTCTGTGAATACCGAAAGTAGTAAGTTTAGGATTTTGTCTTAAGTTAGTTCTGTGAATCAGCCCCATTAAAACAAAGCTTTTGTCGGAAAATAACTTCCAGCATACTTTCCCAGCGTGTTGACATTTTATCGTCCTCTTGCCTCTCCCACACCTTTCATTATCTCCGTTTCCATAGGTTACTGCCAATTCTTTTAAGGGTTTAGTGCTTTGTAGCACAACGCCTATTTCTATCTGAGTTTTTGTCTTACATTTTTAAAAATGTTCTCAAGGCAGTATGTTTCCTTTTGAAAGGGCGCTCTCGCATTGAGATTTTAGATTTCTGCACATACCCGGCCGGCCCCCTACGGATTTTAATGCGTTTGACAAGGCAAGCTGGGGCAATTTAGTGCTTTTAGCTATATTTCTGTCGTAAATGGGTTTTCTTCACAGACTCCTTCCTTTTGATTGGCGTTTGCAGGAGTTTTAGTGCAAGTATTATTTTGTTTACCTACTTATTGTTCTCGATCTTAAAGTTGTGCTCAGCCATTATTCATTAAATGCCTGGTTCGGTCGTAGTGTGAGCACTCAAATATTCTTGTTCTGATTGGTGGCTTTGGCTGGCATGCTGGCTAAGGGGACTGCTGAGAAGTGTGGGCACAGCAGCGATCCTAATGACCGTCTCTGTGTGGGGTGGGTGAGGTCACATTTTAGCGTCAGTTAAGTGGCTACTGAGTGCAGTTTTCTTATCGTGTTTGGGTAGTTATGTAGTGAGAGGACTTGAGCTGAGAGTTACTTCTATGCCTCGCCACACCCACACCCACACACACACACCCCTAAGTCAGTAGCCAAAAACACACAGACACCAAGGTCCTTAAGACAAGCAAAAGTACATACAAAGTTCCAAAAAAGTACCCAGACAATTCAGTCCAATGGTACAAATGGTAATATATTCTTCAAAGTACATTATTAAAGAGCATGCCTGGGCACCTTCCCCAAAGCATGGCATCCACATAACCCTAGCATGAGCATCGGTTTACAGACATGAAAATGTTTACAATGATACAGACTACTATAGACATTGAAATACAAACCTAGAAACATAGAGGGCCTTATTTATGAGGCCGTGCGTCACTTTTATGCCGCCGGTGCGTCACTTTTTGTGACACACTAGCGGCGTAAAATTGTGCCTTGTTGCACCATATTTACAAAGTGACACATCTAGGTAGATGCGTCAATTTTAAAACCCCTGCACCACATTATACCTGCGCCAGGTATAATGTATGCAGAGGGGGCATTCTGACACAAGAAAGGGTCATAGAAGTGACGCAGTGAAATCTATAGGATTTCACTGCGCCACTTCTAGGACGCAAATGTGTCAATATCTTACGCCTGCTTCACAGCAGGCGTAAGACTGAGCAAGGCCCTTCACATATGGGGCTTGCCCCATGTGAAAGGACGCATTGCAGGAGTTGCGTCACTTTTGCGACACACTCCAATAATGCGTCACTTTTGCGCCACACAGATACGTCAGAAATACTGACGTGTCTGTAACTCCTTGCGACATGATGCGTCATACAGTAAATATGATGCATCAATCATGTCGCAAGGAGGGCGCACTGAGAAGTGACGCATCACTGCTTTGACGCAGCGATGCGTCACTTCTCATAAATGAGGCCCAGAGTGCAGATGCAAGTACAGGAACACAGTGCACTGTCAAACGAATATTAGAAGTAATACCAAAACACCCACAGCACAGTACCCTCAGAACCACATATCAATATTTTCACTCAAAGTCAGCCCCCAAATCAAATGTTCACATTTTGAAAATTTGAAAAAAACCGGTAGGTTTAACCCACTCATGGCCAGTGAAAGCTGTGATAACTTTGATGCTATACAATACACACATTGACGTGTATATAAAGCAGTCACCCACAGACTCTCACTATAAAGACCAAAAGACACTGCAAGCACTGAAGAAGACATGGTGACACCAACTCCTCAACAGTGACCATAACCCTGAAGTCCACCAGGAAGGAGAGAGGAGGGAGATTCAAGTTACATAAGTTCATATAATATGAAATGTTGATCCAAGAGCATGAGTTACAACCTAAAGTGTAATTTGCTCGACTATTCTAGGATCACATATGCTATCAAGAAATTCTCTGGTGGGAGAAAACACACTCAGGGTGTCTCATAAGTTAAAATCAAAAGCCACCAGTAGATGGCGCCAGTGATGAAAGAACTCTATTACAAATGGGAAAGTTTGTTTGCCATTGTAACTCCATCACAAATGTTGAGCAACATAACAAATTGGAAAATGCCACTGTGAGAAACCCGGGTCGGGGGTCTCAGAGGAGCAAGAAGGTACCTGGCCGAATTGTAACTGAGTTCTTTACCCTTTTGTGTCCTGTCGCACCCTTAGTAGACGCCCACACTGGGAAGCAAGTACCTCTTTTTAGCATTTGACTTCAGGGTAACGAGGCAAAGCAGTCCAAGGCTTACTCAGGGTAGGTGCTGTGAGTTAGAGTCTCAGAACTCAGAAACATAACAAACAACTCCTAAACACTGTCTAGTTGGTGATATTTACTATAAAAATGTGCATAATTAATTAATTAATTTTGGGTTTGTAATGCGCTAGAATCGACTCCCGAAGGAGTATCTCTGCGCAGTAGACCGCTAGGGAACCCGTCCTGGCTCACCCTGAGAGATGGTCCCTAATGGGTATCTCCAAGGTGAAACCAGGCATCCCCGGCGTATGTCGGGGGCCGTTGTGGAGATGATGCAAGCTAATGCCCAGAGTTGCCGAGTTTGATCCCTGGTTAGAGTAGGCACCAAGGTGAGAATTATCGAGTCCGCTGACCCTGGTCCACGACCCTGCCGCGTCAGGAATTGAACCCTGGTCCCGGGCCGTCCTCTGCTCCCAGGTCTGCCGCCTCTAACCAGTGAGCCACACCACTCCACAAGAACTAAGCAATATTAATGCTCCCCCTTGCTCTTCAAAAGAAGTTATTGCTGCTTTAGACAAATGTTTCTTGGGAGAAAGCGCCTGGCCTGGATAAAATACCAGGTGACCTATTTAAGAATGAAGGCTCTGTGTGGGTCCCTTACTTAAGTAAGCTATTTAATGCTATTATCCAAAGTATGGAATTCCCTCCAACTCGGGCTGGAGCGGAAATTATCCCTATTTACAAGAAAGGCTCCCCATTGAACCCGGCCAATTACCGCCCTATAAGTCTAATTGTCGTGACACAAAAGTTATTTGCCCGCATCATTTTGGGTCGCTTGCAGACATGGATTGATGAACATAATATCCTAACCTCACTTCAAGCGGGATTTAGAAAAAAAAATTCAACAATCGATCAGCTATTTAGACTGCAACTGATCCATTGGAAATCAGTTATCTTGAATGGTGGTAGCCTTTACCTAACCTTTGTGGATCTAAAATCTGCATTCAACATGGTGCAACGTGACCAGCTTTGGGATATCCTAGGGGGTATGGGTATTCCGACGTATCTAAGCCACTTAATGATACAGTTGCACCAGGATACGTATGCGAAAGTTAGGTACGGCAAAAATGGGGATTTGACAGCTCCCTTTCCAGTGGAGAAGGGGGTGAGGCAGGGTTGTGTGCTTGCACCGACCCTGTTCTCCCTCTTTTTAAATGGGTTAATAGATACCATGCTAGTCAAAAAGGACTTAGATACACCAAGCTTGGCGAACCACAAAATACCCGCACTTATGTTTGCGGATGACACGCTGCTACTGTCAAAGTCGCCAATGGACATGCAGCGGGTTCTAGATGAGCTCTGTAAATTTTGCAAAAACAGGGACTTGGAAATAAATATTCAGAAAACAAAATATATGGTTTTCAATGCAAAAACCACAAACTGCCCACAGCCACAAATGAACGGAAAATCTTTGGAAAGGGTTTCCACCTTTGATTACTTGTGGCTTACCCTTAATGATAAAATGAACTGGGGAACCCAAGCAAAGAAAGCAAATTTGAGACTCACGCAGGCCACTGGGGGCATTCTCAAAGTATATAAAAGTTACTCCCAAAAAACTGTAGGTCCGCCAGTTGAAATTTATAAAACCCAGGCTAGAGGAGCTTCCCTCTATGGTGCCGAACTCTGGGGCCCTTGCCATCCAAATGTCCTAGCAACAACTGAAAACACCTTTTTGAGACAATTGTTGAATTTACCGAAGAGCACTCCCCTAACACCACTGAGGATGGACCTTGGTATTGGCCCGATCAACTAAGTAATTACCTCCCGTCCGCTTTTATATTGGCATCGTTTGTGGAGCACGCTTGAGCTTTCAAACTATAGAGAGGGACTGAAGGATGTACTTTCTATTTTGGGAGCGGGGAACTTGCCCTGGCTATCTTACATTAGATCTAGATGCCATTTATTGGGGCTGCCAACCATGTGGTCCTCTCCTGAGGAGACCTGCTCCCTAACTTAAAAAAAAAAATCTTGAAGCACATTATTAGTGAAAATAATTTATCCCAACTCCTTCAGAGTTCCACCACTAGCTCCCTAACCCACAGTTTTCTGAATATCAAATTGCAGTATAGGCTAGAACCCGAGTTGAATAACATCCAACCACTTCTTGCAAAAAACGATTTTTACAATTCAGACATAGGGTGCTTCCCCCTAGAGCCTTTACAAATAAATGGAAGGGAAGCAAAAAGCTGGACTGCCCAGGGTGTAGGCTGACTGAAGAGACTGATCTTCATGTTCTACTCTTCTGCCCGGCCTATAGTAAACCAAAGGGCACATGGGTATTACAGCTATGTAAAAACCTGGGGCTAAGAGACTACACCGAGGTATATAGGCTACTAAAATATGATACTTCCCCATTGTTTGTTTTTGTAACCTCAAGATTTTTGCTCGCGATGTGGCACATGCGAAGAGCTACTATTAAGAGCCAGATCGTTGATTCTAGCTAAGAGTGCAATTAGTTTGTCCAAAAATACTTTCACTAAGAAGGTAAAATACATTAATTCCGTTTCCTTGTGCAATTTTGAAACGGTTACTCTACTATTCGTATCTTATTAACTGTTTTTACCGGACTTTTATATTTATTTATTTGGCATTCTTAAACATTTTAATATGTGTATTTTTGCCACGTGTGTGAGTAGAACTGTTGTCCCGTATGATGTCTTCCTTCTAGCTTTTGCATAAAATCTCACTTCTTTATCCCCCCCTTATAAAGAAATGCATACATACTAAGCGTGGGCGGAAAATCCGTTCCGCTCGCGGATTTTGCGGATTTTCGGGAAATCCGCAATCCGCGAGATTTGCGGATTTCCCGCAAAATCCGCAAATTCGCACGCAGCGGATTTTTTTGGCGGCGCGCGGCGTTGGTGATACAATTTTTGCGGCGCGCGGCGTTTATCATCGTTTGCCGAGTTGTTTTTTTCGATAGTTTGCGAGTGCTGCGCCATTTTGGATCTTGCTGTGTGATCCCGCGGGAATTGGCGAGCGCGATTACGTCATCGCGGCTTGCCAGCGAGAGTTTGTCAACGCGAGTACGGCGAGATCACGTCTCGCGGTACTTCGCAAATTGCGAGATTTGAGATGCGGCGCGCGAAAATATAAATTTGCAATTCTGCACAAGAAATCCACCAGCAAGCAGCATAAACCTTCTAGAAATGATGATTTTTATGTGAATAACTCCTTAGTTTGACATTTGCCTGCACTTTTTTAGCGAGGAGTCCATTTTGGGGAGGGGGGCAGGGGGGTGGGAGGAAGGAAGTGCCCCATAGTCTTCAACTTCCTGTTCCTGTTCAGCAGGCTCCTCCCAGTGCTTTGTCCATCTCCTGGTCACTTTTCATTCGGATGTGGACCTGGAAGGATTACCTTTTGTGGATGCTGCTGGATCTTTGGATTTGAGGCCTTTTTGACTTTCTTTGGATCACTGTTGGATTAGAAATTTTACAAGTAAGTTTGTTTGGGGCATTACAGTTGCTGCAACTAAAATTTTGGGATTTTCGATTTTTGGGCTGTTTTGGGGCCTTTTCCCAGGGGTACTCAGTGGTGGGTGGACTGATTCTTTCTGTGGGTTGTCTTGAATTTAAACATCATGGAGGCCATAGATGAATTGGGATTGTGCTGATTTTTCTGTGTTTTTCGATTTTTTTTTTTTGTAAAATTTTGTGTTTTTCGATTTTTGACCTGTTGTTGGGGCCTTGACCAGGGGTAGTGAGTGGTGCATGGGGCCTAGTCTTTCTGTGGGCTGTCTTGAATTTAAACATCATGGATGGAATGGGATTGTGCTGATTTTGCAGTGTTTTTCGATTTTTGGGGGTGTTCATGGGGAGGGACATGCCATGTGGCTGGTGGCCATTTTGAGTGCAGCTACAGGCACTGGCCATGTGCTGGCAGGCAAGTGGCCATTTTGAATGCAGGCTTTGTTGTTAGGCCTCCAACCATTTTGCCTACTTTTCAACCTTTATTTATGCCAGGGGTAGTGAGTCTTGCATGGGCCTAGTATTTCTGTGGGTTGTCTTGAATTTAAACATCATGGAGGCCATGGATGGAATGGGATTGTGCTGATTTTGCAGTGTTTTTCGATTTTTGGGGGTGTTCATGGGGAGGGACATGCCATGTGGCTGGTGGCCATTTTGAGTGCAGCTACAGGCACTTGCCATGTGCTGGCAGGCAAGTGGCCATTTTGAATGCAGGCTTTGTTGTTAGGCCTCCAACCATTTTGCCTACTTTTCAACCTTTATTTATGCCAGGGGTAGTGAGTCTTGCATGGGCCTAGTATTTCTGTGGGTTGTCTTGAATTTAAACATCATGGAGGCCATAGATGAATTGGGATTGTGCTGATTTTTCTGTGTTTTTCGAATTTTTTTTGTTGTAAAATTTAGTGTTTTTCGATTTTTGACCTGTTGTTGGGGCCTTGACCAGGGGTAGTGAGTGGTGCATGGGGCCTAGTCTTTCTGTGGGCTGTCTTGAATTTAAACATCATGGATGGAATGGGATTGTGCTGATTTTGCAGTGTTTTTCGATTTTTGGGGGTGTTCATGGGGAGGGACATGCCATGTGGCTGGTGGCCATTTTGAGTGCAGCTACAGGCACTGGCCATGTGCTGGCAGGCAAGTGGCCATTTTGAATGCAGGCTTTGTTGTTAGGCCTCCAACCATTTTGCCTACTTTTCAACCTTTATTTATGCCCGGGGTAGTGAGTCTTGCATGGGCCTAGTATTTCTGTGGGTTGTCTTGAATTTAAACATCATGGAGGCCATGGATGGAATGGGATTGTGCTGATTTTGCAGTGTTTTTCGATTTTTGGGGGTGTTCATGGGGAGGGACATGCCATGTGGCTGGTGGCCATTTTGAGTGCAGCTACAGGCACTTGCCATGTGCTGGCAGGCAAGTGGCCATTTTGAATGCAGGCTTTGTTGTTAGGCCTCCAACCATTTTGCCTACTTTTCAACCTTTATTTATGCCAGGGGTAGTGAGTCTTGCATGGGCCTAGTATTTCTGTGGGTTGTCTTGAATTTAAACATCATGGAGGCCATAGATGAATTGGGATTGTGCTGATTTTTCTGTGTTTTTCGAATTTTTTTTTTTGTAAAATTTTGTGTTTTTCGATTTTTGACCTGTTGTTGGGGCCTTGACCAGGGGTAGTGAGTGGTGCATGGGGCCTAGTCTTTCTGTGGGCTGTCTTGAATTTAAACATCATGGATGGAATGGGATTGTGCTGATTTTGCAGTGTTTTTCGATTTTTGGGGGTGTTCATGGGGAGGGACATGCCATGTGGCTGGTGGCCATTTTGAGTGCAGCTACAGGCACTTGCCATGTGCTGGCAGGCAAGTGGCCATTTTGAATGCAGGCTTTGTTGTTAGGCCTCCAACCATTTTGCCTACTTTTCAACCTTTATTTATGCCAGGGGTAGTGAGTCTTGCATGGGCCTAGTATTTCTGTGGGTTGTCTTGAATTTAAACATCATGGAGGCCATAGATGAATTGGGATTGTGCTGATTTTTCTGTGTTTTTCGATTTTTTTTTTGTAAAATTTTGTGTTTTTCGATTTTTGACCTGTTGTTGGGGCCTTGACCAGGGGTAGTGAGTGGTACATGGGGCCTAGTCTTTCTGTGGGCTGTCTTGAATTTAAACATCATGGATGGAATGGGATTGTGCTGATTTTGCAGTGTTTTTCGATTTTTGGGGGTGTTCATGGGGAGGGACATGCCATGTGGCTGGTGGCCATTTTGAGTGCAGCTACAGGCACTGGCCATGTGCTTGGCAGGCAAGTGGCCATTTTGAATGCAGGCTTTGTTGTTAGGCCTCCAACCATTTTGCCTACTTTTCAACCTTTATTTATGCCCAGGGGTAGTGAGTCTTGCATGGGCCTAGTCTTTCTGTGGGTTGTCTTGAATTTAAACATTATGGAGGGCATGGATGTATTGGGATTGTGCTGATTTTGCAGTGTTTTTCGATTTTTTTGTGCTCTATAACTGAACTGATGTTCCTCTGTCTTCCATTTTTTTTAGGTGCACAAGACTCAAGAGAACCACCAGTGCCAGGAAGAAGTCCTGCAGCGGTGTGTGTGTGCAGCATAACGTCACGCGACGTCACGTCTGGCCTCAGACAACTCTACAATTCGTGCAACTGCGGCCTGCTGTCTGACCTGCTCTGAAGAAGATGGCCCCAAAGAAAGGTCTCCGTAGCTCCTCTAGCAAGAAAGTTGCTAGTAAGGAGCAGAAGAAGCAAGTTACCAAGGAGGCTGGTGTGCCACCCACCACTTTTTTTGGGAGCAAAAAAAAAAGTACGCCTGCAGCAGCAGGATCTGCTGGGGACCAACCTGAGAGCAGCACCCCTGCTCCATTGGGTTCAGTGCCTCCACCACCACGCCAACTTAAGTCAAAGCCCTTGAGTGCTTCAGAGGCAGTCAGTGTACTTCTCCAATCACCATCGACCAGTGATGTTGGCTCATCGCAAGAAAGTAGCAGCAATGTCCCTGAATCAACACAGGTTGTTGTAACTCATCTGACAAGTGTTGAACAACCACAGCCGCAACAACAACACCATGTGCAAGTACACGCCCAAGTACATGTGGAAGGAGAGGCAGCAAAAGGAGATGCGCAAGCAAAGGTGCATGGACGTTCACAAGTGCCCACAATAGTTGTTCCTCCCGAAGTAGGGGCACATTTGGAAATCGACAATGAAGCTGAGGTATCATTGGAAGCCACTCCTCCTGATGATCATTCATTGTCTTCCACATCCCTAGCAAGGAAAAGATCAAGGGGGGTGTCTACATCTTCTTCAAGCCCACCTCGTTCTGATGCAAGTGATCTGTCTTGGGAACCACGACAACTGCGGTCTGACAGTGAGGCAGAGGCACACCATGATCTGCCACCGGTACCTAAGCGTAAAAGGAAGGTCGTCCAAAAACTCAAACCTATGGAGTGTGATGAGGCTCAACAAGAAGTGACAGATACTGCTGGTGATGAAGCCTCTCACGATGACGACGAGGCAGTCATCACAAAGGTCACTGCAGCCCCACCGGGCATGCAGCAAAGAGACATTTTGACCCTATCCCGAGAAGCTGCTGAGCGTGATGATGATGTCGGCGAGGAGGCAATGGAAATGGAATCATTAGATTTGGAGTTAAGTAGTACACCAAAACCTACCGCTTCCATATTTCTTCCTCGCAAGAAGGTACCCACCTCGTCCTCGACCTCAATTCGTGGTGGTGAAAGTGCAAAACGTACTGAAGTTCGGCAATCCACATCCTCCACTTCATCTGTCATTAGCAGCAGGACCACCACCACCAGTATCGACGCCTCCTCCGGCGGCGGCCCCCGAAGACATTTCAAGTCTCCAGTTTGGGACTTCTTTAGTGTTTGCCCAAAAAAGGAAAACATAGCCATTTGTAGCCTTTGTAAGCTTCGATATAGTCGTGGTAAGCTTGGTTCTAACTATGGTACCGGAGGCCAGAGAGGTCATCTTGAGAGAAGGCACCCTGTCGAATGGTTTCCGCACCTAGAGGCGGTCAAGAAAGCCGGAATTGCACGTAATGAAAACGTTGATTTGTCATCTGCTGATGACGAGGAGGTAGAAGAAGACGATCCAAACACTTCACTTACACCCAGTTCCCATGTCAGCAGCACACCCCATGGGAGCCACACTAAGAGTGTGGGAGAGAGTGAGACATCAATGCGGAAAAGTTCATCAGCGAGCGTAACTGGGTCGAAGAGATCATCATCCCGTAAATCATTGGTCCAGGGCAACATTAAAAAGATGTTGTTTACAGAAGCGCAATATGAACGCAACCACCCAATGACCCGTCTGTATAACACTAAGCTGGCTAAAATGCTAGCTCTGGACCTTCTCCCTTTTTCTTTTGTCGAAGGGGTTGGTTTTCTAGAATTAGTGACAGTGCTCTGCCCTAAATGGAAGGTTCCTAGCCGGTTCTATTTTGCCCGAGTTGCGGTTCCAGCACTACATGAAGATGTTCTGAAGGCGATTGGGGCAGCTTTGCAGAAGAGTGCTGTTCACACTATACATCTGACAACAGACATGTGGACCAGTGGCGCAGGCGCTGATTACATGTGCATCACTGCACACTGGGTCTCTTTTTCAGGGGCTAAAGCAAAGCTAAACTCAGGTGTTGACACTAACATTGTTTTTAAAGGTGCTCGGAAACATGCAACACTAGCCATGTTTGGTTTGGAGAAACGTCACACAGCAGAAAACATTTTGGATGTCTTTAACACAAAGGTCCTTAACTGTCTGTCCCCACTAAAACGCAAGGTTGGTTATGTTTCCACGGACAATGGCTCCAATATAGTTAAGGCCATGAGGGACGGTTACTATTTCAGAGTGCCGTGTTTGGCGCACTGTATAAACCTGGTTGTCCAAAAATTCTTGGGTAATAAACTCAGTGCAGCGTACAGTGTATTGGAGAACTGCCGAAAAATTTGCAAGCATTTCAGGCATTCTTTTAAGGCCCGCAAGCAGCTGAGGAGCATGCTATATCAATGTCAAATGCCAGTGAAAGCACTCATCCAGGAGGTGGTAACACGTTGGAACTCAACCTTCTACATGCTTGAGCGTCTGTATGAGCAGTATACGCAACTCGATCAATATTTCTTGAAAGAGGGTATAGAGGAGCTGAGGATGGGTGGGCCGCAATGGAACATAGTTGAAAGCCTAACACGCATGCTTCGTCCTTTTGAGGTCTTCACGCGTGCAGTCAGCAAGGAGGACTCTAATTTGGGAAAAGCTATCCCATTGTTGTACATGCTGGAGGACCAACTGAAGGAGGTGTGTTCTGTGTTTCGAAAAGATGACAAAAAGAAAGGCTCTTCTTTGCTTCTGGCTGAGCAATTATTAGAGCTCCTACAAGGTGATGAACGTCTTCAAAAGATCCACTCAGAACAGCATTACATTTGTGCTACTATTCTGGATCCACGCTACAAAAAGGCGCTGGCAGGCAGAGCATTCTTTCCTTTTGCTGATGAAGATGTTACAAAGTACAAACGTTGGCTAGCCTTGTCAGCCAAGAAGTTTGAAACAGAACGGCTGGAAATTGAAGGAAATGGCAGTACATCAGCAGGCCATCCCCAGTCAAAACAATCCACTTCTGCACCTGTGGCTGTGGCACAAGTGACCTCTCAGCCGTTAAAGACACCGGCAACCGCATCATCTGCACGAAAGACAGCAGAAACATTGGAGGCTGAAGAGGATTGGCTAGCTCTGCGTGGGTTTGGTTCTCAAAAGGCCAGAGGCACAGCAAGAGCTACGCAAAGTGGAGGAACCTTGGAGGAGGACCTTGAGTCGATGGTGAAGGACTATCTGAATGACTCCACAGAGGTCTATGTTAATTCTGACCCATTGGCGTATTGGCATGGGAAAAAAGAATTGTGGCCACAGCTCACCAACCTGGCTTTAAACTACTTGTCTTGCCCACTCGCAAGTGTGTCTTCTGAACGGGTTTTCAGTGCGGCTGGTGGGATTGTAACTCCCAAACGGAGCCGCCTCTCGCCCAAAAATGTGGAGAGGTTAACAATGATCAAGATGAATCAGCACCTCATACCACCAGATATAAGAGTACGAGAGAGCGTGCCGGATGAAGAGGAGGTGGCCAGCACCATAGATGAGGGAATTTCTACTCTGTCAGGTGGCACTGACCTCACCCGGGCTGAATTCGCAGAGTATGATGACGAAGCCTTATTCTTATTCCTGGACCGTGATTCCGACTTCGAGCCCTGAAAATGAGACAACGAATCAATAACTTTCTTTTTCATCCTTATTCACTTTTATTCCTGTGTGTCTGTCTTTCTTTGTTGTGCACAGTTAATATAATTCAAACTTTAATCAGATTATCACAAAGACAAGCCCATCAGCAGAACTGTCTTCACTTGTTTGCTAATTTATTTGAAGGTGCCGCAGTCTGCATTCCTCAGGTTCACAAGTTCAGAAGAACATGCTCCTCTATCCTCCTCCTCCAGACTCCTATTTCCATCAAAGCAGAGGGCTGGTTTACGCCCAATGAAGAAAGACTCAGCACTTGTGGGGGTGTTGTTCTACCTCTTTGCAGGTGAGTTGACGGGTCTGGGGCCATTGCTGGGAAGCACTAAAAGTGGTTTGTGCCAAATCCGAGGCGGAAATTTTTTTGTGTTTTTGATGACTTGCTTGCCTTTGAGGTGCTCTTAGGGGGGGTTCCGTCTGTTTGTGGGTGAGTTTCATGGTCTGAGAGCATTGCTGGGACACTCTAATCTTGATTGCATTTGCTTTTCAGGAAATCCGTCGTGCCAACCCCGACTTATGGCCTAGCTACGCAGCGCGTTTGGACCGAAGGCCCAGAAATATTGCAAGTATGAGATTTTGCTTTTGGCCTGTTTGGGGGTGTTATGCTTCTTGGCGGGTGGGTTGCCGGGTCTTGGGGCATTCCTGGGAAGGTCTAATACCGGGTAGAAGTGGTTGGGACAAAATCCAGGCCGATTTTTTTTTGGGCTATTTCTGACATTTTGCTCTATGTAGCGTTTTCGGGGGCCTGTTTGGGGGGCTTCCTGGTGTTTGCGGGTGAGTTTCGTGGTCTGGGAGCACTGCTGGGACACTCTAATCTTGATTGCATTTGCTTTTCAGGAAATCCGTCGTGCCAACCCCGACTTATGGCCTAGCTACGCAGCGCGTTTGGACCGAAGGCCCAGAAATATTGCAAGTATGAGATTTTGCTTTTGGCCTGTTTGGGGGTGTTATGCTTCTTGGCGGGTGGGTTGCCGGGTCTTGGGGCATTCCTGGGAAGGTCTAATACCGGGTAGAAGTGGTTGGGACAAAATCCAGGCCGATTTTTTTTGGGCTATTTCTGACATTTTGCTCTATGTAGCGTTTTCGGGGGCCTGTTTGGGGGGCTTCCTGGTGTTTGCGGGTGAGTTTCGTGGTGTGGGAGCACTGCTGGCTATATATACTTTACTTTGCAAGAGGTTTGAAGCAAATCCATGGTGGCTGAGGGGACTTAGGGCCTAGCTGCAGAGCGCGCGCGGAGTGATTTGGGAAATTTGTGAAAAAGTGACTAAGTCCCCATTTTTGTACTTTTGCTCTTTGGCTGTTTGGGGGTCTTCTACTCGTTTTCTCCTGGGTTGACGGCTCTGGGGCCATTGCTGGGAAGCTCTAATACCGGATAAAAGTGTTTTGGACCAAATCCCAGGCGGAATTTTTTTTGTGTTTTTGATGACTTGCTTGCCTTTGAGGTGCTCTTAGGGGGGGTTCCGTCTGTTTGCGGGTGAGTTTCGTGGTCTGGGAGCACTGCTGGGACACTCTAATCTTGATTGCATTTGCTTTTCAGGAAATCCGTCGTGCCAACCCCGACTTATGGCCTAGCTACGCAGCGCGTTTGGACCGAAGGCCCAGAAATATTGCAAGTATGAGATTTTGCTTTTGGCCTGTTTGGGGGTGTTATGCTTCTTGGCGGGTGGGTTGCCGGGTCTTGGGGCATTCCTGGGAAGGTCTAATACCGGGTAGAAGTGGTTGGGACAAAATCCAGGCCGATTTTTTTTTTGGGCTATTTCTGACATTTTGCTCTATGTAGCGTTTTCGGGGGCCTGTTTGGGGGGCTTCCTGGTGTTTGTGGGTGAGTTTCGTGGTCTGGGAGCACTGCTGGGACACTCTAATCTTGATTGCATTTGCTTTTCAGGAAATCCGTCGTGCCAACCCCGACTTATGGCCTAGCTACGCAGCGCGTTTGGACCGAAGGCCCAGAAATATTGCAAGTATGAGATTTTGCTTTTGGCCTGTTTGGGGGTGTTATGCTTCTTGGCGGGTGGGTTGCCGGGTCTTGGGGCATTCCTGGGAAGGTCTAATACCGGGTAGAAGTGGTTGGGACAAAATCCAGGCCGATTTTTTTTTTGGGCTATTTCTGACATTTTGCTCTATGTAGCGTTTTCGGGGGCCTGTTTGGGGGGCTTCCTGGTGTTTGTGGGTGAGTTTCGTGGTCTGGGAGCACTGCTGGGACACTCTAATCTTGATTGCATTTGCTTTTCAGGAAATCCGTCGTGCCAACCCCGACTTATGGCCTAGCTACGCAGCGCGTTTGGACCGAAGGCCCAGAAATATTGCAAGTATGAGATTTTGCTTTTGGCCTGTTTGGGGGTGTTATGCTTCTTGGCGGGTGGGTTGCCGGGTCTTGGGGCATTCCTGGGAAGGTCTAATACCGGGTAGAAGTGGTTGGGACAAAATCCAGGCCGATTTTTTTTTGGGCTATTTCTGACATTTTGCTCTATGTAGCGTTTTCGGGGGCCTGTTTGGGGGGCTTCCTGGTGTTTGCGGGTGAGTTTCGTGGTGTGGGAGCACTGCTGGCTATATATACTTTACTTTGCAAGAGGTTTGAAGCAAATCCATGGTGGCTGAGGGGACTTAGGGCCTAGCTGCAGAGCGCGCGCGGAGTGATTTGGGAAATTTGTGAAAAAGTGACTAAGTCCCCATTTTTGTACTTTTGCTCTTTGGCTGTTTGGGGGTCTTCTACTCGTTTTCTCCTGGGTTGACGGCTCTGGGGCCATTGCTGGGAAGCTCTAATACCGGATAAAAGTGTTTTGGACCAAATCCCAGGCGGAATTTTTTTTGTGTTTTTGATGACTTGCTTGCCTTTGAGGTGCTCTTAGGGGGGGTTCCGTCTGTTTGCGGGTGAGTTTCGTGGTCTGGGAGCACTGCTGGGACACTCTAATCTTGATTGCATTTGCTTTTCAGGAAATCCGTCGTGCCAACCCCGACTTATGGCCTAGCTACGCAGCGCGTTTGGACCGAAGGCCCAGAAATATTGCAAGTATGAGATTTTGCTTTTGGCCTGTTTGGGGGTGTTATGCTTCTTGGCGGGTGGGTTGCCGGGTCTTGGGGCATTCCTGGGAAGGTCTAATACCGGGTAGAAGTGGTTGGGACAAAATCCGCGCGGAAAAGCCTTTAGTTTTGGCACTTTTTGTAACTTAGGGTTCGTTAGGGTTAGCCCTAGCAGCAGGATTGCATGTGTATCGGGGTGTTCTAGATTTTTCAAACTGAGTTCTGGGGTCTTAGAGCACTCGTGAGAATGTGTAATTTTGGTTGCAAGTCATTTGAACAAAATCCATGGTGGGAAAGGGGGGATTTGGCATAGTTAAAGAAAGCCTTTGCCACTATTCTTAACTTAGGGTTCGTTAGGGTTAGCAGTATTTCTATTGCATGTGTTTGAGTGGGGGGGATTTCGAGTCTTGGAGCGATGCTGGCTATGGCTACTTTTGCTTGGTTGCTTGCAAGTGGTTTGAATACAATCCACGGGGGGTAATGGGTAATTAGGGTACTTCGGCCTACTTTTACTTTCAAAGTAAGTTTTGTCTCCAGTTTTCTGCTAGGCCTCGTTTTTTGGGTGGGAGCACTGCTAGGAAGATCTATTTTTGTTCTAAAACACAGTTTACAGTACACCTAGCTTGAGGGGCAAGATCCGCTACATTAGTTTGCCCATACTTACTTATCCTTCAAAAGGTGACTCAGAGTACGCACTTTCAAAAACATTGTACTGTCTGTCTACTAGGAAAAACAAATTGTGACTTTTTGCACTCCACAGCCTACATACCTTATATTTATTTATCAGTGGTGTTGTAATATTATATCACTTCCTGTTTTTCGTTGAATAATTACAGGCCGGGTTTCAGTCTCTGCAATGGGGAAAAAAGGATGGAGTCAGGCTTCACAGTAGCGAGCCACAATTCAGCATCAGGCAGGCAGTGGACAGGGTGTCTTCTGGTGACCAACATCGGTGGACGAAGCGTCGGCTGCAATGGAGGAGTGCCGCTAATAGGAGGATTTTTTTTCTGCGGGCAACTTACTTACCACTTCCAACAGGACCACTACAACCACATAGATACAGTATCCCTTGCCTTTTTCTCTGACTGTGACTGCATTTCTTTGCTCTCTCTCGGCTTCTACATTGATCCCTTAACACATCACTTAGTCCACTCCACTATCTGCACCACACATAGTCATTTGTAAGTGCTCCTACGTAATTCGCAAGTCGCAGCACGCCCCAGGCCGTAGAGGACTGGGATGGCCCCAATGATGAAGCATGTCACCAAGGGGCAACCCTGGTGAGTGAGGGGACACCTAGAAAAAAAGCAATTTCTCCTTTTCTATCTACTATACCTTCTGTCAGGTTACGCAGCCCCTAAGCGCCTACCGTACTATGAAACTACATTTCCCATGAGTAGGCGGGAGACTTGCAGACTATTTAGTGAGACTATATGAGAGTACCCTTGTATGTTAGGACATCACTTCACTGATGCCTGTCTTGTCTTCTCTTACAGGTATCCTTTCCCTGCTGACCCTACCTTTACCCATCCCACATTTTTTATTTTAGTTTGTTATTTTTCTCCCTCGCCTAATGCCTCGAACACCCTGTGTTTACACTTCTGGGTGTTGGTGACATTTGGAGGTGGAACCATATTTGCATCGACTGGATCACGGGGAGTAAACGTGACACCTTCCAGACCAACCCCATTGAGTGTTGTTGTGAATGGATTTATAGTGACCAGCAAGGCTCTCGGGTATCTGGCTACAGAGACCTTATGTTGAATATAGTTATCAATAATTCCACACAGGCCCTGTACTGTCGCATTCTTTCTTTCCACAGTTGTCGATGATATATTCTTACTCTGCTTGACAAAGAACCATTGCTAATGTGAAAGAACTTCAACCGAATTAGTAGTTATACTTTACCATTTGTTAGGCTACAATGTGGCACTGCTCTACTGTACTTCTGTCACCTGCTATATTCTCAGTTGTACCGTTGAATTGCTCAGGAGGACAAACCAGATTTCATTTTCTTTTTTTTCATAGGCATGCAACTGCCACTGTGTCACACCACTACTACCACCGCTATGAGGAAATTTTATCCGACCAAGATTGCCAACGTTATTCGGTGTTTCCCGTGGAGCCAGCCCTGGGCCTAGCCCTACTTTCAAACACAAATTACAGGTAAGATAAGCGTTTGGTGGTTTGGGGGTATAATGGAGTATTAGTACGAGAGACGAGAGCCTGAAGGTAGTACTACTAAAGTCCTAGGACTCTTGGATTCACTTCACTTAGTCTGTGAGAGGCACTTAGTGTTGAAAACATTTGGGCATTTACACTTAAAGGAAGAAAATGGAACTAAACTTTCAGGAAAACAGTCAACGTTAAACCCCCACCCACCAGGCAAGCAGTAAAAAACAGGTATGCTCAGATAAAGTTTGAAAAAGTATATTTATATCCCTAACAAAATAATCTCCCGCAAGACCCTCCCTAACCCCAACGATTGTCCTTCAAAAGTCCCCAAAAACCCAACTCCCAATTCCCACCCCCCAAAAGTCTCTAAAAAAGGGGCAAGGGACACTATGGGTGGATGCTGTTAACTTTTTGGGCCAGGGCATCATGCTCCTCGCGGAGCAAGGCGAGCTCCTGCTGAAGGCGGGACACCATCAGGGTAGTGCGGCGCAGGCGTGCCTTCACTGCCTTGCAGGTGCAAGGCCTGTGAGAAGCAGCTGTTGGCCTTGCTGCTCGGCGGTGGCGTTTGCCTTTGGCAGCCCGGCTCAGTCTCGGTGGACCACTGTGCTGGGTCACGGTGGCAGCCGGTGAGGCCACGGAGGACGACGTTGTCGTTGTTGTCGACCGCACACTTTCCTCGTCCTCCAGGGCCACCAGCCGCCGATATTCCGCAACAGTGGCCTCGATTCTCCGTTGCCGGGCCGCTCTAGCCAGCTCCTTCCTCCTTGTTCGTTTGGAAGGAGAACCTATATGAAGAAAGAAAGACATAGTCTGTAACCAATGCTCTTTAAGATTAACTCAATCATTCAGCAGAAATGTGTGCTGCAGTACAACTAGCAACTTGCAAGCGCATTACATAACTATTGAGGCCAGTATCTATCTAACCTCACACTTCTTCATCCTTGCTCTAACATTAGTGGGAGTTTAAGGAACAAATTCTATGAGCACTGTGGACTTCCATTGGAGTCGACTATGAAAGTACACCAGTCTTATTCTTCTTCTTGTCTCTTGTTTTGGAAAATTGGTACGTTATTTTCTGCAAGCCGGCATAATGCCAGCGCGGTAAACTTGCACCCGAGAAAAAGAGACGCACGCCATGAGGAGTGACCTAGACTTGCGTTGCCGTTGCGTTACTGTACCCGTCCAGTACATGCAGGTGGTGAATCTCTTACTTTTCTATTACGGGTGGCACTGAGAATACTCTGTTACAACTCAAGGGCTACTGCTTAATTAATTTAACTTTCACCCTACAGTGGAAATGAGTACTAGAAATGGAAAATTGAAGAAGATAAATAATCTGATTATCTATCACTTCACATGGGATGTTTTTGCTTATATATGGGATGACTTTAGGTGCTTTGCTTTTTATTGAGTGACAGGCAGTGATACATCCACACATGAATGACTGAGTACTACTAAACTTATTAAGAGAGGTAGGGAGTGGCCACCATAATAACCGGATCTATGCAGTGCTTGCAATACAAACTACTGCTACTACTTATGGTAGTATTTGGACAAAATTAAAAGTTCTTTTCCTTGCCTTTCCTACACTGGAACGGACGTGCGGGTGCAGTGTTACATGCTCTTCAAAGTTACACTTAGTTCATCCACTGACCATCTACTCTCTCTAGATCATGGGTACTCACAAACTTTCTCTCAGGGGCTACATTTACAGTGTAGTTTGTGGCCGAGGGCCGCACTGGTGGGGGCGGAGTCAGAGGGGGCGGGGCTAAAGCAAAACGATAACTTGTGACCATGAGGTTGCACACAGGTCCCTGCAGCAGATGCCCTCATCCACTGAGCCACCAGACCCAGCATTTACATACATCTCTCTCCCTCCTGCTGTCCCTCCTGCCCTCCCTCCATCTCTCTCTCCCTCCTGCCCTCCCTCTCCCTCTGTCATCTCACTGTGTGTGTGTCTATCTGTGTCAGCCTTCAGCCCGGGTTGAGACCACTTCCTCAACGCGCACACACAGACAACAACACCAAAGTACTTAACAGGTCTTTAAAAGACCATTAACATATTATTGAGGCTTTGTTTGTTTTAGCGCCCCTGCTTCTCCACCCTGACAATCACTGCTTGCCCGGCCCCACAGAGCAGAGGCTTTGTTCTATTTCACCTCTTTGTGGCCTTGCATCTCCACTCTGCTCTGTGGGGGCCGGGGGAGCAGTGATTGTCAGAGTGGAGATGCAGGGGCGCTAACAGGTGAAATACAAAAAAGCCTCTGCTCTGTGGGGGCCGGGGGAGCAGTGATTGTCTGCAAGGTCTGCGCACCGCCAAGGAAGGCTTGCCGGGCCACCACCGGCCCGCGGGCCGTACTATGAGTACCCCTGCTCTAGATACACATATGCTATCTAAGAGTCAGATAGTAGCATGATCCAGGTATATGGACACATACAGTTTCTGTGTCACCCACCCAGGCTGTTGTCCTTCCACCCATCATTGCTTCATCATTCACCCAGCCATGCATCTCATATTCTTGCCTTCCCAGCTAGTCTTCAATCTCAATAAGTAAGGAATATATAAGAGCTTACCTCTGGCCGCCACCACCGTCTCAACTCTCACAGCCGCCGCCGCCGCCTCCTCCCCTGATGATGAATTGCCCTCCGCCTCCGTGTCGAGCACCACCACCACACTGGCCCCGCCACCAGATGTTCCACCTACAAAGTACATTTAAGAATCTTAGAATAAAGCACTCACTAGTATTTGGTCTAGGAATGAAGACATGTGAAAACAATGTAATTTGTGACTGTCTACGTTAAAGTTAAAAAAAATGTCCCTTTTTCCAGGGAAGGTTGTCTTGCTGCACTTTTTGGCACAACTGATGAAGGCTGATTTTTTAACACGCACCATTTTTCTCCACACAGACAGAAGATGGACTTCTAACAACAAGATCAAGTTGAAACCAGGTGAGAGCTCGGCTCGACCACAAGAAATGTCTTCAATTAATCGTCAGCACTAACCACTTTTCCATTATCAGTTAAACGTTTAGTTTTATTATGACTTCATTTTAATAAATGTGTTTACATTTAATAAAGCTTTTAAATTTAAATACAATCTGTGTTTTTTGGTCCTCCAGACTAGAGTGACTGAACGAAAGGTTTTGCAATTTTTGCAAGCATGAGTCCAGATAGAACACTTCAAAAGACATTATGGACAATCCCAGAGGACTGCACTAAGTTGATAGAGCTATTGCTGACTAGAATCATGGGAGTTTCGCCAACCGTGCAATCTTAGTTAGCTACACAGACAGACTAATAAGAATAATCTAGTAATACCACAGGGAGTCATAGTAGAGGCAGGATAAGAATTTAGATACAGTCTACAAGAAGAGCAAAGACAATTTTGAAAAAATTCAAATGAGGAACGCTAGGAAAAATAGGTACTAGTCTAAAATGAAAACTTACTGGGGCCAGCAGAGGAGCCCTCGCCTGCCCGATCCTGGCCCTGTTGATGAACAGCATCCGCCGCCTGCTGCTCCTGTGTCCTCCTCTCGCCCCTGGGGGGAGCTGACGTACAACATGAAAGAAAGAACAGAAAACATGGATGATTGTTGCTTGTCAATGTCAACCAAATCAAACATTTCAAAAGAACAATAACAAAATATTTCCGCGAAATTATATTGATTATGGTTACTTTTTATTTATTTGCGGACCTGTGACTTCGAAAGTCACGTAACTCACTAAACAAAGTACTGAAACGTTCACCTAGGACTGGCAGGCAGCAGTCCGCAGGCAAGACGCAAAGTGACAGACAAACTCCATTGTGATTTCAGTCAGATCAGTGACAACACTAACAGTTGCCTGCTACATTACCAGTCATTTAAATAGTCAAACTATCAATCCACCGCCACTATTTTTCTTATTGTCAGGGTTACAAAGGAAGGGGCAGATTTAAGCCCTTGCGGCTCTTTTGCGCCGTTCTTGCGTGACTTTTGTGACGCAGCAGCTAAACAAAAAAGGGCGCCATGGTGCGGCGTATAATATTATAACAACGTGACGCATTTGGGAGATGCATCCCGTTATAAAGCCCTGCGCCATCAGGGGGCGTTCCGGCGCAAGGGAGGGCATTCCTGCGCTGGAACACATCCTAATAGTGGCTGAGGGAAATCTACAAAATATCAATCAGTCACCTTTAGGACAATGATGCGTCACACAAACCCTGCACCTGCTTGAAGCAGACGTACGGCTTGACCCAGCATTGGGGAGATAGGGTACCCCAGAGCATTGATGGAGCTGCGCCATCGTTGCGACGCAACTCCAGCAGTAAAGCTTCGGTGACGTTTTGGGCCCATGGGGAGCCGCATTGCAAATACGGCGCACCATGTTTGGTGGTGGTAGCGGGCCGCACAATTAATGGCGCATCCCTGCTACTTTGCAGGGATGCGACGGTAATTGCAATTCTGCCCCTTAGGGGCATACTTACTTACGCGTTCTGGCGCATCTCCAGAGATGCGCCAGATCAAATGCGTCACGCAAAACTACCCTTGCGACACGGCAGATGTGCCTCATTTACAATGCGGCGCGCCCTGGCGCAAGGGTAGGCACTTGCGTGACGCATCTCGTCACGTAAGAGCGGCGCATCGCTGGAGTCACGTCGCCAACGCAATGCAACTCCAGTAATGCTCAGGGCCACCCAATACTTTACATGCTGTGTCAGTCCTTTCGCCTGCTTCGAGCAGACATAAGGAATTGAATTGACGTAGCAGCGTCGCAGAAGTGCCTGCGTTAAATCTTGTAGATTTCACGCAGGCAATTTTGCGAGGCGCACAGCCGCTGGACCGCCCACCCTGCGTACTAGGAACGCACCCATTGTGGTGCAGGCCCATGGCTTTATAACGTGACGCATCTCCCTAGATGCGTCATGCTGTAAATGACTTGCAGGGATGCGGCACGTTTACGCCGCTGTTGCGTCACGCAAGGCAACGTAAACGTGGCGCAAGGGGCTTGTAAATGTAATCTGCCCCCTAGTGTCTAGCATTACGCAGTTCTGTTAAGTACACTCATACATAATAGTTACTCAGGCCAATGAGACCACGAAATAGAAAACAAATAAGCATAGTAGCAACCCCACTGAGAAGGAGAGCAGTGCACCTGAAATGCACAGAAGATTTTGAAATATAATTTAACTACAATGTAATCGTCATCAGCGGCATTATTGGCTTGCTCCATGTAAAAAACAAATATTTGCAATACAACAACACAGAGCAGGAGAAAACATCATAGTAGTGAGTGATTAAATGCCAATGGCTACTACTACTCACCAAGGCCGGGGATCTCCAAGCCGAGCTGGTCCAGCAGGTCGCGCTCGCGGTCCAGGAGGTCCGTCCAGCGATGGGTGACCTGGCTGTAGGTGCGCTGGACCCCGTAGAGGTGGGATATGGCCCAGCACACCTTCTCCCACCGCTTCCGGCGCTCCCGCATGTTATAGCCGCCGGCCGCGATCCTGCCGCCTCCCGCGATGGTCCTGGGCAGGCGGCGCTGGACGAAGTAGACCAGCGCGCCCACTTCCTCCGGGCTGAATATCTCCCGGCGCGTCACCTGCTCCCCCCTCGATCTCACGCCTGCTGTCCTGCCACTGGGTCCAGCACTACTCCCCGCCGCCGCTGCGGCCCTCAAGTGCCTGGGCAGCTTCACGGCGCCTGGCTTGACCATGGTCTGGGCAGGTAAGGTAGGAAGAAGTAGAAAATTAAGAAAGAATAGGATAGGGAAGAAGAAAAGAAAAGAGTTTACAAAAGTAGTTTAAAAGTAAAGAAAAATAGCAGAAAAGACAAAAATATACAGCTAGGAAAAGAGAGGGATAGATAAGAAGCAAAATCGTAAAAAAAAAACTGAAAACAAGCAAAGGATGGGAAAGATATCAAGAGGATTAAACACCATGCCCAGACACAGGAAATGAATGAAAAACAAGATGGCCGGCGCCCGTTTCCGAGCGCGAAAGTCAGTTCGCGCGAGATTTTCCTCGCGATCTCGTGCGAACCTCTAGATTTCCCGCGCGATCTCGTGCGAACCTCTACTCGCAATGCGCTTACTGCGCGAGATTATACATAGCGGGCGGAAACGGAAATACGTCACGCAAACAAAATGGCCGCGCCCGTACTCGACCTTGGGGTAAATTCGCGTGTTGCGCTGCAAGCGGCTCGCGAATACTGCAAAAAAACTCGCGAAACAACAAGCCGCAAAAAAATAAAATGCTCATTCGCACGAATTGGCGGCTTCCGCGGTCGGTTTCGCACGACGCCGCGCCCCGCGAATAGCGCGAAAAAAACCGCAAAACGATTTCAGCAAAAGCAAAAGCAATGAGCAGGTGCAAAAGGTCAACCTCATGATTTGTAACGATTCTTTGTATTGCTTCCTGAGGGGGCCCTCCAGAATTCGGTTGCCTGCTTGCAACTATTGTGTGACCCTGCTCTGACCTTAACTGTATGCCACAAAGGTCCTGATTTACAGCTAAAGGAGCAGACAAGCAGGTGCCAGGCTGGAACTTTAAATTCTTTCAGTGACACATTAATTAGCCCCTAATTCATTATTGTCAGTTGGGGCAGGGCAGGTGTTGTAACTAATTTTGCAACAATGAAAGCACTTAGCAAGTGCAAAAGATCACTAATCAGGGCGCACTAAGGAAGCAGGTGCCAGCTAAAAAAATATTCTGTGACACATTAATCAGCCCCAAATTAATTCAGGTCACTTGAGGCAGGGAAGGTGTGCTTTGCTTTGCCGAAAATAATGTACACTGGACAACCAGAGGGTGTGGTGATGAAACAGAGGGTGGCATGGGTGGGCCAGAGGGTGGCATGAGTAGTCAGAGAGTGGCAGTGGTGACAGAGAGTGGCAGTGATGAAGAAGAGTGTCCCAAACAGGCTGGACATGTAGAAACAACAAGTTCGCAAAACTTGCGACCCGACAGGTAAGTTCGCAAATTGCGAAATTGTAAAAACCCTCGCGAACTGGCAGAAACACGGGCGAACACAAAAAAAAAAAAAAATCCGCAAATTCGCGGGAATTCGCGGATTTTGCGGATTGCGAATCCGCAAATCCGCAAAATTCGCGAACGCGAGATCCGCAAAATTCGCCCATGCTTAATACATACCCACTTCCAGCTTTTCTCTGTATATGAAGTATGGTGCCTTCTTGGTGTATTTTTGTTTGTGCTTTTATGGCTTTTAGCCGAAATAAAGTATTTTTGGAACAAAATAATATGCACAAATTAACAAATATATAAAGTCTAGCAAGTTGAAATGCCTATTGGGATACCCTCTAAAGACTCTCACCACAAAGCACACAAAGAAAGGTCACCAAGGTGATCAACCGCCTAAATGTACCTTCCTCATTCTATGCTGGAGGCACTTCCAAAAGTCTCTGCACCAGCAAGCCTAACTCCTAGAAACATAACATCCCTTTACACTTGTAACAATACAATAAGGCTGAATTCATGAGAAATGTCAGACCTCTGTCATTGTCAAAGTGTTATCATACCCTTCAACCATAATGCACTTCAACATTATAAAACATTTCAGGTGCCTCTAGAGTTATGCACTGAGCGTGCTTTAATTGGTACCAGAAAAAAGAAGTGATTATAACTTACATTTGCTTACTTAACTCCTGAATAATAGACATTAAACCATTGTACATTTCAATGTCAGAGTCAAATTACAACTAATCCACAGATTCCTAATTCCCTCAGGGAAACTAAAGGTCCATTAATTATAAATAAAACCTCTCACTTTGTCACTGTTTTAGTGACCCCAGAGACTTACTCCGCCATAATAATATGCACCATGTAGGGTTGATTTACTGATATTTTACACAACCACCACATAGGTTCTCCTGGGGATTTCTCTGTCAAAGCGAAATACACATTTTAAGAGGGCATTTTTCCTTGAAGCTACTTTGAAAGATTGCATTATTTTTTTTTCTTTCAAAAAATCACCCGCTGGTGCACTAATTTTTTTCTCAGCTTTTTTTTAAATGTGGCTGACGGAGCCCTGCATGCAGCACTTCCCACACAATGCTAAGTAGACTGTGCCGGAGTCCACGCCTGCGCAGTAAGACTGGCTTCCTGCCCGGTAGGCGCACTCTCCCTAGCAGTCAGGGAGGCTGGCTGCTACTGTTTCCTCTCCAGTTTGCCTTTGCAAGCACAGTTGGGGCAAACCTGGCAGCTGCCACCACCCACTTCTCGCAGTCCCACACAAGAGGTCCTCCTGTGCTCTCTTGACCCACCAGAGTCCCCTGACCCATTGGCAAACTCTGACAGCCTCTGGGGCTCATAGTGTGAAAGGAGTTGTCAGCTTGATCTGCCTACCACTACTTCAACAGTTAGAGCGCTTGATTCACTGTTCCCCCAGGTCACTGTGCAATCCCCTTGTAAGCAAACAACATAATCCGGATTGGACTGGTCCATTCAGGCACTGACCACCCTCGTGGAATAATTAATTGAACTGATAGATGCTATAATAATTTGTTTGACCCACCAGCCCAGGGGACAAGTGGGGCAGCCCATTAGCGGCTGGCACAAAAAGATATTAAACGTGCCTTTTGAAATAGGTTTTTTGTGTTTTGCTCTGGGTGACATGATTTTCTGAGCCACCTGGCCTCCATATTTTCGGATGGCTTTTCTCTGGAGCTTTTATTTAATTTAAACTGTTCTTCCTCTATTGAGGAAGATTGCAAGGACCTGTCCTCTTGCCCACAGCTCCTGGTTGGTAGGCCTGGGGAATCTCTGCAAAAGCACCCTTTGGCCCTCAGAGCAATTTACAGCACTTACCTGCACTCCCTGGTCTCATAGCCATCTAGTCACACACTGGGCAACTGTGGGGCATATTTACAACTAAAATGACAGAGCACAGCTTTAATCAAAGAAGGCTAACGGCGTGCTCCGTCACTTTGGAAACACAAAGCTCCACCATATTTACAACAATACAGTGCAGCCCAGCGTTTCTTACTACGTTGGTGCTTAATTTAGCTGCCTAGCACCAACACAGACTCCTTTTAACCAGAGTGCAAGGGTTCCTGTATTGTGGGTATGATTGTTTATGTGAAGGAAGGTGTAAACAATCATAAATGGCGATTTGTAACTTCTGATTGTGCTGCTTTGCACACATAGAAGTTGCAACTCATTATTTTTAAAATGATTGTATATGTGCACAAAGGGGCCCCTTCCTGCACATAAACAATCATACATGGCGTTTTGCGGTTTCTATGAGTGCTGCACAATGCAGCACACAGAAACAGCAAAAACGAGGAGAAATAAAGCATTTCCCCTAGTTTCACCCTGTTTAAGACCAGGTTTCTGATGGTCTTAATGATGGCTCTGCCCCATATTTACTTCACTTTTGTAAATATGGGACAGTGTCAAAATCGATGGATGTTGCGGCGGAATGCCCACTGCAACATCCAATGCCCACCCCTTTCACGCTAAGTATAGTGTGAAAGGGTACCTTATTCCCAAGGTGGTGTTAAGCTGCGTCAAAGTCACCCACAGGATCTGGCCAGGCTCCAGTGTTTGCTCCGAGACAGGACAGTACATTCATCTCTCACGCTTGTGAACGATATCAACTGCACATTTCATACTACATGTCTCAGAAACTGTTCTACTCTGCGCTGCGATGAATGAAAACATTCCCATCCTGTAGTTGCAAGAAAGCACAAAATGAAGCTGTGCACAGAAACTTGAGTCGATGGTCACCATATTGCTCATTGTAATAAAGATCAGAAACTGGCTACAAGTGAACTGTAAGCAAGAAGAGAGTAGGTATCTATTCATGAATCAAAACATCACAAAGTATTCCACTTGGTGTGCCCTGCTCACTTAGTGGCAACACCAGTGTTAAAAGGGCTTGCAATCTAAACTAAGCATGCACTGTAACACGTGTCCCCTTTAAATGCCTTTCATATCATGGGTGAAATACTACAAGATAGGTAACAGTATATGCGTGACTATAACCCAGGTGTGAATAAATGGCTATGATTTTCTTTAGGGAATCAAAATGTTAAGATGCATTGGAGTCAGTCTTGATGTGAGATGAAACATTGCTCCTACATAGGAGTAGTGGTCAATAAATGAAACAAAAAAGTTAAACCATTCCATAGGTAAGTATCCACATCAGCGTTCACTATTATCCTATGGAGAAGTGCAATTTAATGAGAAAAAGGGACAACATTTTCTCCAAGAAGTTGACTGAGCTGTAGATATCTTTTGTAATCAGCATGCATTTGAAGATATCCAGTTCCAAGCTAAATATTGTCCAGCTGAAAATTGTTACCTTAGAACTTGGTCCACTTATACATGCTTTGTGATGTCAAACTATCCTAGAGTTTTATGCACAAGAAATCCAGTGTAATAATTAGTTTTGTTTCAGCTCTTCAGTGCTCTCCATTGCCTCCCAGCAGCTCCACACATAACACTCCCTCTTCAGCATCCTGCGATTCAAAGGGAATCTTTCTCCTCCAGGGCCACCCTTTCTTGAGTCTCATTGTCCTCTCCGTAGAATAAGGAAAAGTACTGTACATTCAACTGATGTGAAATTGTCCTATGTGGGGTGCCGCAAGAGGACCACTTCCATTGGGCATGTGTGTTGAGTATTGCTGTCAAACCAATGAAATAGCAGCTTAATAGCCGGGCCATTGCAAGGTGTGAAGAGTGTTATCGGAGGCTGTTGGACCTGGCCCTTTTTGCTGGCTTATCCCCAAACATTTTGCCTTTCTCCTGTATTTTTCTGACCCTCTTTTTGTTGGCTTTAGGACTCCGAACACTTTACCATTGTTAATCAGTGCTAAAGTGCACATGCTCTCCCCTTTAAACATGGTATGATTTGATGCACCTGTTTGGCATATTTAATTTGCCTGTAAGTCCCTTGTACAGTGGTATCCCATATGCCCAGGGCCTGTAAATTAAATGCTACTAGTGGTCCTGCAGTGTTGCTTGCGCCACCCACAGAAGTAGCCTTTCAAACCTGTCTCAAGCCTGCCACTGCAGTGCCTACGTGCACAGTTTATTGCCACATTGTTTGCATTTAAAGTTACTTGCCTAACCTGAAACTCAACTTTTACTACTGCGGGGAATGAGATTTTGATATCTTTTCTGATCTCTTAGATACCTATCTCATTCATCTATTTTGGATCGATTATTTTCTGTCATTGAGTAAAAGACAAACCCCACCTAAGTTAGATCAACCCCATTGACTGACGCAACTCTGAAGAACCACTTACAACTGATAAAGTTTAAAAAGTTTAATATAAAATCAAGATCAGTTGCATATACAATCCTCTAAGGATAAGATTCAATAAGTGTACAGGAACTAAAAGGAACATAAATTCCCTAAAGAACCTAAGTCTACAAAAGAATACAATCAAAATCAATTCCAATATCAGCAGATTAAAAAGCATAGACACAAAGTGGTTCCGTTGCGTCATCTACAAAAGAGAATAAACAAATTAAATCTGTCCCTACTCTAGGCTAGGTGACATCCCTACTTCGCAAGTTTCTTACCTAAAAAAGGTGTCAGCAGTTTGACTTCCTAAGAAGTTCAAACTCTCTTAGCCTCTAATGGTAACTTATGTTGAGAAGCAGTACCCTTTCTGCCTACCCATCCGCTCTCTAAGGGTCCTCGGCCTACTGCTCTCTTGCGCTCTGTTCTCTTCTGCGCTCTGAGCTCTTCGCTAACCTCTCCCCTGGGTGCTGTCCCTAAATACACAATCACATTATAGGTGGAACGCCCCTTGACGCCCACCACATGCACATTCACATGATGTCATTCTCTAGGTCTTTCCATAGCTTCGTCTCTTCGCGTCGTCCATTAAGTTGACCTTTCTTCTTAGACGCCATCTTCGTCTTCGTGCTGGTGACTTCATTGACATTCCAGTTGACACTTTCAGAGCAAAGTCTATCACTTCATCAGAACTCTATTCTTTACGACTGTGTTCATAACCTCATTTGGTCCTGTGAACGGTCATTTCTAAACAAGACCCAAATTCCAAGTGTCTCTTATCTCACTTAGGCCATAAACTTCGTCTAGCATTGTCACCTTAAATTTAACAAGACCTTTGGCTTTTGGCTCGCACATTCAGATCAAGGCTATCCACGATTCCTGTGAGCCCACTAAATTACATACAGTGGACTACACTCCTGCGAACCCTTGGTCAGTCAGGTTAAAATCACACATGACCAAACTCTTCTAACATTCCTACAAACTCTTCTACACAGTATAACCTTTAACACACATTTATATATAATCGAATTTAGCAAATCACTTGATTATAAGCGAATGCATCTTACATAGAATACAACATTTATTCTCATGCTTACACCGTGCTATATATGCTGCACATTTCTTCACTTTACATTTCGTAACGTTTCTCCTCTTTATAATTACATACGTACATCCTCTGTTTAGCACATTCTACTGTTCTTAAGCATTTCTACACATTTCTATATTAACCCAACCTATGTGTATACGGGCCTTCTAATTCTAATGTATTTCTAAAGTGAATACAAATACATTTCCTATTACATTGGTTACATCGGTTAACTTTATGCTACAAGTGCTACTTCACGTTACAACTTCTACATTTATGCGATATGCTTGTGAACATGGTACAGATATACTTTTCATTCAAATTGCGCTCTCTCAGTTCCCCCCTTTGATGACCTCTAGGGGTCATCACTAAAATGCAATTTGAATAACACTTTACACAGAACTAGTTACAAGGCTCCCTCTTTTTATCGTTTCGAGAGCTCTTAAACTTTTATACTGTTGATCTTGTAAAGCAGCTAATCTCCTTTCTTGCTCTCTCATGGACCTTTGTAACCTGTTCGTCCTATACCATTTATACAGTTTCACTAACCCCAACAATATGATTATACAAATCACTATTATTAAGATAGGTTTTAAGATGTACCACACAACACTTTTACCAAGATTGGCAAACCAATCTCCAACTTTTCCCATTCCATGACCTACTTTTTCCCAAACGTTTACTTTTGTTAAATCTTCTATTTCTTTATGTATCTCAGTTATGTTCTGTATCACCTTTTCAAGTGGCTTTGAATTGTCTGGAATGTAAGTACAACATTCCTGGACCTTCAGAGCCTTGCAAACTCCGCCCTCCTTTGCTAGCAGAACATCTAAAGCAAGACGGTTCTGAAGAACCATTGCCCTAATTGACTGCATCTCTCCTTCTACTAGCATCAATGACCTTGCAGTACTTGCAGATAATCTATCTACAACTGTAGCTAGTCTCCTGATCTTAACATCGTTAAGTATTAAACCTAAAATAGGAAACATTGCTCCAAATATGTCTCCAACTACCTCAGCATCTCCTACTTCCGTTTTCGCTCTTGTCGAAGCCTTTCCTTCTATGTTCGCTAAATCCTTTGCATGATATATTTTGGGGAAGACAATTGCCAAGTAACACGAACCATACCAATTGTCAGGCAGTTTTACATAGGCATTTCTTCCACATACAAAATATACATTAGGAATCGCTTGCATCTCTTTCATGAAATCTTTCGTATAATACTCTAACCTAAAAGCATGTTCGCAATTAACTTCACCTACAAATACACTCTCATAATATGTCTTGCTTCGAGTTAAACATAACTTTCCTTTCTGCGTTCTATCCAAAGCTATTGGACCATTACTACCTTTCCTTTTGTGTGCCTTTTCTTCTTCGGTCCAATCAGTTTTCCACTGTCCTGACATTTTTAGAATCTTCTGCCTCCTGTACCGGTCATCTACTTGTCCAATGAATTTCTTCTCTATCTCTGACACTTTGCAAGTCAGATTATTTCTGCGTGCATATGAAGTATCTAATGTATCCCAAGGAAGAAAGAATTTTGCTAATCTATCTTCCTTTTTGTAGTAGTCCCACTTATTCATTTGTTTATAATTCGGGACTTCAGGCAGTACCGAATCATAATTTGAAAAGTAGTACTCAAATCCTTCTCTACCATAAAATATACTGAGCAATAAACTACATGTTATCCCATATGTCAGTGGGAGATGATGATATCTGATACCTTCATCTACGGAAGCCAGCAATTGCATACAAACATAACAATCTTTGGCCTCCATGGCATCAATATACTCGTACAATAGTTTGGCATATGCATTTGACCTAAAATTTCCCTGTGACTCGTCTACGTGTAATCTACGAGCTACATTTGCCAGTAACGCCTTTTCACGGATCACATTGCTCTCCTCCTTCTTCCCAACAAGAGCAGGTTTCAAAGTCGTTACAGGCTTTACATCTGTTGTCTCCTTTACGCTTGTATGTCCTACTATGTATGATATGGTAGCTACTGTAATAATGAGAAAAATTACTACTGTTAATAGTGTACCTATTATGCATTTGGCTTTCCGGTTTGGGTTGCCGTTCTCCATGTTATCAAACAATGTAGCTCTTTCTTTCTCGTGGAAAAGTTTTCTTTTTCAAGTCTTTATTTGCTTTATTTGATTTCTCAGTCCGTGAAGCGCTTTTAACCAATAAAAGTCTCTTTTTTACAACAATGTCTTTTTCTCTTTAGCAACAGACAACCCTAAACCTTCTCCGTCCTCTAAATGTAATCCCTAATTTTATTCTTCTTTCCACTCGGCGCTAGGTTATCTTCTTCTTTATAGCTTAAACACAAAGTCTTTATGCATCTACAATAATTCTCGTACCTGCAGCTCTAATAACATGTTCCAATAACTCTAAACGAATGACTTTTTCTTCTTGTGCTGGTATTTGATGACCAAAAGTCGGAAACTCTAATCGATTTAGCACTAGATCTTTGATCCGACTCAGGTAAAGGGGAATGGGAAGTGTGAAAGTCAGTAGCCCCTCAGTCTCGATTCCAGGCGTCAACATCCATATCTCCACTGCCACAAATGGATCGAGATTGATCACCTTCACTTCTCTCACTCTCCCAGATTTCTGTCCCCAAGACATCTGCTAGATAAGTCCACTCTGGGGTGGCGTATCTTCTGCAGGGCACACGTACCCTTCTTGATCTTCTCGGACTCTCAGAACCTGAATCCGTAGCTTCTTCGTCTTGATCTGAATCTTCAGTGATCAGGACAAGGGTGCTCTCTGGATTTGCTCTCAAAGTTGACCCCCTTCTTCTTTCCGGCCAACTAGCTTCTCCATTCCTTGTCCTCCTGTTCCTTGTTCTTGGACTCGTCTCTTGATCACTTACAGCTTGTTCGGTGTCTGACTCAAATTCCCGGCTACTTTCCTCTTCTGAGACAGCTTCGGTCTCACTGGTGTCTTGACCATCATCAGCCTGCTCCGACACAGGCTCAGCCTCTTCAATCACCTCTACAGCTTGACTTTCCCTCTCTGTGGCTTCTCCGCTTTCTGCTGGCTTTTCATCCGAGAGAGGAGCTGTTTCTTCCAGAGGTGCTGGAACTCTTCGGGTGTGTGAGGCGTGTATCCAGTTGGGCAAGCCTCCACACTTTACTGCAGTGTTCGTAACTAGTATGACTTGAAATGGTCCTCGCCAGCGCACGTCTAGACAGTTCTTCCTGACATGCTTCTTCACCAGGACCCAGTCCCCCGGACACAGGTCATGGCACAGGTCTTGAGCTGACGGAACCTCTACAGCCTGGACCTGGAGGGACACAGAATGAATGGCATCAGATAGTCCCTTGCAGTAGTCCAAGATCAAATCGTCTGTGATGTTCAACAACGCTGCAGTCGGAACCGATGGCAATCTCATAGCTCTCCCCATTAGCACCTCGTGTGGAGAGAGACCTGTTCTTCTATCTGGTGTGCTACGTATGCTCATAAGAACCAATGGAAGTGCATCAGGCCAACTCAGGGATGTCGATGAACAAACTTTTGCGAGTCTGGATTTAATCGTGCTGTTGATTTGTTCTACAATCCCTGAAGCTTCTGGTCGATAACTACAATGGAGCTTCTGGTCTATGCTCAAGGCTGAACATAGCATCTTCACTATTTCACTGTTGAAATGAGTTCCTCTGTCCGATTCCAAAGAGGATGGCACCCCAAACCTCGGTATCAACTCTCTAAGCAACAATTTTGCTACTGTGAGTGTATCGCACCTACGTGTAGGATAAGCTTCAACCCATCTAGAAAATATACAGACAATCACCAACACGTATCTGAGTCGATTGCATTTGGGCATTTCAATAAAATCCAGCTGCATTCTATTGAAAGGCCCCCCAGACCTCCCTATGTGACTCAACGTGACTGGTGTTCTTTTTCCTATGTTTAGTTGCTGACAGATCGCACAACGCTGACATACTGCTTCTGCAGCTACTCTAAACTTCGGATTATACCACGTTTGTCTGAATACTCTCACCATAGCATCTCTACCTATGTGTGCTGGTCCATGCAATCTCCTTGCCATTGGACTAACAAGTTCGTTTGGTAAAACTGCTCTCCCATCTGCAGAAATCCAAAAATTCATCTCACTTTTAGTACACCCAGCTGTTTCCCATGCTTTCTTCTCAACATCTGGTGCATTTTCCTGAACACACTTCAATTCGTCCCACGTATCCACAGTGTCTAACAACATAGTCAAATCAGTTCTTTCCTGTATTCCCCCCACTTCTACCTTGGTGTGAGAATACCCCTGTTCCGCACAGTAACGTGCAACTTCGTCTGCGTATCGGTTGCCTTGCGACACAAAATCCATGTTTTTTGTGTGCGCGGCACATTTGACAACTGCGATAGCTGTCGGTCCTTGCAATGCTTCTAACAATAATCTCACGAATTCTCCATTCCTAATAGGAGAACCCGAGGAGGTCATGTAACCTCTTTGAGACCACAACTGCCCGTAGTCGTGAACTACCCCGAAACCATACTGGCTATCGGTGTATATGGTGACTCGAATTTTGTTGCCTGCCAAACAGGCACGAGTCAAAGCAATGATTTCAGCTACCTGAGCGGAATGTACTCCTTCCAGGCAGGCGGCTTCCACTACTCCGGTAATTGTACAAACTGCATATGCTGCTCTCAGCTGACCAATATCGTCTCTTACGCATGAACCATCAACAAAGAAAATTTCATCTGGGTCAGCCAATGGCTCATCTACGATATCTGGTCTTGGTTTGGTGCATAGTTCAGTCACATCAAGGCAGTCATGATCTGTACAAATTTCATCATCAATATCATTTGGAAGTGGCATCAAAGTAGCAGGATTCAAAACAGAGCATCTCTTCAGGGTCACATTCTCAGCAGCCAATATGACTTGCTCGTAGCGTGTGAGCCTGCTATTCGTCAGATGCTGAGTCTTAGTCCTGGTCATTAACAATTCCACAGAATGCGGTACGTACACCACTAACTGATGTCCCATTACCACATTTTCACATCTTTCAATGCTGACACCTGTTGCAGCAACGGATTTGAGACATCCGGGCAACGCTGCGGCTACTGGGTCTAATGTAGCCGAAAAGTAAGCAACTGGCCTACGCGCATTTCCGTGTATCTGGGCCAAAACTGCTAAAGCGCAACCTTCTCTTTCGCAGCAGTAAAGCAAGAATGGTTTCTCATAGTCAGGCATTCCCAAAGCCGGGGCACGACACAAGTCCTCCCTCAGCTGCAAAAATGCCATCAAACAATCTTTGTCTCATGGTACCGGATCACTCACTCCTTTGTGCGTCAGTTTTAATAAAGGTTTTGCCTTCAGTGAAAAGTTGGCTATCCACTGCCGACAATAACCTACCATGCCTAGAAACATCCTGACTTCTCTTTGTGTTTTAGGCGCATTCATTTTCATGATCGCCTCTATTCTGGCTGGAGACACCTTCCGTTTTCCCTTTTCAATCCTATGGCCCAAGTATTGCACTTCGGTCAGACAATACTGCAATTTACTTGGAGACACCTTGTGTCCGTTCTCGGCCAAGTGATTTAGTAAGGTGATGGTGTCTGTTTTGCAAGCTTCCTCAGTTTCTGACGCCACTAGGAGGTCGTCTATGTACTGGACCAGAACCGAGTTCATAGGCAGTACTAGACTTTCAAGATTTTTCTTCAGCAGCTGGTTAAAAATCGATGGGCTTTCTGTATACCCCTGGGGAATACGACACCATGTTAAAACGCGATTTTCCAGCTTAAAAGCGAACAGATACTGGCTCTCCTCATCTAAAGGAATTGAAAAGAAAGCCTGGCACAAGTCTATCACTGTGAACCATTCAGCTTGGAACGGTATCTGAAACAATATCACTGATGGATTCGGTACCACTGGACAACATGAAACAACGATATTATTAATCTTTCGAAGGTCCTGCACTATTCTGTATTTCCCACTAGGCTTCTGCAAACCCATAATCGGGGAGTTACACGGACTTCCCACGATCTCCTTCAGTATTCCCTGTTTAATCATGGATTCGATCACAGGCTTTATTCCTGCAATCGTCTCCGGTGTCAACTTATATTGTGGTGTTCTTGGATACTCAGCATTGGGTTTTACCATGATCTTTACTGGTTCTACCCCTTTGATCAGTCCTATCTCTTCTCCAGTAAAATCCCACACCTCAGCTGACACAGTCTCCTTCAAGTCCTGTGGAAGCTCCTCCACCGTTAGGGTAGGATATAGTTCCACGCATTCCTGCGAGTTTACAACCTTAAAATCGGCATCATCATCGTTAGTCTGCACTTCTACTCCTTCAGGTGTGCAATATATTGTGCAGTTTAGTTTACACAACAGATCTCTTCCTAGCAGACACACAGGGCTAGAATCACAAATCACAAACTGATGTTCATCACTGTAATTCCCTATCTTCACTGACACTGGTTCTGTCAGAGGATTCGTCATTCTCCTGTTTGCGACTCCTACTACCTGAATCGTCTCTCCCGACATTGGCAGACCTGGGACTACCGCCGATCTCAAAGTGGATCGAGTGGCCCCCGTATCCACCAAAAAGGTCGTAGGACATCCAGCTACTTCAGCTTCCACGTATGGTCCTCTCTGATCTACCTCCAGGGCTGCTCCTAGAGTACAATCTTCTTCTCTATTCACTCGTTGTCCCGTAAGAGGATCAACGTAGTAGCATTCTTCTCCTCCTACGAACAGTGGCAGTTGTCTATAGGTTTTTCCTCCATTTGCAATTCGAGGCGGTTGAGGAAACTGAGCTCGAGGAGTCTGAGTCCTCCCTTTGATAAACTTTCCCTTTGGGACTGCTGTTCCCTTTATCATGCTGGTTTGCACCTCATCCTCCTCCTGTTCTAATTCCCCCGTCTCGACATTATATGGACACTCGCGTCTCCAATGTCCCACCTCGTTACACTGATGGCACCTCGTTGTCTTTTTCAGTGCCGCGATATCTATCCTCGGTCTCGGTCTTTCCTCCTCATCTCTGTTTTGATTATTCTGTTTCTTTCCTAGTGTTCCTGTTCCCTGTTGTCGCTGTCCACCCTTCCCAGCTGATTGCATCTGCACCAACATCAGCTTTTCCTTAAGTTTCTTTGCCTTCGAATCTATTTCATCGCTACAGTACCTTGCATACCTCAGAATCTCATCTAAAGGTTTGTTTTGCCAACAGATCAAATGCTGTTGAATCATCAGGCTTATGTCTGGTCGCAACCCTAGGACAAACTTCGACACAAACTGTCCTATGTCTTTAGGATCCATTACGTCCAACCCACTATACTGTTTGAATGCTTTCAGCAATCTCTCATAGAACTCGTGAACGGTCTCTTTAGGTTCCTGAGTTGTTCGATCTATTTTAACCCAGTCTATGTCCTGCAACGGCACCTTCTCTTTTAACCATGCAATTACCCTCTCGTACTTTTCCATGACTCTCTCTGATGGACCATTCGTCCGGGCATCCCTGTCGGGTTCACAAATGGGCCATTCGACACTAAGTTTGCATGCCGTCCACAAATCTCCGGGTACGACAATGTCAAACAGGGTGTTCAAGTCGATCCACAACACCTTAGAGATCTTCACGAATCTCTCTACCTGTTTATACCACTCAACGGGATTCTCCCTTAGCTTTGGAAAGGAATTGGTAAATGCCGCTAGATCCCCCCTACTCCAGGGCACATGCACGTAGCTTCCGTTCGCGATTTCTCGCAAAGGGAAAGCTTCTATTCGCATTAGCCCTCCCTCCGGGGACCCCGGAAGTATACTCCTTCTGACGGTTCCCCTCTTGGACCATCTTTCCTCCCATTTATCCAAATCCCTCCACATTCTGATACTCAGGATCAGTTCCTTTATGTGTACTTTCAGCCCAATCGTCCTACGCTCATCTAGATCCTGATCCGTGCAATTTAGCCTATGGTTACCCTGCAAAGCTTTAGTTCGTGATAAGTCTATCATATACCTGTTTGCCAAATTAGATAAATTCTCATGAACTGACCTCGCTTTCCGAGTAACATCCTTAGACATAAACAGTATTTCATCCGGTTCATACAGCTCTATCCTTTCCATTGGCAATGTGCCGTCTATTATTTCCTCCAAGTCTGATTTTAAACTCATTACATCGAGCCGTTTTGCTTTTATCTCAGCTCTCAGTATCTCACTCCTAGGTGGTTCTTTTACATCCCTCTCACCCCCACTACGAGTCCTACGTCTGGGTGCAGGTGAGTTATGAGGCGTCCTTCTTGTTTCTCTTTGTTCCCACCTCTCCAGATCCCAAGCTTTTCCATCTTCCCTTGGGGTATGGTGGAACAATGTTCTATCCCCCATTACTACATCCTGTCTTTTCGGCTCGGACTCTTTAGGTGCGAGATAGGATCCTCCGTTCTGTTCTATATCACTGCAACTCCCTTGCTGTCTGGTGTCACTCAATAAACGATAAGGTCCTTCACGGTCCTCCATGTTCCCGCGATCTCGTCCGTGATCACCGGATGTATGGCGAGACCTTTCGCGACTCTCTATATTCTCGTGATTCCAATGTCGCACATTTTCGCCCGGGGCATGGTGAGTGCACCTGAAACTATCTCGGTACTCCTGCGTCTTTCGTTCTCCCTCACTAAGGATGAGGCGAGGCACTCCCCCACACCCTGTACTTTTGTCTTCACACATTTGTCTATTGCCACTGATGGTATGGCAAGTATCTCCTTTGCTTCCTTGACTCCCTCTTTCCCACTCCGGGCTGCTTTCGCCAGCTCCGCAGTGAGAGAGGATCCTGTTATCCTGATCTCTCCATTCTGCTTCCGTTTCTAATCTTTTATTCTGAGTCTCTTCGGCAGCATCCCATTCTTTCAAATACTCCCTTAATTCCTTAAAGGATTTTGGTTTCGGTCCCCTCAAATCCATATGTCCTCTCTGACCCCCCTGTTCTATCCAGGGACCCGTTGCTGAATCTAATGGGGTACTCTGACTCTTTGGTCCTAGCAACTGCCTTTGGGAATTGATCGTATTATTCCTACTCTCCATCTCTGCCCTTTCCCTGTCCCATCGTGCCTGTTCCTCCTGCTGGGCTCCCTCTGGGTTGTAGATTGACACTATAGGACCTATGGTAACAGGTACTTGTAGAGCATCCGGCAATTGGTACGACCTTGCATGCTCCGTTTCTGGCACCTTCTGGACCACGAATCTTCCTACTACTCTCTGTACAGGACTAGATTGAGATACTTCCTCACCTTTCTTGGGATCCCACTCCGATGTGGGGAGCGATTTATATTTCCCCCACCTAGCTCCGTCCCCTTGCTGTAGTTCGGGACTTTCGGCTTCTCTGTTGTACGGAGGTGGTCTATCTAATAATAGCCTCTCTATCAGGTCCTCATCTGGCTCGCTATCCTCATCTTCCTCTAGAGGTTTCTTTTCTCCCGTAGTCTCTAGCATTGTGAACAGTTTATCTGCTTCTATCTTTTGCACTCTCCACTTTTTAGCTTCTTCGTCCCATTTAGCATCCTGCACTGCTTTTACCGATCGTCTCACTCTTTCTTGGCGCCTATTCAAGCTCTTTTCGTGTGCTGCTCTAAACCATGCACTAAGGGCTTCGAACTGTGTTGGCCTCGGTAGAGGTCTCGTTGCAAGCATTACCGCTTTCAGTTGGTTCAATACTTCTAATTTAAACGTCCCGTACCTCGGGAACGTTGGTTCCTTATTTCCTTCTGTTAGCTTATTCCACTCAGAGATCCATAGTATTGAGTGTAAGCCTACATTCACTGCCATATAATAAGCTGGTGTGCCTTCTGGTGGAGCTTCTTCTCCTGCATACAAATTTCTTCTATCTCTCTTAAAGATCGCCCTCAAACGCTTAAAACACTTCATTTTCGGTAATCTACGATTTTCCTTTATTACTCTTCCTTATTTACTTCTCGATGACAACCACCAATCCCTGTGCGGCTCTCGCTAACCAGCCTATCCCAGCGTGGTCCTACACCAACCGGCCAATCTCAGCGCGGCTCTACGCTGACGTCACTCGTCCCCTCTGCAGCAGTTCCCCTCCTTTCTCAGCTTGCCTCGCGGTCTTGCATACGTCTCATTCATACGCGGAAAAATGACTACTTCCGTCCAAGCGATCACTTTTCTCTGACTGTACGGCCACAGTCTAACTGTAATTGTCACCTCAACTGGCGAGACGTCTTCCTCTCACTTCGGACGCTCGCCTTAACTGATAGGTTACTTACACACAGTACGTACGACCAGCGTCCGTTACTCATACACTCACTCTTACACTCCCCCTATCATCGGTCCTACGGGCGATCAATGGTACCTCATGACCCCCTTTACAATGGTAGACAATTACTCTGGGTGTTCGATACACCCGAACCACTTAAGTCCTTCTCTGGATCTTAAGATTTTATCCGGTTGCGCGCGCTCACAACCTTCCCTCAATCATACTACAGGCATTCAACTCCGCTTGACATTACAACACAGGTACAACATAAAACACCGCAATCTGGCAACGCATGACCCTTATACTCACTCTCGACCGACTCTGCTGCTTTTCTCTCGCACCGTCAGCACCTTCTTCGGCAGGGATTCTTCTTCTGGTCGTCGATGACTAGGGACCTTGGGGTAATCTAAGCCTAACCTAGGTTGCCTTCCTCAAGAAGAAAACCATCTTTCTCTGCTACCAACTGCGGGGAATGAGATTTTGATATCTTTTCTGATCTCTTAGATACCTATCTCATTCATCTATTTTGGATCGATTATTTTCTGTCATTGAGTAAAAGACAAACCCCACCTAAGTTAGATCAACCCCATTGACTGACGCAACTCTGAAGAACCACTTACAACTGATAAAGTTTAAAAAGTTTAATATAAAATCAAGATCAGTTGCATATACAATCCTCTCAGGATAAGATTCAATAAGTGTACAGGAACTAAAAGGAACATAAATTCCCTAAAGAACCTAAGTCTACAAAAGAATACAATCAAAATCAATTCCAATATCAGCAGATTAAAAAGCATAGACACAAAGTGGTTCCGTTGCGTCATCTACAAAAGAGAATAAACAAATTAAATCTGTCCCTACTCTAGGCTAGGTGACATCCCTACTTCGCAAGTTTCTTACCTAAAAAAGGTGTCAGCAGTTTGACTTCCTAAGAAGTTCAAACTCTCTTAGCCTCTAATGGTAACTTATGTTGAGAAGCAGTACCCTTTCTGCCTACCAATCCGCTCTCTAAGGGTCCTCGGCCTACTGCTCTCTTGCGCTCTCTTCTCTTCTGCGCTCTGAGCTCTTCGCTAACCTCTCCCCTGGGTGCTGTCCCTAAATACACAATCACAGTATAGGTGGAACGCCCCTTGACGCCCACCACATGCACATTCACATGATGTCATTCTCTAGGTCTTTCCATAGCTTCGTCTCTTCGCGTCGTCCATTAAGTTGACCTTTCTTCTTAGACGCCATCTTCGTCTTCGTGCTGGTGACTTCATTGACATTCCAGTTGACACTTTCAGAGCAAAGTCTATCACTTCATCAGAACTCTATTCTTTACGACTGTGTTCGTAACCTCATTTGGTCCTGTGAACGGTCATTTCTAAACAAGACCCAAATTCCAAGCGTCTCTTATCTCACTTAGGCCATAAACTTCGTCTAGCATTGTCACCTTAAATTTAACAAGACCTTTGGCTTTTGGCTCGCACATTCAGATCAAGGCTATCCACGATTCCTGTGAGCCCACTAAATTACATACAGCGGACTACACTCCTGCGAACCCTTGGTCAGTCAGGTTAAAATCACACATGACCAAACTCTTCTAACATTCCTACAAACTCTTCTACACAGTATAACCTTTAACACACATTTATATATAATCGAATTTAGCAAATCACTTGATTATAAGCGAATGCATCTTACATAGAATACAACATTTATTCTCATGCTTACACCGTGCTATATATGCTGCACATTTCTTCACTTTACATTTCGTAACGTTTCTCCTCTTTATAATTACATACGTACATCCTCTGTTTAGCACATTCTACTGTTCTTAAGCATTTCTACACATTTCTATATTAACCCAACCTATGTGTATACGGTCCTTCTAATTCTAATGTATTTCTAAAGTGAATACAAATACATTTCCTATTACATTGGTTACATCGGTTAACTTTATGCTACAAGTGCTACTTCACGTTACAACTTCTACATTTATGCGATATGCTTGTGAATATGGTACAGATATACTTTTCATTCAAATTGCGCTCTCTCACTACATATAGATCACCCTTTAAGGTAGGACCTAGGTATCCCTAATGGAAGGGTGCTGTGTTGGTAAACGATTGGACATGTGCCTTTATTGTGTGGCATGTTCCGGAGTGACAATCACCCTATTACGTTTTCACTATAGTGGGTGCAGCTTCTCCCATAAGTCAGCATTAGAAATTCCCTTATATATTTGTAAGTGGCAATTTCTGATCTGAAAGCAGTAGTGTTGCCATGTGTGGTAGCTTTAGAATCGGAGTGATAAATTACTTATTGTTGTTGGTGGATTTTTCATTGCTATTGTGGAAATACCACTTTTAGAAAGTGGGCATTTCACTGTTCTTATGTCTTTTGTGTTTTGCGGCCAACTCGTATCCACATCTAGGGTAGAGTGACAGATGCATACTGAATGGTCTTCCTGGGCTGGGAGAGAGGGATACGGGACACACTTACGTCTGTATACGCTGTGTCCTGACCTCATACAAAGGGCTCGATTACACCTACTGTACGTCTGGAGCCAGAGCTGTATTGAAAAGGAGTGTTGTGCACTGCTAAAGTTACCTCCACATCAAAGACAATTTGAGTATAAGTACAGGGACTCCAAACCCATAATTTTAGAGACTGTGTGGGACTTGTAACCAGACGCTGCTGTTTTAATATACCGCACCAAAGGACTGCTTTGCTGCCTGGAAGAACCGTCATTGGGAATACTTGATTTGTCGTGCTGGTCTGTTGCCAACTGAATACTGGCCTGAAGAAGGGAATGCCACCTTGCAAACTTGCCTTATGAGCTGGCCTGCTGTCTGCTCCCTGCTTGTACCCCCAAAGTGTTCTCCAATGAGAATTGTTTTATGCTCTTGTCTCTTCAGAAGCCCAGCACAGATGAGCGCTGCTTACTGCTCTTGCCTCTGCAAGACTCATGGTGAGCACTGTTATTTGCTTCTTGAAGTTTCTTTAGTGCATAGTGAGCACTGTCTAACCATTTCTGGTGGTGACAGAATCAGCGCCTGCTGAGAGCTTTTGGAATCACCCCTATGAGCAGAGAGTGTGGAGGGAGCAGTGCACCCAAATTGCGGCGCACGAACCAACACTATGGGAGGCCCGCCTTCCTGACTGTACCCGACATCACAACTGTCCCAGCTGAACCTAACAAGTGACTGAGACAGACTCCCCTGTGGTACCAAAGGTACTGTGATTCAAGGGCGGGCAGCCTCCTCTGTGCTGCGCTCCCTGCGGCTTTGTGTTTGGACTTCAGTCTGGTACACGCCTAATGCACGCATAGCTGCAAGCATGGACTTTGGCCAAGAATGGGAAGTGTGACAGCGTGCACTTCCTCATGTGTGCACTCACAGATCCTGTATTCTTGGGGTAATTCATCCCGGTCTAGAGAGGACACACGATTGCCCAAGTACTGGGTGCCTTCCACTTGCTAGGCTCTGCTCCATACCAGTCGGGTAAAGACCACAACAAAGCCCCCGGTTCGTTTATGTTCCTTTAGCTCTAACCCAAACCATTACTGTAGTCACTGTAATCAGAGCACATTTGATGCTGTGCCCCACAGGTTGCAAGCTGGATTACCACACAAAGTCTAATACAGGCGCTGAGGCTCCAGCACCCTCTGGTACCGCATACATCCCTGAGAGTTGAGTGGTTATCGCATCCCTACTAATATGGGGCAGGTAGTCATGTATCTGGCCTTGTCTGCAGTGATGCACATGCTTTTCTGCTGCATTTTCTGATTGTTTGGAATACTGTATGATGTATGTTGTTTTGGCCCTCCTAGTATCCAGGACCCTGAATACTCTCTGAAAAAGGTATCTTTTGAGAAGGCCAGAAATGTAGTTATTGTGATTCTTCTTGACTTACGTTCTTCCAGTGATATAGGATGATTCCTGTATTGCTGGCTCTAACAAAACTGTTGCTTTTCATGCCCTGGTGTTATAATGTATGTCATTTAGATTCTTGCCTTATCAGTATACTGTGTACTGATTCAGGATTTGCATAGGATGCACAGTATTTATGACATGTAATTGTGGCGTATGTATCAGGAACAAAATATACAATATTTTTATATAATCGTGTGGAGTGTCTTTTGTGGTGTATTTATTGTGTTACCGGTGTGAGTGTGTTGCAAACGCTTTACACATTGCCTCTGGGATTAGCCTGACTGGTCTGTGCCAAGCTAACAAGGGGGTGAGCAGGAGTTATCTTTTGTGTGTAACTTACTTGGCCTCACTAGAGTGGTAGATTCTGCCTGGCTTAGGTGCCTACCCTACCCAACCAGAAACCTCATTTCTAACAGAAGTAGACAGGAGGGTTATGGTAATGCACCATGCAGAATATATTTCCTATTTCACAATGCCAAAAGGGAAATTGGGCATCTGGATGTAATGTCATCACCACTGATTTCATCCCGGGTCACCTATAATTTGTGAATATTGGTTTTATAGCAGTTTGCATTTTATATAGCAGGAACTATGTTCCATATTAGAGGTTGCCAGAAAAATGCATTCTATAATAATGTTAAGTTTAAGAAGTTCTTGGGACACATTTAACCTTCTGATATCTCTACAGTTTCACAGGCAGTTGTCTTATCTGATATACATTTATGACAATTTGGCACTAAAAATGCCCATTCTTTAAATAGAGCACATCTGGCGGGACCTACTCAACACAGTGTTTTTTGCAGTTCAGATTTCATGATTCCAAATGTCAAGAGCACAAAAACTGCAACATGGCTAAAAGATGGATTTGCTTTTATTCTTTGCGGTTCCAACCACAGCAGTTATCTGTAAACAAGTACTAAACACATACTGGCCCAGATTTATAAGGACTTACTTAAAATATATACATATATTTTTTTACATTTCACTTATTGGATGTGTGCTGTGTACAGCAGAATGAATCCAATGCTTGAATTGTTTGGGGGAAATTAAAACATTTCTCCTACCTAGCGCCTGTATCAAGGTGAGATTGCTTTTTGAGGCAAAGCAAATCTGATATTCTTAGAAGATGTGGATTTGTGTCAAAATGTCATGGGTGTTCTCATGCCCAAAGCCATGCAGAGCACTATTGGGTATGTTTATGAGTCCCTAGTGCAGTGGAATGTCATGTTTTTTTATGCTCTGGCGACGCAAACCTTGAAATTATATCTATGAGGCCACTTTGCATGGCTTTGAAAGGCCTCGTAGATACGTAGTAAAGCAATGCAGTGCAAATCGCGGTGTTGCCTTACTCTGCGCTCGGGAGGCGTTCAATGAGCGTTGCAGTGGTTGTTCCTATGCAATACCCATAGAATTTGACTCTCCCTAGATGTATAAAATCATGTAAACCTGGCGATGCACCAAAACTTTACGCCTCCCGAGGTGAGGCGTAACAAGTAGAAATATACTTCCCTGTTTATTCCTCTTTCCATCTGTTCTGCATTCCTCACCAACCTATGAATGAAGCAGAGGGTGCAAAATGTGTTCCAGGTGGCCTAGTACCAATTTTTGCAGCTGCCCTTTGAATGCACGCCTTTAAATCATCCCTTCATGTCCCTATTGATTGCGTCGTGGTGGGTCCAGTGATACCCACTCCTACTTCTGTACTCCCTTTGGGTGAAGTGTAGTACATTTGCTGCTGGGTCACTGAAGGCAACAGAAAGTAGTGAGGTGTTCACTTTATTGTGACCTCTGTAAAATGTCTCTCCTCCTTGATTAGTTTCCTACCTTCTGGTTGTCTGGTTTTGGCCACATACGAGGCAACTTCATTGAGTCTTTCAACAAAAAGTTGTGTGAATTGGTTAATTTATTTGCCATGAAATCCACAAGGAAAGTCTAGCAGAGTTTGTGAGGAGAAAGACCTAATTACTTAAAAAGCATTACATTATTACATGAAAGTGCAAGACAGGAAATAGTGGGGCATATTTACAAGGGAATGGCAGAGCATGGTGTTAAGGAAATATTGCCAATGCCATGCTCTGCCATTACAAAAATGCAGGGATGCCGCGTACCCCTGTGTTTCCCCTAGCACTGGCGCACAATCTACCTGCCTAGAACCAATGCAGGCACCCTTGCACTATGTGTCTATATTAGGGGGAAGGATTGTTTATGTGCAGGAAGGCCTTCCTTCCTGCACATTAAGAATTCAGAATGGCGAATTGTAACTTCTATGTGTGCTGCTTCGTGCAGCACGCATAGAATTTGCAAATAGTAATTTTACTAATGATTGCTTAAGTGCAAGAAGGGACACATTCCTGCACATAAACAATCATACATGGTGTTTTGCTGTTGCTATGTGTGCTGCACAATGCAGCACTTATAGAAACAGCAAAATCGAGGAAAAATAAAGCATTTCTCCTCTTTTCGCCAGTGTAAAACCAGGTTTTCCCTGGTCTTAATTTTGGCGCTGCCTCCTATTTGCGCCACCCTTGTAAATAGGGGTCAGAGTCTAAATCAGAGTCTAAATCAATGGGTGTTGTGGCAGAACGCCCACCACAACACCCACTGCCCACCCCTTTCACGCTAAGTGTAGCGTGTAGGGGGCCCTTATTTACAAGGCGGCGTTAAGCCACGTTAAGTGGCTTAACGCCACCTTGTAAATAAGGCGAAGGGTTTATCTCCACATGAACTTCCTAAAAAGTGATGTTCCTGTGGCAATAAACCCTTGTAAATAGGCCCCAGCGTCTGTAATGACTTGGAGGGAGTTGATGAGCGGTGATGTACTATCATCTATGAAATATCACACCAGTGTCAGTATTAACCGTGTGAGGTACTCCCCCCCCCCCCCCCCCCCCCAAAATACGGACAGTTGTGCTTGTGACTTTAGTTTTTGTTGCTGTTGCTATTGAACCAGACAGTGAAGGTTTACCAGCAGGATGAAATCTGTTCAACCTACTGCAAGAGATCAAGTTCTCATCAACATTTTAATCAACCTGTTCCTTGACTCTCAGTTTCTGTAATTGATACATCAGTGGGTTCAGCCAGCTAAGCAAATCCTGCATCACATAAAACATTATTTGCAAGACAAAAAAAAAATACAGATTAAATAAGCATGCAACATTCATCTTTCTTTAATATGGTTACTGAGACAAGCCGCTTGTCTCCGGCTGGCTGTAATAAAACCTGGGAGAGGTTTTATCTAGACAGATATTTTAGCTCTCATACTGGCTTCTTCATGTAATTGTCAGACTGCTACAAAAAAATGCCATTTTATTTCAACCCAATGTAAATATTCCCTCGTTTAAATAGCGCTCTATTTTCCAATTCAGCTGTTTCTAAGCTCTTCCAATTTTGGGCAGGTTTGTGAACTGGACATAACTTAAGATATGTTTTATTGCAGTTTTTGGTATAAGAGTGTACTTTCCTGGGAAGTTAAAATAACCAGAATCTGTATGTAGAAGAGGAATGTAGCATGTCTAGCCTACTCATACAAGTTTTTTCCCCCTTCTTCCTACTTCTTTCTCCCTCAGCGGCCTGTCTCTCTTGCCCTGGGACAAAATGTGCTGATGAAAAATAAGGGGGCCTAAATAAGGGGCATATTTAAGAGTTTTGTGGCGCAGGCAGCGCAGCAAGTCACCTTAGTGAGCTGCCCTGGTAGTCACCTTAGTGCGCTGTCCTGCAACACAGGGAAATGTCAGGAACGCGCTGCATTTATCCAATATGGTGCATTCGTATTCTTACCCCCTGAGCTGGCCCTGTTTCATCAGCCTATCGCCAACGCAGGCACCCTTGCACCAAGGTGTATGAGTTGTAGGCAGGATTGTTTTTGTGCAGGAAGGGGCACCTTCCTGCATTATGCATTTGCATTTGTGCATTTATAGGACTGTGAGGCACTGTGAATGTGTAAGTCATCATTCTAAAATTGCTTTACGCACAGCAGAAGATAGACTGCCGCAAAATGATTTGGTGTTTAATATGAAAAAGTGCTCTCAAAGTATATGTTTTGGTAATAGGCAATCAGACTGCACCTATTGTAAACAGATTACCAGAACTCAGCTGATACCCGTACGTTCTCTCCCAAAAAGAATAAATCATTGGCACCATAAAGCTTCAAGTGACTTCATCGATTAAAGCCTATACTGGTTCCTAAGCAGCTTTTGCATTTGGGGTTTAACCAGTAACCACTTGCACACTTTCATTTCTTTCAGGCAGCAGGGACCCTGGTGAGATGGCGTGTTTCTTCTGCGGCTCTCTCTCTCCCTCCTTCGGCTTCACAGCACTTGAAACCACCCAACCCTGCCGCTGCCCAGCCTGCACTTTGAACCAGAGGTACCTCAAGGTCCACATTAACTGTTTAAGGATATTAAGTATGGGAGCCCTTCCTTCTGCCTATACTAAAAATTAAACTCTCAAAAAGAACCACATGGAACATAAACTCATAGGTATAGGGGCATGAGAGGAAGAAGGTCAAATAAGTTTCTAAACCTTTTATGGTTAAAACCATTCAGAAGACCTCCGAACATTGTTAAAGTTAAAAAAAAAAGGTGCTCTTTTGCCCATGCACCAATTTTTCCATGGGGCCTAGAGATGTTAAATCACTGAACTAAGACTCCATCAACAGCTTGTTCCCGGCAAATATTTCCGTTTAGGAAAAATAATCAGACTTCAAAAGACAAAACTGTATTTATCACAGCACATAAAGCAAAACATTTCCTGAGTGCAACAGAGAAGAGACAGGGCCTGATTTAGAGCTTGGGTATCCCTTTACAAAAGTATATCCCACCCACCCTTAATTTAAGTACATTATATCCAAATGCACTTGCAATAAGGAAGACCGGATACCCGCCATGTTTTTGAACAGGCGGGCTCGGCATCGAGCCTGCTGCCAGTATGGCGGTCCCGCCGACCCCCCCGATAGTCAAAGGAAGGAGGGGTTGGTGGCCGTGCACAACAGTGATGCGTCCGCCGTCCTCCCCCAAGGGATCACCCAATCTTCATGTGTGGCGGCCTGACCCGGAAGCATTTGAAAGTGCTTCCGGGTCAGTGTTGGCTACACAATGCAAGGGGCAGAGCGGTCTAAACTGGTCTGCCCCATCTCAGGCGTTAAAAGGGGGAGCAGAGCGGAGAAGCTTTCTCTTTGCTCTGCTGCCCCTTTGCTACAGGACGCACACCTGCCTTTGTCTGGTTTGGGCCGGGGGGAGGTCCGCTTTTAACTTTTTATTTCCCCTCCCACTATCCCCTAAAGCAGATGTTTCTCATGCAAAATTAGTTGTTCTCAATTATGGATGCTGTTTTCCTTTTTAGGAGCAATTATATGACAAACTGTTTTGTTGTGATTTAATGGTTATGAATAAAATGTTAACCCCGTTTTAAGTTTGCAGGAAAATAACTATGTCATTTTTTGGTGTTTCCCTGGTCATGCGGTAAGGTCATGATTGGTGAGCATAGTCTGTGGTCTCTCTCATAGAACTCACTCCAAGGGGAAGTTCCAGCCGGTAGGTTGGATGGGTGCGGGCCGGGGAGCCACACTTCCACTCAACCTGGTTGCCACCCCCTCACGTGCACGCGCACAAGGGCGCATGAACGCTTGATCACAGGGTCCCGTCATGGAGTTGAGGGTCTGGGCGTAGGGGGGCCGGGGGAGGAATCTTTCCGGTAAGCTGAACCTCCTTCGCAACATCACAAGGAGCTTTTTAGATTGGGATCTGGGGCTGCCAGTCATTGACCTTGCCGTAGGCTCTAACAGGGTTACACAGAAAGTAAATAATTTTCAGCATTTACTATAAGATAGGAATGGATATGTATTAGAGACATGTTAAAGTTAGTCCATGTATTGGACTTTCTACGTATTGTATATATTGTAAATAATCATAATTTTTTTAATGTTATTAATTTGTAATAAATAAAGAAGTTGTGGTGTCTGAAGTATGTAACATTTAGGGAGAAGGTAATGGGAGGGTCCCTAACACACGTTGGGTCTCGGACAAATTGCGGGGAGGGGGGTGATTAGGTGGTACCCGCCCATAGAGTGACGGAGTATCCATCTGCCAAACTCTAAAGCAAGCTCTTAATCTCTCTATGATGCATTTGATTTTAATTAATAAATATATCCTTTCCAAAGTCAGAAATCAGTACCATATCATATCACAAAGAGAAAGAGGTCTTCATTACAATTAAAGCATGTTTTACGACCAAACCCCAAAACTTTGAATAAGAAGTGGAGTACAATGTTTTCTGAAGAACGCCACACTGTGCAGGGATGTTTCCAAATATCCATCTTGCTATGGCTGCTAATGCTGCGGGCCTTTTCCAACCGTCGTCCAAGCTGCCACAGCAAAATTAATGTTTCCGACTGCCTCCAAATTGTGAAGTTGGAACCGCCGATCTTAAACGTAAAGGATGCAACGCAGCCAATCACAGCGACTGGACCATACGTGCCGTGTCAGTTCAGTGCAACTGCACTGAACTGCTGTCTATGACGTCCCAGCAGGGGCGGAGGCATGTGCAACCTGTGCACCTGCACAGGGCCACCAAATCCCAGGGGCCACCATGCCAATATATATCCTTCATATCAGAACCCTTTGATGATGGATACATATTTGTATGGTGGCCCCGGCAGGGATTTGGTGGCCTCTGGCTCTGTTCCACTTCCAAACAACCTGAACCCCCCCTCTTCACTGGCCTCTGTGCTCCACCCCACCAAGACCCCCTCTTCCGGGGCGCCCTACCTACACTCCCTGCCCATGGCCACCATGAGCCTGGTCCCAGATGTCCCATGAGGATAAGTGCAAGCTCGGAATTCTGCTTGTGGAGGGGCTGGTCAAGGAAACTCCCCATGGGCAACAATGCCACAGTTCATGCTCTCCTGAGCTCGCGCCGATCGTCATGGAAACTCCCACCGCAGACAACACCAAGACTCGTTCCCTCCTGAGTTCAAGTCGCAGCCAACCTCGCAGCTACACAGGTAAATGAGCCGGCAGCCCCACACGCAATAGCGTGAGCATTCCTTGTCACAACGGTGCCTGCCACGAGCGTGTAACTTTTCAAATACATACAGCCACAATATGTTCCACACCTTTGCCTAATTGACTTGGCAACTAGCTAATACTCCCCGGGGCCCGACATATGCCCCGAAATCCTGGTTGAGACGCTGTCACATTGCGCTGTAAGAGTTGTACACTGCCAATGTTACTGGCTTCCCACCACAGTTACAATAGCTGTATACACTGCAGATTGCTCAATGTTGAAACTTGAAATGATGTACCAATTACACACAGCGCTGCTGGTTCTTTGAACCAGCTTCTTTGGATTATCTGATGACTACAGTCTTACATTATTTCCAGATACCTACATTAAATGCTGAAAACTTCCCAATACGATGCTGCTGGTTGGTTTCCATATATTTGATGACTGCTGGCTGCTCTTACTTTCAGCCACCGAAATTCAACTCACAAAAGTTCAGCAGACAAATGTCTGTAGAATGTCTGTTTTAAAGGTGCAAGATCAAACACCCATAAGCCTAATAGGCTGTGTGTAGGCTGACAGGTTTCAAGCCACGCAATGTTCAGTGCCCAAAACGTACAATGTGTAGGTTGTCAGTTGTAGAAGACACCGGTGGGGCATCCAAGGCATTGCTGAGGCTTCTTTTCAGGCACTGGAAAAAAAATCCTTTTCTCTTATTGTTAAATTTCTTGACTTTTCACTCGTGCATCTTTTCAAAATTGACCCCACTTTTGTAAATGAAGTTGGGTCCTTGTAGGTAATCAGACCAGTAGCCAGTAGTGTAGATTATGTAGGTTTATTCAGTTACAGGTAAGATGGTACAGCCCCACAGGGAACAGCATCCTGCTGCTCAGCCCCACTCATTCCAACTGACCACTCATGCAAACCATGCACTCATGAACATTCTATTACATCACACTCACACAAGCTGATTAGCAAGGAGCTAGGAGACACAGGATATATCAGTTAGCCTTATGTATTTTTGGGATTTCACAGAGTTCCTTCCAAATCAGCTTTTTTAAAGTGCCTTCCTCCGAATGTCTTAGCCTTCTGCAGTATTTACCCACCTGAAAGTCAGCTATCCCGTAGATATTTACTAAACCACATTCAAGTCTTGATTGACAAATGGCGGAGCTGTCTACGACACTAAAAACATAATGGAGAGTTAGCGACAATATCTTTTCAAGAACTTTATGCAATTCTGTTCCATACGCAGGAGAACCATAGATAATAGCTGGGAGGAATTTTGCTCTGACAAGTTCAAGAACAGATGTTTGTGTTGTGCTGCTTAATATGGTATATACTGTTGCTGTATTTGAAGTTGTCAATCTTTGTCCTATTTCTCATGGCCTAAAATTGGCAACTTTGTCCCATATTGCTACTTTGCCAAACACCTAGATAATGGTAAGAGATTTGTTTGGTCCATAGTTTTGCCTCCATTCCTCAGTGGGTAAGTGGTCGTGGTCTTTCCAAATTTCAGACTCTTTTTTTTATGTTGTCATTATTGTGTCATTCAAAATTATAAATGACCCTTGCAGTCCAATGAGAATAGGATCAAAAGGCACGGAGTCATGGGTATATTGAAGAGCAGGTACAAATGTTGAGCTTAGTTCAGGGACGAAAACTCCGGCTGTTGTTATGGTTGGTATGAAGTCTGCTGTATAAAGAATAAAAGGTAATAGGGCCAGCACACAGCCCTGCTAAATGCCACTGATGGTAAACACTTTCCAACTCACTTACAGGACATGCCTCTTTTCATCGTGGCCTACGTGTCCATGTGAAGTAGGTAAACAGCTGTTAACTGGGTAGCTGGAATATCCCATACACTTATTTTCACCAGGGTGTCGACCTAATTACTGTGACACATGCTATACTAAAGTCTAAATAACAAGAACATAGGGTGATATCTTGGGCAAATTCTTTTTGATGCATTAGTTTAATGGTCATGATATTATCCTGTGTCTCACATCCTTTTCTGAAACCAGTTTGTTGCAACTGTAGGGTTTTTTGTGGTTCAACCAGTTCATTTAGTAAAATGTGTGCAAACCTGTTTTGCGTTGATATCCAATAATGCTATGGTTATATTTTTTTGTGGCTTATTGGGGAATCCCTTCTTGTGTACTGAATGCAAGATTGGTCCCCTCTGTGACTCAAGGCTAGTATCTGCCTTCAGAATTGGTTTATTTAATGGATTTAACGTTATATTCATCATCTCAGGTTTGTTTGTAAAGATTGAGTTTGGGTATGCCATTTGGCCCCTGGGGCCCCATTTTCTATGGAAAACTCCAGAGCACCTCTGCACATCTGTCCTGTAATGACTAAGGAGGTCCTATGTGCCTCAGGTACCAAATCAATTTTTGTTTTTTCGTCCTAATATTATCTCCAAAAGATGAAGAATTCAAGTCTGTGCATCAATGGAGTTTTGTTCAGGTTCAACGCGTTCTAGTTCTCGTATTAGTACCCAACATTTCTTGGTCTTGTGCAACATGGCCAATTTCTTGGTATCATGCCATCATTTTTGTTTCCAGTGTTTTGGTTTGTCCTCTGCTCTTAATGTATTCAACTCTACGTTGAACATGATTTTAATGATAATGTTGGATTTTAATGATAATGTTCCCTTCCTAGCGTGCCTCCTAAAGAGGTAGTTTAGCTGTTTTTCACAAGTTTCAGTTCTTGTGTGTACCACGTGTTTTGTTTTCCATATTTCCTTGACTTCTCTGATTTCTGAGTTTTTGCATACTTAAATTAGTTTCTTCTTTGGATATGTTCTTTGATTGGTTGGTTTGCTCAGTACTTCACCTCAGTTAACTGAGGACAATGGTCACTCTCTTTTCTGGCCACTATTTGATATGAAACCATGTTCTGCATTAAGGAGGGAGATAGAAAAGTATAGTTTATTGAGTACCTGATGTCCCCACATGGCACAATGGCCTGCACAGTATATATGATAAAAATAGTTAATTCAAGTTAAATAAAGTGATACTGAGCAGCCTGGATAAAAAATTTGAATTATTTCTGTGGAAGACACGATTTTCATTTTGATGTTGGGTATCTGCTAAAAGAGTTGAAGATATTTCACTGGATCTAGTGTAAACCACCCGGGAACTAGAAATTACTTTAAGTCCCCTGTAAGCATAAATTCAGTAGTGTGTGCATTTGACATTAATTGGTTCTGAAGATGCTTGTATATCATGCAGTGTGCTATTTATTTTCATAACGTATATAGAGGAATGTAGATAGTGACCCCAGAAAATTATATTTCTTCAACCAATATAAAGGCTGATTCAATTGGTACAATTGTATGTGTGTATTACAGACTTAGGGGCCGATTACGATGCGGGCAGGAGCCTCCTGCCTGCACAGTAATCACTGGTTCGGTTTCCCTTTCAACAGAGCCATTTCGAAGAGCTCAGTCGGAAGGGAATCTGAACCAGTCTTCTGAATGGCTTATGATGTCCGCAATTCGGAAGGCCCACAATAATCCCCAGGCCGCCTCTTACCGGCTGAGGGATTACGATGGCAGTTTTCCACTGTCTTTTTGTGCAGGCCTTTCCGGCACAACAAGGCATTGGGAAACATTTTTGGGGCCCCCCAGCAGGGCCACCAAGGGTACAAGGCTGCCGATTGGAGGCCTAGGGTTCACCTATGGTGCCCCCGTTGATCCCTGCACCTGGTGGCAGGCACCTTGCGGTGCCTGCCTCTGGTGCAAGGATGAACTGAACCTTAGCATTTTGCAATGGGAGCATGCATTACATTCGGAATGCATGCTCCCATATGTGTAAATGTATAGGCATTTATATAGCGCACTACTTACCCGGAGGGTCCCAAGGCGCTTCGACCGCTGCAAAACCCTTCCTGGCTTCCCTGAGAGATGGTCCCTTAATGGGTATCTCCAGGGTGAGACCAGGCATCCCCGGCGGTCTGGTGGGGCCGTTAGTGAAGATGAGGCAAGCTAATGCCCAGAGTTGCCGAGTGTGATCGCTGATCAGAGTGGGCACCGAGGCGAGAGAATTATCGAGTCCGCTGACCCTGGTCCAGAAACCTGCCGCGCCGGGAATCGAACCCTGGTCCCGGGCCGTCCTCTGCTCTCGGGTCTGCCGCCTCTAACCAGTGAGCCACACTACTTCACTTAGCAAAGTATAGTATTGCGACCGAATAGAGTTCAGTCGCATCCTAATTCCTGGAATGGAACTGACCACTGGAGGTTGTTCGGTTACAGTTCGGAACGATGCAGGACTCACTCGGGTCCGTCTGGCATAGTAATCGGCCCCTTGTTGTGGCTAAGGTTGCTAGCCCATCTGACAGCATGCACTTCTCAGCCAATTCTGGTGCTGATTTGGTGCAAGTGGTTTCATTTTGAAGAACAATCACTTTTTTCAAACACGTTTTTTGTAAACCTAGGATTTTACAGGATTGTAAAACTTGGATAACTCTATGTTGGTTTATAAAATATGTCCCCAACTATGCTCTGGGGCAGACCTTTAATGGGCTGCTTGCTAGCGTTTTGTTCCCTCCATTGCTATGCCATTCTTTTGTTAGCAACCATTAGACCTGGAAACTAGGTCTAGACTTTACCATGGCTTCTATATCTTCTGTAGTGTAAGGTAGGGGACCAAAGATGGTATTTATATCCGTAATTTGGAAAGTTTTGCCTTCGATACTTCTCTGAATAGGTGTTGCTTCTGCCTACAACTTGGTAAGGCTATATTAACTTGGTAGTTATGTCTCTCCAGTGGGGAAATAATTGTTACTTACTTTTTGCCCCAAATCAGGGTCACAATTTACACTGAAAAAGACTTAAGAGTTATATTTTAACAATTACCCATAGTCTCAGATTTTGTAGAGGCATCTAAGGGGATATATGTTGAGAAGGGGTTAATTTAAGTGGCTTTAGAAGCAAGACTTTAACAAGAAACAATGGTTCCCCTTCATAACTTTGTTCTATTGAGAGTCTGAAACCAACATGTTACATTTAAAACAAGTTTATATGAGATTAAGACAAATTTAATTAAATACAATTCTGCAGAAAAGCAATAAGAATAAAACTGAATTGAAGCAACAGAAGTAATGTACAATGGAATAAAGTGCTAAGAAGCTTTGCACCACTCAACGCAGAGAAGAGGCGTGCATTAAACAATATTCATGCACATATAGCCTGGACAACGACAAAATAGACTCCATGTTGTGTACAAGTAGTAAAATTAGTCTGGGGTCAATTATTCAATAATTAATGTTTTTGGGAAGTAACAGTATTTCAAGGAGATGCTGAATTGCTCTTTGAACAGCTTACTTATAAAAAGTTGCCATTTGGACCCAAGTGTGTTGAGCTGAAGAACCCTGCAGATTAATCCACGGGGACAAAGGCATAATTAATGTACATCTTAGAATACACTAATCTGCTTGATAATTCTGCTCACATGGAAAGAGATTATTCCCACAAGTGCTCTAATTAACTTACTTTCTCTCGTTTTCATAGCAAAATCATGAAGAAATTAAAAATGATGTGGCCTCTGAACCCAGTTTCCTATCTCCTGATGATCTGACACACCTCTGCACGTTGTTTAATTTTTTCACAATACCTGAGCTATTAAAACTGTGACAGTGTCCCCTTTCCAAAGGTAGTTGTCCCAAAAGAGTTGTTTGCCAATGCGGAGTTTAGTCTATTATGCTATTGAGTAGCATCAATTTTCTAAAGTGTAGGCTCAAAGGAAGAACACAAGCCAATGCAATGAAAAAATAAATGCTTTTCGAAATGAATAAGAGCGAAAATTTGAAACGTTGACGACTCAGTGTCCTATCTTCTCACACAATTTCAGAACGTTCTGTGAAACTGTCAATCGCCATGCCCGGGTTGGGAGGGCGGGACTCAGGACTGCATCCAGGAAGACCAGTAAAATATAGACACAGTCGTAACTATATTTAGTAAGTAGACCGGCCCAGCCGGGCGAGGGTCTATGGTGTATTGATATAAAAAAAAAAATTGTGAGACAATGTTACAATATTACAAGGTGTGGCACAAGCCTGTGACCCACAGAACACACTTACAAAATGACAGACAAACAGAACATACGAGGCTTTTTAGGCAACAAACAATTGGTTAGCGACACTTCCAATACAATTTTGTCAAAGTGTCACTGCAAAATAAACTGCGACCCGAGAGCCCGCCGTGCATTGAGGGAACTCGTCCCTGCTATACCGGTATCGTCCGAAGCAGTCCACGAGATTCCTTATCGTTTTGCCTTTTTTTTAGAGGTTTTTACTTGCCCTCTCAGCCACATTCGTGCTGTTGACAATCTCTGGTCCTGCGGCTATTATGGCTTATTTTAGGCATAAATTCATGTCCTGATGATGATTCGCGTGATCTAAAATAGCGTATCGAAACGCCGTCGACACTCCTTTAACACCTTATACTATTACAAAAAACTGAAATTTGACTGTAAAGGTGTTATGGTTTATAGTTACGACTGTGTCTATATTTTATTGTCTCTCTCTAAAATTACTTTTTGCAATGGACCACTGTTGTTGATAAAGTACTTTCCAAAGGTCCATGGCTGTATCCTTTGGGTCCCCTTGTTGTTTCAACACATATCCAGGAAGACCAGGGCACAGAGTAATGAAGATTACCGGTAAGTAAATGGGGCATTATCTTGCATGACAAATATATTGTGTGCAATATTATCTCACAAAGTTAGTATAACAGCAAAATACACTGGGTAATAGGGTTAGGTAGAGTATACTAGCCTAAATATAGTAATAATATACATACCACCACAAGGTGGCAGCAGGCAGTGTACTCCATGCAATTTATTTGTTGTTCTATAAGATTGACCCTTGCAAAGTTTCATACAACCAATGCAGGCTATGTTAGTAGTCTATATTATGAGGCAAAGTGGGCGCCTAAGGCTACAAAGTGGACCTACGATTGATTGCTGGCCTATTTGTCTTGATCTACTTCTCTGGTTCCAAAAGGCGGCTAACAGGAGCTGAGGCATAAATGAATTTTTATAAGAAACAGTTTGATCAGAATGAGGATATTTGCATATTCATGGGCACTTCTATAACCTGCCAGGGGCAAAGACATCAACCCAGGCCTCATATACACAAGGCCACATAACACTTAGCACAAAAAGAGGTTCTTAATCCTTCATGGAGATCACATTATTAGCTGTGGATGACATGAAGTACAGCGAAAAGGATGAAGCCGCACAATGGGAACATGCAAATACTGGATGGCACCGCTGAGGCTGCAATTGGAATATATCAAAACAAAAGAAGAAATAGCTGATTTAATTTGCCACTGATGGAATCTGTGAAGAAAAGAAAGAAAAGAAAAATATGCATGCTTCACTTGAGGGATGACACAGAAATATGTGTTGAAAACTTCATGAGATGACAGATGTTGAAGATTAGAGGGATATCATGTGTGCTGTGGATATATGATGCAGTTATTGAGTGAAATAGGTTATGATTTAACATTTTCTTTAGTTTTGATGTAGGATTTGATTTGAACCTACATAAATTTATTTGAATCTAGGAAATACATTTGAGATAGAATCGCGTAGAGGAGTGGGTGAAGTTGGGCATTTACTGGGGGGCACTACTATTTAAAAAACATAAAACATGGAAATGTGCTGGGTGTAGATAAATGGCATAAGTATAATATGCCCTGCTGTGATGCACTGCTAATGACCTCACATATCACATCACTGTTAACATCTGAAATCTAAGGCAGTGCAAGTTATACTTATGTCATTTTTGTATAATTGGAAAATTTCCATGGTTTTATTGTTTTAAAATAGTAGAGATTTTTTAGTGAATTTCTAAGGTTTTTATAACCCCTAAAATATTGTTTTATTGGCTATAGTCTGAATTGGCACATTTAACTTACCTACAAGTCCCTAGAATATGGTTCATTAGTGTACCCTATGCCTATGGGCACAAGAATGCTTTTTACGCTAAGAAATAATGTTAACTGCAAACAGAACATGAATAATGAGCACAAGCAGCTGCTTACACTCGTTAAATGTGCACTTGGGATAGGATTTCCCCCCAATTTATTCCCAGCATTGAGCACTAGTTTCTTAGTGCAAACTGCACCCTCAAGTCCAAAATGAACACAAGGAAGCATGTTGCACTAAGAAAATAAAAAATACATTCAAGCAAACATAAAAGGCAGCTAGACCAGTCACTTGTGGTCACTAAATGCGCACTTACAATAGGATTTGTTTCTCCCAAATTACTCTGAATTACACTAGCAGTCATTTTCACATTATTATCAGTAATTCCACATCAAAGAGTAACGTGGAATTACAAAACTAGCACTGATTACTCTGGCATAATTGAAATTCCACACTGGCCTAATTACAGAACCCAATAATGCATAAATTCAGTTTGGAAGTAGCTAGAAAAATGATTCCAAGACTCAAATTAAAATCCAATCTGATAGTCAAATTCGATTTTGGATGACTATTTTGAAAATTCCACTTTTATTTGGATTTTCCTGCCTAAGCCAAACGTGCCTTTCTGCCTTTGTTCAGTGGCATCCGACTGTTATAGCTCTCCTGGGGTGAGATGTATATTGCTTCAAGACAAAGGGCTTGTGTGTGGGGAGATGCTTTTTACCATGTGCCCAGTAACTTAATTACAAATCACAAGGCAGATGTAGCTGATACCTAGGTCTGCCCCCTCATTGTCTTGCTAACAAGCCAGGTACCAAACTCAGTGGGTGAGGGGCTGCCCCCAGAATCCATTTTGAGAAACTACAAGGGAGGGTTTGCTCATTATACTAGCCACACCTCTGTGGAGGCACAGGGAGCTCTGCACAAGGGAAGAAAGGTTCTGCCGTATTGTTTTTAGTTGAACAGGGCACTGTGGGACAGCTTACTATACAACTCACAGGAAGTGCTGCAAAAGTGGGGAGGTCAACCCCTGTGAACTTTTACTTCTTTGATTAGGGAGAAGCTGGGGCATTCGCCCACCTACAGGCTGGCACTGGGCATACATGTGACACCTCAGTACCCCCTTCAGAACACCTTTGGAAATGTGGTAGACAGAAGAAGGGCAGAACCTGCTACTTAACCTTTGGTGGAGGACTTCAAGGGATGAACCTGCTTCCACTTGTACCCAGGACCCCTATATGTCACTTCAAGGGTCAGT